>NW_022589704.1:26701737-27069784 GCF_004348235.1 Phoca vitulina
TTTTTTTTTTTTTTTTTTTTTTAAAGATTTTATTTATTTATTTGAGACAGAATGAGAGAGAGAGAGAGAGCACATGAGAGGGGGGAGGGTCAGAGGGAGAAGCAGGCTCCCCGCCGAGCAGGGAGCCCGATGCGGGACTCGATCCAGGGACTCCAGGATCATGACCTGAGCCGAAGGCAGTCGCTTAACCAACTGAGCCACCCAGGCGCCCCGAAGATCTCTATTCTTCTTCATGGTAATAGGTCACTCTTCCAAAAAAACAAAAAACAAAACCCCCAAAAAACAACAAAAAAAAAACCCCAAAAACTATTAGGTTAGAAATGGTACACATATGGGTAATATATTCATTTGTAAATTTTCAACATTGATGGCTTGACTGATGAAATTGGAGTTGGAAGCTAAGTTGTTTATAACCAGTGAGCTTTGAGAATTTACCATTATCATTAGCAAATGGAGCAACAGGAAGAGAACCTCAGGAAATCCCACTCTTGTACAGTTGGCATAGGACCAATCTGACACTGACTTTGATCTGATAATGTGGTGACAGTTTTGACCATGGCATCTTCCTAAATGCTAATTAGTCTGAAATATGAGGATCTGCTGATAGATGAGAGTGCAGAGTGGTGCCCCTAAATCTGTATGCCTTTCCCAGCTTGTAAATGCAGGGAGTTCAATTCCGGTAGGTACCCATTGTCCATTAGCCTGTCCCTGAGCACCTTTTGAGGGTCTGCTGATGTCTTTGACTTGAAAAGAAGCTGAATTAGACCCCTTTACCTCTCCACCTGAGATTTGCTTTCACTTTGATTAGCAATTTGGTTTTGGCTGTGTGCATTTCTTTGGAAGGCCAGTGGTAAATGACATGACCATCTATGATTATTACTGCTTCTCTTGTAGGATTTTGACTTGGGAGAAACATGGGGAAGATTTTTTAATTTTGGACTCTCGATGCTTATTTATCTCTATAGCCCAAAAGAAAGGTCTGTTAAGTCTTCACAGCCTTAGACCTTATGGTATTTTTCTCATATGATACCTAGACATTTATATCGACACCCAACTACCTGGCTAGGGGCCCCTTGAAATTATATGGTGTTATTAGATTACATTTTGAAGATATATCCATTCATTCTTCTCCTGAAGCTTTAGGATGTGCACACTGTTATTTAACTTGTGTTTATAGGAGACATGTACTTGTCCCTCCCTCAAAATATGCATTATTGCAGGAAGTGTTATTCTTCCAACATTTCACCTAGCCATATGGGTCTCTCGTCTTAGCTGTGATGGGATTAAGGTGATTCATAAAACATACTTATCTTGGTTAGAGGCTGGAGGATGTTGAGTTTCAAACTGATGAGATCAACTTTCTTGGGGTCTTTTCCATTTTTTTGATAGCCTCTAACAGAAATGACCTTTGCAAGCTTTCTTTTATGATTATATGTTGGACAGAGTTATGAACCTGTTAAAATTTTTACTGAACTCTATTTTGAGGGAGAGAAAAAAAATGTAATATTGACCCAAAATATATTCAGAAAAGGAAGCTTGAGAAGTCTGTTTTTGTTGAAATCCTACTAGAAATTTTTATGTAACTGTTAGAGAAGCCCATTTGAATTCACAGATCTATGCCTTTGGCTCTGAAGAATTCTGGCATCTACCAGGAGCAGTAATCGTGAAGGACTATAATCTTCATCAAGCTCCATATGTCCTAAAGTTGGGCTTCCATGTGTTGAACTGTTTCCTTTATTTTCTCCTTAGATATTCCACATTCCAAAGTAACTTTGTGAAAAGCTTGCCATTGTCAAAGATCATTAACACTTTTTTATGAATTTAGTTATCTGATTCAGTTCTTATAAAAGAAAGATCTAGATTTAGAAATAGGTGGGAGTCCATGACAATAGTCTTTTATGACCAATAAATCTTACATAGACTACTTCCTTAACTATGTCACATTTTCCTGTACATCAAGAGTCCAGTTGAATTTGGCTAATGGAATACTTACTGTCTAAATTAAAGAATCTAATATTTTCTTTTGCATTTTAGAAGAAAATAGGCAGTATGGCCAAATACTTCAGTCCGACTGTTGACACAGCAGGACAGAGTCAACTAAGTGTTTGTAAGCTTGAGTTATAGACAGCAGAATTGTGAAGATATGCAGTGTGAGACCGTGTCCCTGCCGCCTCAGGAATGACAGAGAAGCTAATGCCAAGGAAGCGGTTCTGAAATTCGTACTGGAGATTGTTGGGGAACATCTACAAAAAGATGTGACACTGATTGACCTGAAAGCTGGACCTGGGCACTCGGAGGCTTCTCATTTCCTCCCCTGCTTGCCTTTCCTGCTCCCAGAGGCTCCTCCAAGGACAGAGCCTTGAGATAATGATGTGGTGTTGAGAACACAAACACCGTATGCATGACTAAACCCAGTTAAGGCTTCTTTATAAACTTTTAAGATTTGGTGGGCGGGTGTGAGGATCCATCTTGCTGCTACCCAAGAGAAGCCTCATATGTAAGTTCCCTTTACTTATTAAAACTGCCACCTACTCACCTGGAGTGGCCTACCTCTTTCTTCGGTTTCTCCCTGTCTTCTGAGTACAGGGGCCAGTTTCAGATTACACCAGGGAAGCTCCCAAGAGGGTTGTGAACCAGTAGAGATTCTGTATATGTATTATCTAACTCCTTGACTTGCTTTATGAACACTCTTTGTCAAAGTGAAGCCTGACTTCTAGACATATTTCCAGTGCATTTATCCATTTTGAAACTTATCCTACCTACCTTTATTTTCAACTAATAAATTCTTCTTAATAATCTTTTCTTGGTCAGAAATCTTTTTGGGCTTGATTGTTCTTATACTTTGTTTCTGATAACGTTTGAGACAGTAATTAATGGGAATAACCTATTACATGGTTTAATTAAGATATCAAGCACACCAAAGGCTTCCTCTTGTCCATCTATAATTCAATGGTATATATTGTGTCAAAATATTCTCAAGAAAATGACAAATTTGACAGTTGTCCATTATTTACATATGCATGGAGGTAGAAGTTAGCAAAAATATATAATAATGATACTCAGAAAAAATGACTTATGTTAGATTTACACTTTAAAGAGGAAAAAATCCCCAACAGGTATGAATGTAAATTGTACTTTAGATCACTAGTCCTATAGAAAAACAAGAGGCCAATGGTTAAATAAGTTGGGACAAGCACTGCGTCAAGAGATGGGTCAATTAAGCACTGCATTCTGCTGAGGATTCATAATGCTTATTGACCTACTATAGGATCTGAGAAATTTAGCAGATAAATACTTTCATCAGCTTTGCTTAAACACAATCCTTCTTTCACATATGAAGACAAAATACTTCCATGAAAAATCTTTGGAAATGCTGCTTTCAATCCATGTAATTATGTATGAATACATGGCCCAAGGTATTTTATAGACCATATATTTCAAAAGAGCTCCAATAAGCATGTTGAGTACATAGTGATAAGTGCATCTTATATACCTTTTAATTTTGAACGTGTCCTATGATATGTGGCCTCCTTGTGATAATTGAGTTTACTTGCTCAAATGAAGATGCCTTAAAGTTTCTAACTTAAGTTTCTATTAATAAAACCATGAGTTTTCAGGATTTTGAGACGTTTTTCCAATTAGGTATTTCACAACAAAAATTTTGCTTGTTGATTTCTTGAGCAATTTAATATTTCCCAAACTACCAAGAAGTATTTATTTACCTGGCCTGTGGCGGATGTTCTTCAGAGAGCCACATTTGGATGTCACATGGCTTAGGTCTATCTTCTTGGTAACAATCTGTACCTGTATGAACCATATAAAATACACTTAAAATGGTCGAGACATGGGCAAGCCCCCAAGCTCATACATAAAATCCAGAAACATACCCAAACTAACAATATACAACAACACAGAAACCCAAACTGAAGTACATACACACACATAGGAAAACATAACCTCCCAGTGTACTCCCACATTTGGTTGGAAAGAAGGACCAAAATGAAAGAAAATCCTAGAATAGAAGATTTTATTAGTAGAAAACAGATCATGCCACAAGAGGATAGAAACACCTGGATTAATAAGGCAAGCTTCCACTCAGAGAACAAAGCCACACCATGTTAAACCTTTCCATAAGCAAAGAGCCAAGTTAAGAGATGAATTATTTTTTTAAAAATGATTTTTACATAAAAGTGACCAACATTGCTCATAGTTACAAGAGGACCAACATTGCTTTAAGATATAAGAAGAAGAAAGATCAAAGCTTTTCTAAAATATTATTGTCATGTCTTGGCGAAATGGAATTTTTCTTTTCCACCAAATTATAAAATGGTAGTAACATTTTTTTCTTGTGTTTTATTGAAGTTATCTCCTCTCCCCATGTTAGAAACAGTGTTTTTCCAATTGTGGTGCACTGTCCATTGGCATCAGAAATACAAGGGTATTACTGAATTGGAAATGGGGCCACAGAATCTGCATATTTGAACAAGTGATTCTTCTCTAGAGGAAAGTTTAAGACTATTGTTTTGGAGGTTGGAAGCTCCCCTATTTACTTTAAGATTGTTAGTTATCTCAATTTATCCTTTGCCACCTAGCCTTTTAGGCCAGCAGGGCCTGCAGGAGAGGATAGGGGTCACCCTTTGACACCCTCCAGGTATTTCCCAGGACTGAGACTGCTTTTGTGAGAGTACCACACGGTTTGCACTTACAGTCAGGACACAGGGAGGAGCACCACCGTGTCAATGTAAATACTGATCCTGAGGCTTAGCTCAGCACTCTTAAGGAGCCTAGCAAACCTTGCTATGGACTTCCTACGATAGTGACATTTTCATGCTCAGTGGAACTACTTTGAGCAACAGGTGACAGTTCCTGGTAGAAGGCACTGGCTTGTCTCCCCTTTCACTGCTTGACTCCATCTCTGCCCAGCTGAGGAGCAAGGAGCCAAGAGTTATTAAACAGGCGAGAATTCTGGACTTGACACTCTGTAAACTGAGTCACAGATGGCCAGAATCTGAAGTTTAGGTGACAAGGATCCATAGAATAGAGAATCAGCATGGGTCACCTTTATTATTCTTATTTTGTGAAGAACCATGCTTCCTTTACCTTGAGTTTGCCTGTTTCAGCTCTGCCTCAACTCTGAGAAACATGGATTCATCTTTCCCTTCCTCTCAAAAGATACTATTTCCACTCAATTCAAGACACAGAAAAAAAAAATCCCATCAAGACAAAGTTTATACTGGGACTTGAATCCTTTCACTTTGAATGACAGATGAACTGTGCTTCACTAGTTTTGCATTATTCCAAATGATATCTTAACTCTCATGAAGAGTGATGCACAGAAGACTGACATTACACACTTTGGGTACTTTCAAGTGTATCAGTCTTTTCCTCAAGAGTAATTGAAATGGAGCTATAAAAGTGTGTGCCCAGCTGACGTTTGTAGGGGAGTAGAGACAGCATGAGGAGATACCTTGAAGCCAAAGGCCAGCAAACAAAATTGGCAAGTGAGGTGGGTTTGCCATCCCCCTGAAAGACATGATGCAGCCCAGTAAGGTTTTATTCCTCAACTGAAAGCAAGAAATTTGCTGATAAATCTTTCAGGGAAGGATGGGAAGCCCACCAGCAAAAATGCGAGGGTGACAAGCTCCCAGACCAGGGGACATGTGGAGCAGCCACAAGAAGGGGGGGTGCATTGGGAGAGAGGCAGTTAAAGAGCCAGGGGGCTGGCTCTGCAGATGGCTCCACGCAATCAAGGAGAGCTTTCTAATAGAAGCTTCTACTTACATTTCCGCCCCCAGCAGAATGCTTGATGTTATCCTTGGAACCACATCGGGACTGAACCTTGCTAAAATCGATCTTCTTGTTTAAAATCCTAACCTAGAAGGAATTGGAGGTAACTTCACTGTGCATCTTTCTTTCAGTATGCTGGGCATAGGGAGCCAGAATGGGTTGGTGCCAAGGAGGCTCCAAAATTCCTTCCACCTACATAATCATTTAAGAGAAAAAAACTAACACTGGAATTGAAGAACAGATCTATCATTTAATATGAGCCCTAGTCCCCTGAATCCCCAAGGGCCAAATGCTCAAGAGCTTTAGATATCTAAGTTATAAGCAGGTGTAACCTGGAAACAATTAGAAGAAAAGAAAAATAAAAGTTGGATTATCTGTGACTGGGAGGCTTCCAATATTGTGGGTAAAACTGGGACTCAGTTTCCACTCTATAAAAGGTCCAATAGTGTAGTTCAGTATAGTTCTTGCCCTACTCCCGTTCAATCCTACAGTGTCAGCCATCACAATTATAAATCACCTGGTACACTTGATTGTATTATTGGTCCACCTGGCACAGGTGAGGTTCATGACTGGATGGGCTGAATGCCACAGATGAGGGTTCTCATTCATCCAGCAGAACCCTTGCTTTCCCAAGAGGGTCAACAAGGGGGCTCAGGGCCTCCTCTGCTGAAAGGGCTTCACTATTGCCTTGCAGATTTGGCTCAGTGGTCTTCTGAAAGTCTTCTCGCTGACAGCTGCTCATAAATAGCCATAACCCTTGGATGGTTGGTGCAGAAGCATTCTTTCCATTATTTTAGAGGGGGGCAAATCAAGGGCCACTAGTTAACTGACTTATAGTAGGTCATGTAGAAGTAGTCCAGGCCTCGGCTAGGTCCAAAAGATTTGAGGTTAGGTGTTTTATTTCTATTTTCAGAAAGTTCAGTATTCATCTTGAAGACAATAGCAAATCTAAATCTGGACAGATATTATTCTGGTGTAATGTAATGTGCAAAGTAATAGCTCTTGTAACGATTTCTATGTGTCTTAAATTTTGCATGTTTTGGAGAGCACATGAGCAATGTAAGCATGGAAAGAAAGGTTTATTTTTGTTGTTTGTTTGTTTGATTTTACTTTGGCTACTTCTACTCCTCTCCCCATGTCCCCTTAATAGCTAAAGAGAAATTATGTTTTCAATGCTTTAGGGGAAAGTTTGTCCTCTTATTTTTTTTTTTAAGATTTTATTTATTTATTTGACAGAGAGAGACACAGCAAGAGAGAGAACAGAAGCAGGGGGAGTGGGAGAGGAAGAAGCAGGCCTCCCGCCGAGCAGGGAGCCCAATGCGGGGTTCGATCCCAGGACCTTGGATCATGACCTGAGCTGAAGGCAGACGCTTAACGACTGAGCCACGCAGGCGCCCCAAGTTTGTCCTCTTATAAAAAATGCTAAATAAATACATCCTAGATATACAGCCATCTCCAAGAGTGGTATCACATCTTTTGGTGTTTGCAAAAAAGAGTAAAAACTTCAAGATGACGTTGACTCCTGACTATTTTTAACCAGACAAAGCTTAAATCGCAGTGCCTGTCTGACACTGACAAGAGAGCTTGTCCCTTACAGGGAAATGTCATTGACAGCTCTCATTGGCAGCCCAAGGGAAGGGCTTCTTGTCAAAATCTGAAGTCAGAAAACATGATGATTGGGTCACTCTTTAGGGCATGATAAAAATCCCAATTTAAAAAGAAGGGGGGAATATCACAGAGTCTGTATCTAACAATAAATGTAGTGGCAGGCTAAGAATTTCACAGAAAATGTAGATGCCAATAACTTTAAGTCAACAAGGGCCATTACATTTCAAGCCTCATAGATAAATTATTTTTAGAAAGCAAATAATTTTATTATTTCAAATAATAATACTTTTAATTATCCTCCATGAGTCTCTATTTTGGCAATGAAATAGAATTCATCTAAGCCATTTTTCCTAATCCTTGGGGACATATAGGGTCTCATATTTCATTTGCAAATTTTAATTTAGAGATCATTAGAGTACAAATCAAGTGACTCATTACCCAGTGATCAAAAGCTAAATGTTAAATCTGATTCACTTGTTGCAAAAATGGAAATTCCAAATTCAGTTGCATGAATCTGTTTGACTCTAACATTTAATCAACTGGCAATTTTTATGATTTTTAAAACAAATGATTCAAACCCCAAGGGGGCACATTGCCAGCATTACTTAGAGACAATTTAAATTTTAAAATCCTAAAACTTAAAGGCTGCCTTCTGTTGATTTTCCCCAGGTTTTCTAAAGAATCATGGATTTTCTAGTGAAACAATTAGCTGGCCTTTTACGATGGGAGACTTTCAATGTCTGTTCAATTCATAATGTGAAGCAGACCTTTGACATGGATTAATGGCATGTTCTTTACATATTTCCATATTTGCAATAGCTTCAGAGTATATTGCTTTTGTTTCAAATAAGGTAGAGGATGACATTCACCATTTTGCTTGATGGCCAAATAGACAGAAATGGAAATCACTTTGGGCACTGGATGCTTGATGCTCAGTAAGATTTATGCTCTAGCCTGATAACTTGCACCTAAGCACCCACCTAGTCCATGTGATGCACATTTATGCTTTAACAAAATTACAAAATACTTCATGCCAAAGATCTCTGGGATCATTTACCAATAGTTAACACTTTAGAGAATTAATTCTACAAATACCAGCAGTCCTCAGAAACCACTGCATAAGATAGAAAAATAGATGGCTGCTGTGAAGGATAAAACTTTATTCCAGATTATTATCATTATTTTTTGAAGTCAGAGAGTCAAGTTTTAACTTGACTTTTTGGGGGAAGGAATTTCCATTGAGCTTTTGTTTTCCTGTATGTCAAGGGAAAATTATTTTAACATCTCAGAGATGGTCTAGAAAAAAAATATAACAAACCTTTATTTGATGAACTAATTTTCTATATTCACGATATGGAGGAAAAAATATTTGAATAATCATTATCCAAGGTTAACTCTAAACTACATTCTACCCTTGTCAATGTCTTTCAATCAAAATTTTTAGTTGCACTATTAATGTAAAATGGGGTGATTTGAAAGTGTGTGACAATCTTTCTTTCTGTATACTTCACAATGGAAGGAAAAAATGTATTATTTCAATCAAGTGAATCATCTTTCTAAAGCTCTGCCTTGTTCAAAATTCTCCCAAAGTCTCTATTTCCTATTAAACACATCAAAACTTCTTGGGTAGGCAACCGGGGTTCTCAGAAATTCTGATTTTTGAGCCCTCTTCTCAAAACTTTACATTTTGGCCAGACTTTACATTCCATACTTTAAGGCCCTTGTTTACATTTTCAAGTTTGTTCCCATGCTTTCTTTATGTTATTATCTCTTGCTAGAACGCCCTCATTCCAAGTTGAGTCTGGAACTCATCATTCTTCAAGGATCAACCCAATCAGTTCCTCCCATGGGAGGTTGGCAAAAAAGGATTTCAGTTTCACGGACAAAGGTTGGTGACTTGCTTGCATTCATAGTTGGCTTTTCGTTCACATAAGAGTCATATAAGCTTAAAGAGTTAAAAAGAATAGGTTAATGTAATTGAATAATTAATCAGAATTATTTTATTTTACTTTTTACTAATTCTATCTTCCTCCACCATGCAAGGGAAGTACAGTGTAGTGACTTTCTGGGTATTTCTGGTGTGACTCTAGTTGGTTTTATAATGACGGTTCAGTTGAAATGATAGGCCACTACACTCTCTGCATGTAAGTTTAAATGCACCTTTAGAAAAATACACTTCTACTTTCCCGAAGCAAGGTTACTCTAAGAAAGGACAGGAAGACAAATGTAGGATATGTCTACAGGCAAGAACAAATCTCTCTTCCTAGAGATTAGTTGGAAATATGAAAAATGTAAAATGAAAGAAAATGCAATCCTAATTTATAACTTTTAGTAAAACAATTTATAAACCAGAGGCATTAATCACAGTGTCCACTTGCATTTCTTAAGCAATGGGATTTTGATTTTTTTTTTTTTGGATTTGACACTCTCTGATGCTGCTTTCTTTATCAAAAGACCCACAGGTCAGCTCAAGAGAGCAAGATATGGAGAGTAACTGGGGGTCCAGAAGTTGGGATTCTGTTCTTGGCTCTCCTACAAGACAGTGCTAGGCTCTACAGGCATCCTCTAGGTCTGAACCTCAATTGCTCTATCATTTCTTTCTTCTTCATCCAATGTTGTTTTAGAAAGAATGCTTTTGTTTTCTTTTGAAAGGGAAGTAGTAGCCAGTAACCCTTCAACTTTATCAGAGATTAAGTTTTTCCTTTGGCTTTACATCATTTTTCAGGAGTGCTTAAAATGAAGCCTTTTTTTTTTTTTTAAGGTTTTTTTTTTTTTAATTATGTTATGTTAGTCACCGTACAGTACATCATTAGTTTTTGATGTAGTGTTCCATGATTCAAAATGAAGCCTTTCTTTGTCCTTGCATTATAAAAACACTTCTCTCTCTCTCCCAAAAGTATTTCCCATTCCATAGCATTCAGTTTTAATGAAAACTATTTATCTATCCTATATAGAGTCCTGAGATATCATATATTAAAACAAAAAAATATATGACCACAACAGATATTTCTGAAGAATGAAAGTTCTTTGGAATAGATGATGTTTTTCAAAGATTCATCTGTTAGCAGCCCTGTGCTCAGATTAAAATGCATACGAGGGGCGCCTGGGTGGCTCAGTTGGTTAAGCAACTGCCTTCAGCTCAGGTCATGATCTCAGGGTCCTGGGATCGAGCTCCGCATTGGGCTCCCTGCTCGGCGGAAGCCTGCTTCTCGCTTTCCCGCTCCCCCTGCTTGTGTTCCCTCTCTGGCTGTCTCTCTCTGTCAAATAAATAAATAAAATCTTTAAAAAAAAATGCATACGAACTTTATAGTCTATTCCAAATTTTAAATAACCCTGCCTATACTGACCAATAACTTCTTCAAAAATCAATGGATCAAATACAAGCAATAAATATATTGGAGTACACATTTAAATAGAAATAACAGTTCATGTCAAAACATACAATTCCACAGAGCTGTGAAGGAAAGGGATGAGTTGGAGGGTCCATGAAGGGGTCCGACAAATTTTCAGGCAGGCTATACCACACAGAAAAGAGAACCACATTCAAAACCTAAATCCTGCTGAAAATTTTGTAAAGAACTGTTTGGTGGAACAGACAATGAGTTTAGACATTGGCCTCATTGTTAAACATTGGCATTACATTTTTTTTCTTCAGTTTAAATTTCTAAGAAATTTTAAAGAATAGAGGGCCAAGCATAAAGGCAGTAACTTTTAAAGAGTTTGTTCAGTTGTTTGAAAACAACCTGAGATTCAAGACTGTTCCTATGTTCTTGCTTGGCTTGTAAATGAACAGCAAACAAACAAAAAAAAGGACTCTATAGGTCTCAACTTTGTAAACCCAAAGAGGTAATTCTTTTTCATAGTTTTTTAATAATTAATGTTTATAAAGCCTAGCTCCAAAACTTTTCATTACCCTGCAAAAGATACTTGAATTATAATTCTAAACATTCTGTTGCATAAAGGCAGGGTCCGTGATATCAAGGAGCTTTCATTTTGAGATAATGTTGACCTTCTCCCTCTCTCTCTCTCTCTCTCTCTCTCACACACACAATCTTGTCAATATACCATAATGCATTTCAGTGAACAGTTTTCCTTCATGTTGGGTTGACAGTATTTTAAAGCTCATGGGATATTTTATTACTTTTCTTATTTAGCACTTATTTGTAGCTCAATGAGATGGAAAGAAATGGCTTGGAAAGAACTTAAAAATTACACAAGGGCAAGGCACTAGGGGAAGATGAGAAATGAAAAAAAAAAAAAGCCATTTCTTTTCTGCGTAGATGGTAGAGACCATGTCTTATTGTCTCATTCCCCTTTTGTCATATAGTACCCAGCAGGGGCTTAGTAAATGTTTCACAACATGATGCCCATGTGAATGAGAAATAAATCTAAATACATTTCAATTCTCTTTTAGTTTATAATATTTATAATTTTATAAATTTACTTCTATGTTACTAGTACTCAAGACCCTTCATAGTGGTGGCCATCATAATTTTATATAATGAGGAAAAAAAACCCTGTTTCAGTATAATTTATTACTTGCCTCCAGCATTAATTCCATTTTGTCCTTGAATATAAAACTCAAAGCAACTTATTCAAATTAGATGTGAAAGGCCTAAAAAAGTCTCAAGATAATGCCTAAAACTTTATAAGAAAATATAAAAAAGATTCTTCTCTATATTTCACTCTTTTCATTCCCTCCTCCCTCTCTCTCATAGTGCTCCCTCTTCCCTAATTACATTCCTCTTACTTTGGAAGCACTGAGTTTTTACTCAAGTTCAGCTTGCCCTTTGTGGTAAAAATAATTAAGGAATCTATTAGAATAACTAAACGAATATTTTTAATGAGCTCTAATGCAAAAATACTACCATACTCTAAGTAGAACCATGAATTTGAGAGCTTAAAGTGGCCTCAAGTTCTGCTTAAATGAGATATTGCTACATTATGATGGTGCTAATACATTAAATTAGTTGGTGCTACAAAAAGAAGTGTATTTTGTTGTTTCCATTCTTATACAAGTATGAAACTTAAGGACCAGAGACGTCAGTATCTAAGGTCACATAATAGAAAAGCTGGGCTAGGAACTCAGCTCTTATATCCTGGTCCAATATTCTTTTAGCCAAATTTCACTGTGGTCCAAACATGGGAAGTTTCTTTGGGTCATAACGGTAATGGCACTAAGCATTCCCACTCATTCAACAAATCACTAGAAAGAATGAATCTCTCCATGCATATGGTGTACCACCACATTCATTCAACTTTCATTCAACAAATATTTATTGAGCACCTACTATATATTGGACCCTGAGGACAGGATCAACCTCATCCTTGATTTCATGAAGCTTATAGTCTAGTAGATGAGACAAGATAGACATTAAATAATTAGTTATACAATGGGATACTTAATTACAAGTGTGGTGAAAAGCACTGTCTACATCATGGAGAGCATTTCAGATCGAGAAAAGAACAGATGCAGGGAGACCAGTTAAAGAACTTAATGACTATTGCAGTGACATGGACAAGAGATAATGGATCCTGTGCTAGGGTGGTGCAGAGCAGACTAAGAGAAATGGGTGGCTTTAAGAGCTATTCTGGACACAAAACCACTAGCACTTCATGATGGCCAGGATATGGGATGAGGAGAGAGAGTTGAAAAGATGACTCTTAGGTTTGTGACTTGGCAAAGTTCTATTATTTGAATAGGTGTAATGATATTTTAAAAGAATCATTTAACTTGAACTTTCCACTCTCAAATATCTATGTGGCATCATCCACATTGATGTTCCTAAAACATGCCAGGCCTGCTTCCACCCCAGGGCTTCTGCATGTGCAGTTTTCTCTGCCTGAAATACTCTCCCCCAGTTATCTACGTGGCTCAGTCCTTCAGTTCCTTAAAATATTCAAATTATCACCTTCTCGGGGCTTTCCTAGTCATTCTATCAAGAAATGTCATCTCCTCTCCACATATTTTAAATCTCTTCCTTGATTTGTTGTTCTCCTTCTCATTTTGTTACATATTTTTTCTTATATAATATTTTCTGACTTGTTTTTCTTCCTAGAATGTAAATTCTAGGAAGGTAGGAATTTCAAAAATTTTTGTCTGTTTTGTTCATTGTTACATTCTCAGTATCTAGAACACAGCATGGAACATAATGGGTATTCAATAAGTACTTGTTGAATAAATGATGAGTAAAATGAATGTACAACTTTGACTTTCTGGAATTACTGAGGAATTACAAGACAGCTCACCATTTATTTTAAAGATGCCAAGGTAGATTTTAAAATTAATATTTCATTATTTGTCCTTGATACTATCTATAGGAATTTGAAAATGTCTATACTCTATTTCTAAACATTGATTTTTAGAATTATTTTAAAAAATAATCTGTCAGTTGTAGGAGAATAAAAAATATGATAAGAAATACAACATAACTTTCCAAATTTAATGGTCTCAACTTTTCAATAGTGTATTACTCTAACACATTATTTACATTAAATTATTTCACATAAATATTATAAAAGATCAAAACCCTTAATTTCAATCCTGATGTGATAGAACCTTGGTGTGGGAGGGAGTGTTAAATAGTGTTGCCATTCTCATGTTGTGCAACCAAAGTTGAAGCAAACAAAACAATAACTAAGGTGCATTAAATTGCATACTGTGTAGACAAGTGATTCTTCATTAAATACAAAATTCTAGAACTTGAATTTATAGTTCAGCCTTTAAAGAATGCTATTAGCAGCCCATATGCAAGATGTGGGTACTATAATGACTTCTGTTTCTTACTCTGTGAAAACATGGAAGTTGGACTATAAGGAGCTGAGTATCTCTGACATCCAATGTTCCTTAAATCAATGGATCGATACAGAAGTGAGGGATAGAAGATAGATTACTTTATTTCTAGAATGTGAGTATATACTTCATAGGTCCTAGTCTAATGGATTTATCCAAATCAATTTTTTTAAAAAGATGCTGGGGCAACACTGACTGGGAAGGTAATAGATTGACAAATTCTATAAGATTCTTTATATAAAAGAGAAGTACCGTTCTCTTCTTGAACAGGAGTGACTTGCTTGAAGATGCCACCATCCTTTTTAGTCCACCTGACCTCAAATGACTGCTCCATTAATGAAGGAGAAGCATATAATTTACAAGGCGATCAATCAAATCCACAGACATGGCCTTGCAGAGATCATGATCTACCTAATAATCATCCTATCCAACAACTATGAATGGAAAGAGCCTTTGTGAAACTACCTCACCAGTAACTTTCAACTATGACAAGGGTACAAAAATTGTGATTTGTATACTGATCTTCATAAGGCTGATGGAGAAAAAAGAAGAAACTTGTTAAAGCATGTAAAAGTATTACACATAAATCAAAGCACCTATAAAAAAGCTGATGCATTGATAGAAAAGGTAAGAAGTATCATTCACTGAGTTCCTGCCTAATTTTTTTATGCCACGCATTTAGAGAAATTGTTTATTTTCCTATTTTTGTTTAAATCAAGCAGCTGTGTTCTTAAAAAGCTAACACTACTTATTCTAAAATTTAGATTGAGATTTAATGAAGAATAGGGAGCTAACTATATTGAAATAGTTTTAAATTAATACACTTACTAAGACAGTCTTACCCAAGCCTTGAGTTAAATTAACCAAGGTCACTATCTACAGTGAATCTAAGATTGTGTTATGTTCTTTCCAGTAGAATGAATTTGTGTTTCAGCTGAAAAGATTAACTTTATTGCTTTCTGTAAAGCTCCTTATGTTTTCAGCTCTTTTATCTATTCCATTATGCATTGATTTGCCTCACTGAACTGAGACACAAAGTTAAGGCTCTCTTCCAATACAAAATCGGACCTTCAATAGAAGTGATGATCACTGTGAGCAAACAACCTATACATACAGAAGAGCAATAAATGCTCAAACTGAGGGAAATAATAAGGCTTCCCAACTTGGAAAGTTGTTGAACTTCCAAGACAGATATATTTTTTATTACATATTTCCCCTCCCAATTCTTAATGATTGCACAAGCAGCAATAACATAGCTTTTAAAATTAAATCATTTACATACAATCTAACCACTCCAGATTTTATAACAATAGAGCCTGTGTAGAAGAATTAAGGTTACATCTATAAATTTGCTCCCTTATTTATTAATAAGAATTGTGTGACTATTTTTCTCGGTATCTACAGACTGCATATCTCTATTACAAAACTTGCCTCCTACAAAAAGTACTGCTATTGTCCTGTCCTCTTCATTGATTCTGAGTTGACCACTGTCCATTCCAACATCCTAGGATTATCCAATTTATAATTAGGAATGACATGCCAGTAGCTTCAATTTTCCCAACAGAGTGAGTTATGGATCCTCAGAGAACAACGGTCTTTAGCATATCATCTTGATAATTTCTAAGAAGCTTTAACATAAAAATTTTGTCAAAACCTGCAGTTTAACATGTACAGAAAAAGAATCTCTCCTCATTCCTTGTGTTTGAGGCTTTTAAGGGGATAATGTTAAAGTGTTAAGTGATATATTTTTCCTACAAAGACAGTTCAACTGCAGTGCACCTCAATTTCCCAATTCATTTCCCCCTCCAATTTAAATGGATTATCCCATCTGTCACAAAATAGAAGGCAAATATCTTCCTTCCATCTGTTTCTTATGTTGGTGAGGAAATACCTCCTGGTTCTCCAACAAAAGTCACTTCATAACTCCACTGTTGTGGATTTTTTCCAAGTCATCTCCAGCTGAGCTAGGATAATTTTGCAGCAGGTTTAACACTCGCCTTATGAAAGAAGAGATGTTCTTCAAGTGACACTGTGAATTTAAGGCTGTTTCTGTTCAGTAATTTTTGTGTCATGTGTCTTTACTAGTCATTAATTACCACAATCTCTAAGGAAGTTTTAGTTGAGTTCAAAAGAGTAAGGTATCTTTATGTCAGTTTTATGAATTACCAAGTATAGCAGAAGTCAACTGAAATTACATATAAAATATTCACAGATACGGTACAAGAAGCAGAAAGAAAAAGAAGTATTCCTATTTTTTGGCTTGGTTTAACCTTAGTGATTCTGGCAAAGCTGAGGCTAAAACCATTCTTCATGCCTCTCTAACTTGAGGAGTCATTGGAATAAGATGATATATTGTAGAATTTTCATGTCAAATTATATCCATAATTATTCCATCTTAGTGCAATTTTCTTTTTAGTTTCAAGAAAATATCTTAAGAGATAAATTATATTCCCTTGTGATTCTAAGAAGAAACATATTCTTTTCAGTATCAATATTTTCTGGAATATAAGCCAGTAAACCCCACATTTAAATATGGAAAATACTGCATACAAGGACATTTATAGAAAGAGGACTGATTTTAAATATACATAATAGTTGCACCATTTTAAGAGGTATCTCACCAAAAGCTAAAATGATAAACTTTCAAACTGGCACTAAATTGATTTTATTTAACTTAGTCTATTATTTATGTATAAATATAAAACAATAGAGCATTTGGATATTTCCAAAAGGCCCCAAATATTTCGTTCTCTTGGATGTGCAAAACTCTGAGGAATGCAAGAATAGTATGAGATTTATGAAATTACAGGATCAAATTTGGCAGAATTCATGTTTCGTTTTGTTTTGCTTAAAAAGATTTCGTGTAGCTCATATTTTAATAACATCTTTTTATGAAAAAGCATTTGTCTATGACTTTATTATTATCGAATGTTATAGTCATTCCACAAAGGGCATATGGAGCACCACCCCGCCTTCTGCTTCCCCCAATTCCTTTGGTGGATTTTTTGTAACTCCTTGGGCTTTCTTGAACAGAATCACAATGAGACAGCAAGCAAGTTTGCTGCTAAGGGAAGAAGCAACGCTGAATTTTTGTTTCAGCAGTGAGTAGGAGTCCTTGATAGCTCCACATTTTGGCAAGATCTTTCTTCTAACCCTGCCTGAAAATACAATTTCTTTGGCATGAAAGAGGGACACCAAAAATCAGTGGCAGAAAATACAAGACAGACAAGAAAGAGTGGCAGAAAAGAACACTGATGTTGAAAGAAAGTCTTTTGGGAACGTCGAGAGGGCATCACAAGTTTGTTAATGTACAAAGGAAATGATTACCTTCTTTCTTCTTTCTCTCAAGGATGGGTGTTTTATCTCTTTAGTGACAAGAAAAGCCAAACTATTCCATAGGCAGATCAAAATCACAAAGGAAATACTAAATGATATTTGTATTATCTCCTTCCAGCCTAATTGCTTCATCTAAACACAGTGTAAAAGCAAGGTTGAGGTCAAGGCAAAACTCAAAGGCCCCTGGTTGGCAAAAAAAATGTGAATGTACTGGAGCTGAAGTTAAGAGTTAATAGGTAGAGCTTTACTAATAACCCTCTTCAATACAATTAATCTTAAAGAGAAGTTCTAATCCAATACTCTCATTCACTGGAACTATACAGAACTATCTATTATCAACATGAATGTCCACCCTTTGCAGTTTTTAAGCATGAGCAGCCAGAGAAGAAATGTGGTGAACCATGCTGATTTGGGAGTGAACATGGGGAAATGGTAGAAGATGTCATAGGAAATCATTGAAGAAGGAAGGAGATAAAAGCGAAATCACTAAAAGATCATCAAATGAGGTCACAGTCAGGATCTAAACTAGAACACTCAAATTCATATCAGAAATGTAATTTTAATCTCTTATGCTAAAATCCACAGGGCAATAGATACATTCGGAAAAGATGGGCTAGGCAATCAATGGAAAGATTCTCCTGTATGGTGAAATCAATTTTTACCCGGTAATAACCAGAAGGAAAGGACATGTGATTTTCATTATATTTTATAAGCCAGCTTTCTCGGATGAGGTCCAAACTCTTGACAATGAATCATAACCAGTAACTTTTTAACACCTCCATCCCCCTTCACTGTAAGAACTGTTCGTTTATAGTATAAGGAGGGCATTCTAATCATTAGTGGGATTTTATTTCTGGCAGCAAGTATGTTGTTCATGTGATTCTTACCTGCCCCCCTTTAGGCTGGTATTTGATGTTGTCTGTCGATCCGATTTTGGATTTGACATTCTTCAGGTCTGGCAGTGGTTGGTTAATAAGCCGAAGTTGCTTGGGAGTAGCGGGAGATTTTGGAGGCGTACGTATGATGGCAACTTTCTTCTCGCTGGGCACCAAGATGGCCGATTTGGGGGTTCCTGGCGTGTGAGGGGTCCTGGGGTAGCTCGGGGTTCCAGGAGTGCCTGGGGTGCGTGAGGAATAGCTTGGTGGGGTGCCAGGAGTGATGGCAGTTGATCCAGGGGTAGTGGGTGTGGAAGTGCCACTCTTCCCTGCTCTGCGAATTGGCTCTGACCCTATATAAACGAACAAAACCAAACCAAACCAAAACCACAGCATCAGAAAATTCTCGAGACATCCTCTTTCCTCAGGTTGTTAGAACTCATAACACATGAACTTTCTAAAGAGTCTGGAATATTTGTGGATTACAACAATGCTCAAAAAGGCGAAAGTTCCTTTTTTTAGGCTTACAAGCTGGTGACATTTTTTTGAACATGCATTGCTATTAGTGCAAAGAAAGAACTTGGGTTTTCTTGATCTATTCTTCTTACTTCTCATTATGAAGGCGTCAGAAGTTTTTTATACTTGTGGGGTCATTAAGGCATGCGGATCTGCTGTAAGTTGGTAGAAGAGTCTGCGCTTCATGTTCTATGTGGGTTAGTATTTACTAAAGATTTCCTTGAATGATGTGTGGATCACTTGCTCTTTTGTGCAGTAAGTTCATTCCAAGATTCAGGTAGACATACAACATAAAACTGTGTACTGACAGCAATAATTTTGGCCTGTGTACAAAGTCATTTATTGAATTGTGCTTCAATGTTACTCCTTCAGCTTATATTGAGGAATGCTGTGAGTTGCAAATGTGTTTACTAAAAGCTGTGCAATTATGTCAGACATTGTTCTACAGTATCATGTATTTCCTTTATATGGAAATTTGTCTCAGCTCTTAATACCAAAAAATATCTATTTCTCTTCTTAGAAAAATAGGATGTTTTAACAACACAGTCACAGTGAATCTTGTACCTGATTGTTTTCTCTTACACTTTCATTACTAGTTTGCGGTTTGGAGTCAAATCAATACTCCCCCACCCCCAACCGCCCCGGCCCCCCACTGTCAATTATACAGCCTATTTTGGGATGCATTTCTTTGCCTCAACTTGACTTTAGGGTCATTTTATTATTTAACTTTTTCCTCCCATTTTCCTATGCCATGTTTTTTTCATATTAACTTTTTAACTGTGTGTTTGAATGCCATTTCAAATGCTTTTTTGAAAACATAATGCTACAGATGAGACGATACCACCTTACAGATTACAAAGCACTTTTGTGAACAGCAAACATCTGATGACCAAACAAACACAGTAGTTAGAGACAGCTCTTATTAGTCCTAATTTAAGAATGAGGACATTGAGGCTCATTTACCCAGATGATACTAAATTCTAAGCCAGATATGATATTTAGTTTCTTAGCTCTAAAAATCTTTTTGCTTAAAATAACACATTGATTTTAATAATAGAACACTTATTTACATGGTTTACATTTATTATTCAAATTTCTTCACTTTTTTTGGTGTTTTATAGGAAGGGCATGAATTTTATTTTTTATTACTAAGTATGTATACTTTGTAAAACCAATAAATCTTCTAGAAATTTTGTAGAGGATAAAGGTATAACTCATTAACTTTTAAATCAATGAACTGTCATTGAGTCATCTAATACAACTGGTCATCAGTGTGGGAAGTTCTTTCTGAGAAAGGGGATAATTAATCTTTGCTGAAATAATTACAAGGAGTGAGCTCAAAAGAGCTTCGTAGATAATTATAATCTACAGGCAATATCTATTTACCCATTGGTCTGGGTTCAGTCTCCTGAAGAAACAGGATCATTTTACTTCTTTCAGTGAACAGTTTTTACGTATCAAGTGAAAGTTGTCCTGTGTCCTTTTGGTTTTTTTAACATAAGGGCAAACGATAGGTAGACTCCTCAACTGACAATATGAAATTGGATATAAGAAGACTATGTGATAAATTAGTGTTCATTCTTTGATTTTTATCGCTTTCCACAAAAAGGACATTTCAAGATCAGGATGATACAGCCACATCCAACGTGGCTCTTTGTGGCTTCCTTGGTACAAAATTTGTTTTTGGACCGAGTTTTTGATGTTCGAGTCAGTCACTGTGTCCTTCAGAAAAATCTCTTCCCAGAAACTTCATTTCTTCCTCAAATGTTTTCTCTATGACTTCATCACCTTTGAATAGCTCAGGTCTTTTTGGGAGCAGGATCTTCTCTCTGTTATTTGCCACTGTACCTAGCACTGATGCCTTTTATGGGATCTGAATACAGTAGGAGTTCAACATTCTTTTTTAACAGTACAAATTGGATTCAGAATTTATCAGTGTGTTGAGGTGTTTTTTACTTCACGGAGACTAAGCTGAAGCAATATTCTGCATGTGCATAACAAGTTTCACTAAAAGAAATAACATTTTTTTTAAAGTAAGAGTCATTTCTGTACTTGTAGAAAATGGCTTTAAACTTCAGAAAACTAAGGAATGAAGGTTTTGTGTTATATCTGGAGAATGAAGAAAAACCAAAAGTATTAAGCCCTAACACCACTGTTCAATAGATACAACCAATTTTTAGTGTAATAAATTATATTCTTGTCATCAAAATGACAAATTTGAGCATTTCCTATTTGTTCTGAAATTGAGTTAAATCTGAATTACTAAAACAATTTAAAAAATATTTATGAAAAATATATTTAAGAATGACTTTATTAAGCTGTAGGTTCTTATTAATCTTGTCAACTCCTCAATGACAATGCCTTTCTCTCTACTTGGGCTAACTGCATAGCTTTGTTTCTTTCAGCTTTTCTCAGTAGCTGTACAAAATGCCAGGACATGGCTATGTGCAGTTACAGAGATGATGGGTGAATGGAGGAGACATATTGCTTGCTCTTCTAGTTGTCCTTATGTTTTTTAGCTATTGCTTTACAGAGAGAAAATAAACCCTATGTCCTGAGATTATCAGAGTAGGAATTATGTTCACTACCAAATAATAAAATGCATTATGCTTATGAATGTAAGTTAGAAAGTCAAAATAGAATTGGTTTAGAAATAAAAACAATTTTAGAATTGGTTTAGAAATAAGAACAATTTATATACAGGTGCACTTTAAAAGGCAGAGCACAGTGGTTTGAAGATGTGGATTTTTGGATGAAGTGCCATTTTGCTTCCATAACCACAGATAGAAGCATAATTCAAAGTATACTTTTGGGAAGCACTTGGTGCCTTTGATTTATCTGAACAGCTTCTATATTGATGATGCCTAATTCCAAAGTTAAAGTCTTTCCTCAAGAGATTACTGTATCTTAAATGCCTTCTTTGCTAGTTCATTTGAATACTTTATTTTTGCTAAGAAAGAGTTTAGTGATTTTTAAAGTATTCCTGGCACATATTTCAAAGAATGTTAATATTTCACGAAACTAAGTGGTGTGTAGGTCACAACTGCTCTAACTATAATAAACACTTTCATTCCAGGCAAAAATATGCTTTAAGTGTCATACAAAATAGTGACATTTGAAGTGGGTCAATTATTGTTAAATATTTTTAAAATAAGGAGTAAAATCAACTATAATGTGATAGAGTAGCAATTTCCACCATTTTTAATGGATTTTAAATGACAGAGATGATACTCTCCAAGTGATTCTATGTAGCAGTTTTCTAGTACTATTTCTTCCAAATAAATATAAAGAAGACATTAAGGTCATGAAGTTATCAGTG
Organism: Phoca vitulina; assembly: GCF_004348235.1. Taxonomy (NCBI): domain Eukaryota; kingdom Metazoa; phylum Chordata; class Mammalia; order Carnivora; family Phocidae; genus Phoca; species Phoca vitulina. Next base: position 26,723,972 of record NW_022589704.1, read on the forward strand.
GGCTGAAAACCAAATTCAACCACTTTCTATCTTAATAGCATTGGATAAGTTACCCTCTTTTTTCTCATCACTAGATTCAATGAGGTTATTAATACCTAACCAGCAGCATTGTTAATTAAATTGAGTGAAAAATGTGTCTTAGGATTTTAGCATCTATATGTGCTCAATAAATGGTAGTAGCTATTTTTGTTGTAATAGAAACATATTTATGAAAATAATTTGAATCCATGCTTTAACTAGATAATCTTGGTAGTAACACAACACCTGAGTGGGTAATGATTGGAACTTTTTTATATTTTTTATTTAAACTGTGATAACTGCCAACCAGTTCATTATGGGCCATCAATCAAAAGAAACTGAAACTATTGCACTAAACATGTTATTTTTACACCCTCATTGGAATTCAAATTCTTAACAGATTGAGCAGAATCCTAGGTTTTGATAATTGGCTTTCCAGTTAGATTTTAGGAATTGGATTCCAAAGAAGGGTTAAGCTTATACAGATATATATTTTTTTAAATTCCTGACTATTGGTTTTCTCTATTAATTACTTCTTTATAGGTACTCATTTTCCACAACAATCATTTTAACTCACACAGCTGTTTTGAATCCATGAACAGTCTGGATTTTCTGATTCTTAGAGGAAATATAATTTGTTTTCAGTGTATGTTTTCCTGGGAAGATGTAAAATATAGACACATAATAAGCTCTTTGCCACTTAAAGGATTAAAAAGGAAGCCAAATGAAAATAAACCTACTGGTAGTCCGCCGTGCTGAAGAGGAGATGGAACTGTTGAGAGAGAAGGAATTCTCATCTCTGTCTCCTGATACACCTCGACGAGGAGGGAGAATGGAGGAGGGTCTGGGCAGAGAAGAGCGCTTTTCTGGGCTCTTGGTTACTCCATCCTGATTGGGGAAAAAACACATTGGGTTCTTATGTGTCTTCAATTATACAAAGTGATTTACATTGCTCTATTTTTCCTCCTGTGCTGATAGGTGAATTTCTTTTAATACACACTACTGAATTTCATATATTTATAAGCATTTCTACTTTGAAACTTAGAAAGAGTTCATATTTGCCTAGAAGTTTTATAAAAATATATAATTCTGGAGTTAGTGCTAATAATTGATCATGAAATTCAAGTTCTAAATAATAACATGGGTAAAATGAATTTACTCAAGTAATCTCCAGTGAATTAATAATTTTACTAAAAAAATTTTCATTAGCATGATAACTTATTAACCAGAAAGGGTTGCCGAGGGGCATTGCATGCACACCAGTTAACAGTGACCACTAGCATGTAGTGTGCATTTACGTGACTAGAATTCTAAGTACTTTACATCCATTTATGATTTAATTCTTGCCACAAAATACTATCTGCATTTTATAGCCAAAGAAACAGGTTGAATCAGTTTATGTAATTTTTTCAAGATCACCGAGTTGATAGGTAGCAGAGGCAGTATTAAATCCTGATGTGTCTGATTGAGTCCAAATGGTGTATTATATTACATATAATTTGCCATTCTTAGATGATACAATATTATATATTATTATATACTACGAGTAACATATATTTATTATATATATTAAGTGTAATATTTTATATAGTACATTTTACTTTATTGGTTTGTATTTGAAATTTTACAAGATACCAAATAAATAAGTAATAAATTAATAAGGAACAGTCTACCTAGAGACTTTTTTTTTTACTGGTTAACTATTAATAACTATTGAGACTTTTATTTGTGTTTAAGAGGGCCTATTGTTTATATGTCAAATATTTTAGAGTTTAGTCTTTGTTTTTTATATATTTACTGAATCGTGTCTTATAACCTCCGAAATTATATTCTTTTCTGAACCTCCGGTTGACCTGCTGCCTTACCTTGTTCCCTGATTCTGAGTATGGCAAACGGTCTGTGGAGCCTGCTGAGGTGGGCTGTATTGAAAACCTGTCAGAAAATGAAGCCCTTTGAGACGTACTAGGGCAAGCAGAGCTGCATCTTGGGGACTTTGAGCTACCCTGTAAGGCAGGAATCTTTGACAAGGTAGAATTCTAGCCATGAAAGAAAACAAACAAAATCACAAAATAAACCGAACTATGAAGTCAAAGGAAAATTAAAAAAATGTATAAACATATAAGAAATTAAACGCCTACTTTTAATAAGACCACATGATAAATGGTTATAATCAATGATAGAAATGTATATTTAATGTGAGAACAAGAGATTTTCATTGATCAACTCATTTTTAACTGGAACTCACTTAAGAGTACTCATATATGACAATATAGATAAAAATATTCTTCATGAGTTCTACATATAAGGTCTGGTTAATCCATAAGTCTCCCAATGATACCGTATTCGGAAAATGTCTTGAGAGTCAGTTGGAATTGTTCCTTTAATAAATAGAATCTTGAAGGTGTATTTATAATCAATATCTTGATCACATTTCAAGAACTTTAGAACAAGGCATATTTAAGTCCTCATAATGGAAAATACTTTCTTAAAGTTGAGAAAATGTATTTTCATATATCTACATTGACTTCATCAGAAAATTACAGATTTTATACACAATTAGTTCATTTTATGAGTAAAATGCCTACTGGGGGCCAAGTTATACCATAGAATTAATACCATTGTTATGCGTAGACCACAATTTGTATAACGTGTTATAAATTCTAAAAGTGAAAGTTAGCATTAAAGAGATTGCCCACAATCTCTTTAAACCACAGGGCTTAATTTCCAGGTGTCGATAGTCCCCAGAGAGATATTTGGCAAGTGAAAATCAGTGGGTTGGATGTACGGCTTTTGGAGGAAGCTTAGGCTGGCATGCCACACGTCTCATGGGGGACTTTGTTAAAAATAGGAAAGGTGTGATGAAGCCAAGGAGATTTTGTCTTCAATAATTAATATGATTTAGCTGTTACAAAAATGGAAGTTGAAACTGACAGCTTTATCTCAAGTTTTAAGCTCCATAGGCACTTTAACCGGGGCAGACACAATAACAGACTGCACGTATCACTTCTTGTTTTATAGACCCAGCATCTTGAGTGGGCAGTGTGCCTGGGTCGACCCAAGTCCTTCTTTTCTGATTGATGCTACCCACAGAATAGCAAATTTCAAAAGTGATACAGGAAAGAGAAAAATGGAATAATTGGATTACCTCAAATTAAGAGAGACAACTGGCTCAAAACAAAAACAAAACAAAACAAAACAAATACACAACAAATGAAATGAATGATTATAGGTCAGGTTCACAACAAAGATCAATTGAAAAATCAGAAAGAATTGTTCTGATGGATGTACTGAAAGTCACAGGTAAGTAAGAGTTGGTCTTGGGGTTTTAGGAAATTTTTAGGGAGAAGATGAGGTTATGAGGGGAGAAAAAATTGTTAAATGAGAAGAAGTTAGAAAGACTGGTGGCCTAATCTCTCTTCTTCAGAAAGGTGAGATGGGCATTTATAAGGAAAAAAACATTAGCTTTGTGTCAGAAGATGTATATGGTTTCTTTCCTCAGTGTTGGTGTTGTACACCAATTCACACTGAGTTACTTGAAGACCAAGGGACTTGAAAATTTCCTAAATATTTTTCAAACAAACAAGCAAAACAAATGAACAAAAGGGAGAGAAAAGGAGAGGGAGAGAGAGAGAGAAACAAGAAGCCGACTCTTAACTATAGAGAACAAACTGATGTTTACCAGAGGGGAGGTGGGGGGGGGGATGGGTTAAATAGGTGAGGGGGATTAAGAAGTACCCTTGTCATGATGAGCACTGGGTGTTGGATAGAAGTGTAGGATCACTATATTGTACACCTGAACCTAATATTACACGGTATGTTAACTAACTGGAATTAAAAGCCAAAAAATTAGAAGTTCAAAAAAAAGATTTTCTGAACAATGTCCATTATAAAAATGCTTTTTTTAATGGGAGAAAGCTGACTTACTTTCTATATCTGCTCCTAAAGACTTCTACCTTTCAAATAATAACAACAACAACTATCACCGTTTATTGAATAAATACTATGCTCTAGGCACTAGATGGTTTTATAATTAACCATATTTAATTTTCACAACTAACTTAGGATACAGGAATTTTTATTCCTCCCTTTATTTTTGGAAAATTAAGACATAGGGAGAAAAAGATCATATAGCTAATAAATGTTCAAGACCTGGACCTGGTCTGCTTCATAGCCCTGCCCTTAACCACCACAACTCACTGGTTCCCCATCAGAAATAAAAGGTAAAGAGATAGAAATCTTGAAGTTACAGTATCCTCAAGCCCGGTATTTACCAAAGCAATACATGGATTCTATGGCTTGCCATATAATTCAGGAATATGTCTGAAAACATTATATAAAAATCAATTTTTAAAATTCACATGAAGTCCCTTAGGTTCAAAATGATATAAAAAGTTTGGCTGTCATTGGAAATGAATTTCTATTTTTCACAATAAAAAATGGAAGTCTAAAATCATACTAGTTTTTATTTATTTTTCTCAATCCTTTTATTTTTTTAATTTAAATTCAATTAACATATAGTATATTATTAGTTTCAGAGGTAGAGTTCAGTGATTCATTATAACACCTAGTGCTCATTACATCACATGCCCTCCTTAATGTCTATCACCCAGTTACCCCATTCCCCCACCTCTTTCCCCTCCAGCAGCCCTCAGTTTATTTCCTATTTTTAAGAGTCTCTTATGGTTTGTCTCCCTCTCTGATTTTGTCTTGTTTTATTTTTCCTTCCTTTCCCTTATGCTCCTCTGTTTTGTTTCTTAAATTCCACATATGAGTGAAATCATATATTTGTTTTTCTCTGATTGACTTATTTCACTTAGCCTAATACCCTCTAGTTCCATCCACGTTGTTGGAAATGGCAAGATTTCATTTTTCTGATGGCTGAGTAACATTTCATTGTATATATATACCACATCTTCTTTCTCCATTCATCTATCGATGGACATCTGGGCTCTTTCCATAGTTTGGCTATTGTGGACATTGCTGCTATAAACATTGGGGTGCAGGTGCCCCTTCGGATCACTACATTTGTATCTTTGGGGTAGAGAGCCAGTAGTGCAATTGTCAGGTCGTAGGGTAGCTCTATTTTCAACTTTTTGAGGAAACTCCATACTGTTTTCCAGAGTGCCTGTACCACTGGCATTAAAATCTTACTAGTTTTTAGAATGCTAAACAAAGAGTTGTGATTTACATATTATATGATGTCTAAACCCCAGAACGTTGTGATGCACTACTAGTTAACATCATTCAAGCTATTTATTGTAATTTTAGGAATTTTTTAGTAGTCCTTTTTTTTTAACAGATTTTATTTTGAAGTAATCTCTATTCCCAATGTGGGGCTCAAACTCATGACCCCGAGTTCAAGAATTGATCCAACTGAGCCAGCCAGGCACCACTCTTAGTAGTCTTTTAATTTTTTTTTCTTTCAGTCAGAAAGGAGTAAAATACTTCACATTGGCTCTGGTCTTTTGGAAGCTTAAAAAATAATGGTTAATCAAATAAAAAGTAAAATTAAAAAAAGAAATACGAATGATTTATATACATGAAGAAGTTAAGTATCATTAATGCAACCAAATTAAAACATTTTATCTCCATTAACTTGGCAAATATAGAAAAAGCATAGGAATATCTAGTAATAATAATGAACATGGGTACTCTTATATACAGCTGGGGGGACATATAAGTCAGTAGAACCTTTCTGGAGGACAACTTGACAATGTGTAGCAAAAACTTTAAATGTGGACTTTCTTCTTAAAACAATAGTTTCACTACTAGGAAATTATCCTAAGGAAAAGCATATGGATGCATCCAGAGATTAAGCCAAAAAGATTTCTACAGTAATATTGTTAATATGGCAATAAAAATAGTTTAAAAGTCAAATAATAGGGAATTGATCAAGTATATCACTATAAATAAATAAAACAGAATGCAGTGTAGTCATTAAAGTGATGTACAAGAATGTTTAACGACAGGAAATCTGTTTACTGTTTAATTAAAAAACTGATGCAGTGTTTCCATTTAAGTTATTACAGCTATAATTGAGTAGAAAAAAATAAAGATTTTACATCAAAATGGTAACTGTAGTTTTCTTTAGGTAAAGGGATTATGATACATTTTTACTTGTATTTGCTCACCCACATTGTTTAATTTTCTCATATTCTTATTTTGTAGTAACAATAATGAAATGTATTATCAAACAGTTTAATGTTGATTATAATGATTTATCTCGATTCTATGAAAAGTAAATAAATTGAGCTCCCCTATTTTTGCCAGATTATCGTGCTGTTTGTTTCCATTTTACTAAAAAGAAAAAAGGCAGCCTTCATCCCAGCTCTGCCCTCACCAACTGCTATCACATGTCATTCCAGAAGACATTGAGACATACCCGAATGCTACCAAGAATCATTCTGGGTGAGTGAATAATTTAAAATGACATTTAAGAGTAAACATCTGAAGTCTAACTTATATCTAAACTTATTGAGATGTTGCCACCAATACCGAAAGGAACTTCAAGTGAAGAGCAAGGAAAAAATTATTTTACTCACAGAGACTTTGTCCTTTGCCTGTTTAAATACACTGGAAGCCTGAGTTGATTCACCACCTGTTGCTGTCAAAAAGAAGATACAAACAACCCCAAACTTAGTGGCTTAACAACCACACAAATGCATTTTTCAATATCTTTTGGACACTCAATTGTGTCAACAGACGAATGCAAAGCAAAACTTTGCTTATTTTGAGATTCGAATTCAGTAACTGAAGAAACCTGAGTAAGAACATTCTAGCATGTGGCTCCCACTATAGTGTGTGCTAATTAACATAACCCAGTGTTTACCAAAGCATAGGTAAGCACACCAAATAATTTCCTATTGGTTACCAAGGTACCTTTAAATACTGTTACTCCACGAGCATAGATCCTTTAGCATGAAAGTCACAGAACAACCATCCAATGCTGCAGAATTTAAGAAAAGGGGGAAGTGATTGGTTTCTAGGGTTGGCATGACATTAAAGAGTGTTCAGGGAGATTCCCAAGCCCTCTTTTTGTAGCCAATGGCGTACATACAGATATTTCTATATTTCATATTCCAAACTATCATGATCAGCCAACCCCTTTCCCTCTGCACCCCTTCATTTCACAATAGGAATGACACACTTGTTTGACGTGAAACGCACCACATGAGAAGAAAAATAGTTTGTCAAAGAAAGAAAACACGAGAGGAATTTTAAGTTCAGTAATACAGAACATGTTTTACACATGCACTTCCTGTATGAAATTATTACCACATCTGTTACTGTTGTTTTTCTTGTTGCTGTTTTATACCTCTGGCTTCAGTTTTAAACTCCACTATCTCCAGCACATTTTCTGTTGATGACTTACCTGACTTGACTTGAATATCTCTTATGATTGAAAACAATCCTTTGTGTTTTGGGAAAACCATCCCTATTTAAAAATTGTGCTTAGAAAATGAAAGGCACAAGCTTGCGGAGTTACCTCCTCCTTAATTTTCTTTCAGAAGAGAGAAAACGCCAGGGCGGGGGAGAAAGCTTCTGCTTATAAGCACTCTGGATCAGTTTCAAAAAGGTTTCTTATGTCGCATGCAGCTCTAACACAAGTATAACTGTCTACAGAATGCTATATGCTACTTAGGACTGGCTAGTAAGATTATTCACAGATTCTGGAATGATTTTTTTAAAAAGAAGCAGTGCAAATGACGCTTTCCTAATATTTCTGTAATATTTCTTAAATTTCTGTGACATAGAGTTTGCTTCAAGCCCGTGACATCCATGTTTGATACATGCTTTCTGCTTGAGTATCTTAATATTTGAACAGATTAAGGGAAGATCTTAATTAGTCCAAAGATCTCAAATTTTCTTTAATGAATGAGTTGAAAAGGCAGTTCACTATCAGTGTGGCAAATTGAATACCAATGACATGTCAGGCACTTCACCAAACCATTTGATGTTTCCTCCAAAATTCCATAATCCTGATATATTTTTCATCCTCTTATACATGATACAGGATTTTTATGCCCAAACCAAGAGAGTCTGCCTGTCCACACATTTTTCTAACTAGAAGTAAAATTCCAAGTTTAATGCAAATGAATTAAGATGTGATATAAGAGTTGGAGATGTCATATTAATTTCTAACTGAGAAACATTCTTCAGCCTGAACTTTTATCATCAAGGCTTCTATATAATTTATGAGCTTTCCAGTTTCAAATACTGCCTTAAAGATTAGTTCTTGGAGGAAAGCTCATGAGATGATTCTCATATGAAGAACACAGATACAAAATACTTAGAATTTTATTGACTATCATAAAACCATCAATTACCTTGATTTTCTTTTTCTTACAAAGGTTAATGCTGCTCTTAATCGTTAAAGTCATCAGAAGGTTTATATAAAGGCACCTTTTTTTTTTTACCCCTATCTAAAGGCACTTCTAGTATACAATGTAAAGGTAAATATTCCTTTCTGACTTAGCAATCTGATACCTAATTTTGTAGCCTGCAAGTGTGCTACCTAATAAATGCTAAAATAAAATGTATTGCAAATTAAGATTATCCTAGGATAATTATACATTTAACATGAATACTTTGCACCGAAATTTAGGAATAGAGTTTGCATTATAGATATTTGTATGAGCTTTTATTGTGATTTATAATAAGTTTTGCTCCTTCATTTCACTGCTTTTTTAAGGAGTTAAAAACAAGTATATTTGAAGAAGACAGAAAAATAAGAAGGTAGCAACATAGGAATACACCTAAGTTATAAGAAATGAAGGTGTTTTATCCGGGAATTCTGAATTCTAAATTACATAGAAAAATTAGCAGTTTGAATCCAACACATTTAAGAAAATCCCAGTGACAAAGTGTCAGTGAAGAGATGTAGTACAGTGAATTGAAAGCCTTGCTAATTTTGGATACGAGGAATGAAATCTGATGGGATGAGCAGGCAATTTCCTTTCCTTTTTTTTTTCTTTCATCTGAAGCAAAGTAATTTTGCAATCACAATTTTACCCCAGATTTGCTTTTCATTTTCAATCTTGAAATCACTACCCATTCTTGGCAAATTCATTAACATCAGTAACAGATTTGGCAGTAACCACGTAGAAAATAGGACAAATATAGTATGGGTTTAAGCATGAGAGAGATAAATAAGCAAAATAATGAGAATGCATACCACGGTTATATTCATCGTCATCGTCTAACCAAACACACAGAATGAAAAGAGGAATCCCCAGAACGTGACACTAGCACAATGCCAAGATAAAATCACTGCTAAGTCTGAGCATGACAAAGAAACAGATGGTCATGACCTCTTCTGCAGGGAGGGGAAAAAAAAAAAGAAGAATGATACAAGACACTTAATAGCGAAATTGTTCATGACTGCTAAGATTCTCGGAAGAAAAACAAAATGAAGAAGCTGCTACAGGAATGAGATAAAAAAAAAAAGACATGTCTATGTTTGCCAGCCACATTGCAGAACTGAAGAGTCACCTGTGGTTTTCCGCTTAACACAGGAGAGATGAGTTGGTCTAGTATATTTGATAGCAGGTTTTAAAATGAATTTCCTGGAGGGAGAGTGGGCCTGAACTTCTGTTTTTTTAGCAAGTTCAGCCTTCTTATAAACTGCTACGAATAAAGAAAACACAAAAAAGCATACCATCAGGAGAAAATAAACAGTTGGAGCAAAACCGAACGAAATTTCATAAATAATTAGTTACCACTGTTAGGAAGTTTCTTCTACAAAAGAGTAATAATGAATTCAAAAACATTTTTAAAGAAGTTATTGTGAAATGAACCTTTTTTCCTTCTCACTTCATCTCTGGAGACTGTGCTAGGTTCCTTTTTAGCTATTTTTCTTTCAGGAGTGGAAATTCTGCCTCTCCCGGTTTTAAAAGGCTTTTCTTTTCTATGTTTCTCAAGAGATGGTCTCCGAGCTTCCTTTTCAGCTTTCTCCTCTTTAGGAATAGTTTCTAACTGTTCTGTCATGATGCTCCTATCATCATCTGCGGATCAAAGCAAACCATGACAACAACAACAACAATGAAAACATTAGTAACAAATGTACAAAATCCTTCATATATTTAACAAAATGCAAAATAGAGATAAAGGGACATTTAACCAAGTTTAAAACGAAAAAGAAATCCATTAGGTTATTGGATTTTATTTGGAAGTAGAAAATTAAAAAAAAATAATGCACACCTTGAGTGTCCACCCAGAGGCTGTCAGCATCCATGATGGAGTCATCAATGGTGGTCTCGTCTTTGTAATCGTCATAGGTTTCCGTCTTATATTCTGAGAGTGCAACCTCTTCTCTCTCAGGGGAAGCGGGAGCCTCCGGGGAGCCATCCTTGTGTTCCGCCTGGGCTTCAGCTGCCTCTTCTACTTCGAGCTCTTCTTCAGCGTGGGGGGACGGTCTCCTCTCCACCTCAGGCTGCTCCAGGGCTGCAAAACGCACGCTGTGGGAACCTGACTCCCCTTCATCCGTTGTGGTTTGCACCACAGTGATAAAGTCATCCTCGATGGTCACAACAGACTCGATCACTCCTTTGTGCTCACCAGGGCAGGTCTCCACAAATTCCTCCCTGACACCTGGGACGCCCAGGTCGGTAATCTGAAGGGTGTCGGAGCGGAAGAGCAGTTTATCATATTCTCCCCGGGCTTCTATCTCTTCTTCCTCACTCTGAGCCTCTGCCGGTTCAGCCCTGGTGGCTTCAGGCAATGGCTCTGCGACATCGGAGGGTGTGACAGAGATATCTGGGGTTTCTTTGCTTTCTTCTTTCGGCTGCTGAATAAATTCCATCTGGACATCAGCTCTCTCATCTGGGACTAAATCAGCCTCCAAGACAGCAGGTGCACAAGGTATTTCCACTGACAATTTGATGGCAATCTCATCTTGAATTAGAGAGGATTCTGGGGATGTTTCCTTCTTGCCCTCATCGGCTTTCAAGGACTCCATGGTGAGGCTCTCATGCTCACCACTGGACTCGTAGGACTCTTCCTTGTCTACAGCCTCCTGGTGCACCAAGTCAGGCTTGGCCACCTTCTCCTTGATTTCCATCTCACTGACTTTAGTGCCTTCTTTCATGTGGCCAGCCTCAACACTCATAAACGTGTCTTCCTCCTGAGGTGCTCCAGATGAGGGGGGGAGATCTTGAGTAGCCTCGAGCTTAAGCTCTGTTGCCTTTCCAGCGTCTACCGCCAGCCCTGCGGCCATCTGTCCAAAGTCACTGATTTTCACATCTAGTTGACCCTGGTCAGCTTTCATTGCAACAAAATCCAGTTCTGGTTCAGCTTTTTTGGATGGTTCGACCTCAGCTACTTCTGGCACTGAACTAAGACCTTTCTCAGCTTTCTCGGCCATGGGAGGTGATGTGTCTTTTGAAACGGTCAGTTCTTTGGTGGGAATGTGCTCGTAGGTTACTCCTAAGCCAAATGTTTCAACTTCATCACTGGCCTCTTCTGTTGCCTTGGCGTGTTCTTTTGCATCAGCATGTTCTTCACTCTTTTCCAGAACAGTATCCAGCTTATCATTAGCTTTCCTCTCCTGATCAAACTCCCTACCCAGTCCCGATTTGTCACCAGAGATATGCGGCGGTACTTCTTTCTCAGCACCGAACTCATCTTTGACTCTTCCGGCAGCTGCCAATTTTACTTCAATCAAGGACAGGTCTGTGGCTAGATCTCTTCGCATTTTATCTTCTGTGCCTTCATAAAAGGAACCGCTCTCCCCTGACAAATTCTCACTGTCTTGAACGGGTGATGGGAGTGGGACTGTGTATTTATTGAACACACAGTAACCCAGGTCCTCAAGCTGACTGTCTGTTTTAACAATGACGTGGTTTTCATCGGTGACAGGGGGCAAGCCGGTACTACTCTCCTCGAACACAGTCTCTGATGGGACTGACTTCCTCCTGGCAACCTCAGCATCTGCACCCACGGAAGCTAATCTTGACCTTGTGCCTGCCAGATCTAGCATTTCCGGCAGGTCAGGGGCCATGACAGTACCATTTTTGTAGTAATCTTTGGCTAAGAAAGGTGACTCACACGAGGTCTCGACTTGAGTACTTTCCTCTCCAGCAGCTTTTCCTCCCTCTGTCTGGTCTTCCTCTTTGCTTTCTACTGGGAAAGAGGGGGCTTTCTCCAGTGCAGGTGTTGTGGCTGGAAGGTAATCATCCCCTTCATCCATACTTCCACTAGTGTTGGTTAGAATATCAGAAGCCAGAGGAGAGAGATCATGTCCCCGACCAAAGTTAAATCCAAGGGCTATGGAATCCAGGCAAGACATGGGCAAATTGATTGACATGCTTCGCTGTTCTATTGCAGACCTCCCACCAAGTCCTAAACTCCTGCTTAGCGTCAAGTCATCCTTATTCTTACTGTGGAGATCCCGCTTCTCCCCATACACTTTTGGGTCAATAGTAAACATCCTTTCTTGAGGAGAACTAGGTTCTTCAGGTAAATCAGATGGATAACTCTGTGCAAGAGTGCTGTACCCTGTTTCTTGTGCTGGAGCACTGGGCTGGGGTTCTTTACCCGCCTCAAGTCCCTTGTCTCCGTTTTTACACACGGGAGATAGGGTATCAAAAGGCTCTTGGACACTTTCTCTGGTGTCACTGAGTTCATAGTAATCACTGCCTGGCTGGATGCTTTTTGTCACTTCTTCTTTCAAGGCGGATGTTTCAAAATACTTGGACATTCCTGACTTATCTTCATAAAACGGCATGTCAAGCTCCGCTGATGTTGCAGGCCCAACCCCTTCCATCTTAATATCTTTGTCTGCAACTTTTTCTTCAAAAAGGTCCTGGACTGCCCTCTTTTCACTTACTGCCACTGGTTCGGTCATGACTTTCTCCAGTGTCTTAGAGGTCACGGCTGAGTCTGTCACTGCTTGTTCCACACTGACAGGGAATGAGTCCTGTTTTAATGGCTCTGTGGTAGGCTCTTGGACTTTCTGCTCTTCTTTTGAGAGGGTGTGCTCCATGCAGGGCTGAATTATGCCTGTTTCTCCATCTGTCAGTTTCGGGGGCTCACTCTCTTTTGGCACGGCTTCTTTGTCAGAAATGGTTGTCTTTTCTTCAAGCTTTAGTGGAGATTCCTTTTCAGTAAGTGTCACTTCCTGCTCTTTTTTCTGTGCACTCTCTTGCTTTATTGCCCCTTTCTCCTCTCCCAAAACTTTCTCTGGGACACATTCTTCCACAGTCGGAATGTGGGCATCTTTGGGTAAGGTGAATGCCTCTGGGGCTGGCGCTTCTGCCATTTTGTCAGGTTTATCCTCATGGGGCTCTTCAGCTTTAAAACTATCTTTGGCAGTTGCTGGGCCACTGGTTTCTTCCAGAGATTTTTTGTCATCTGGTTGTAATAGGGCAGGGGCAAAGGGCGATGCTTCTGCAACTATTTCATTCTTCATGACATCTAAAGGAAGAGTGAAGCTGCCAGCCTGAAAGGGACTGGGCATGGGAGAATCAAACTGTTTCCCCTCCCATCTGGGGATATCCTCAAGGACATCTTTTCCCTTCATGGGGGTTAGAGGGCCAGGCGAGATGGGAGCAGCTAAACCCCACTCATCCTTTTTGGCTTCCGTTGGCATTTCGATGAACCAGTCCTTTTGCTCTTTTGGAGCTGGGGGCTCTGCAGAGAAGCCAATACCAGGCACCACGGGGCTTGGTTCTGTCTTCTGTTTCGTGTCTTCTAGCCCGGCACCAAGAGTATGCCCAAACAGAGTGGGAGGTGCTTTTTCTTCCTCTGGGCCTTGCATGTCCTTTTTGTCAGGGGAAATTTTAGTTGTCTCAGGCTGAGAAACTAAGGCAGCATGTTTAAGGTCTTCACCAGGCTTACTTTGTTCCTCTGACTCCTTGTCCTTCTTGTCTAATGGCTCAGCTGGAGAGGGAGTCAAGTCCTGTTGATCATGGAACTCCATCTTCAAGGCTGGAAGTAAACCTGAAGTAATTGGGTTGATTTTTAAACAAATAATAGGCAAGTGCTTTCAGGCAGTAAGCTTAAAATTATATTTTGAAATGACAAATGAATGGTAGGGTAAGAAAACAAAACAAAACTATGGAACATGCAAGCATGCTACCCATTTAAAAATCAATATGAAAATGTCAGGACTGAGATATATTTGTACTACTGCGGAAAGGGACTCCCGTTGCGAATTAATGCATACAGGCATTGTGTATTTTGAATACTCTTTTCTCCTTTGTTTGGGCTCTCCTAAATACCATGTAATGTGTATTGTAGTAGAAAATTTCATGTGCCTTTTGCAGACAAAAATGATAAATTAAAGAATATTGAATAAGTCAGTAATACTAGGGTACAAAAATACATTAAGGGCTAAATATGAAAAATGGATGAATGTCTACTGAACTTTTTCACTTGTGTTCTCATTTAAAAATGAACTGGCAGGCCATGGGCGGAAGGGCAATTCATTCATAATAAGTATTATGTTAAAATCAAGTTAATTGATTTATAAATGCCAGGACCAAGTTTTTGAACATTAAGAAGTTACTGACATAATTTTTAAGGCGTCTTCTGAGATTAAATTTCAGGAATATAAATAAATATTTGCTATTAACTTTAAATGATATGACAAGGTGGTTTCTATCACAAATTCAAAATTTTTAATTCCTAATCATTAGTTAACCTTATGACAGATGTTAAGAAAATCTGAATTATATTATTAATCCTGGGATGTCAAATAAATAAATAAAATCTTAAAAAAAATACTGGGATGTCATGTGAATAAAAATTTTAAAAAGAGCCAATTATTATCATATCTTTCTCTCCCTGGTCATGACCTCATTCCCTGGAATATGACAGACAGTGAGGCACTAAGTAGTGGCTTTAGAGATGCTTCACAGAAATTAAATGGCTCTTTCTTTATTTTCGTTTGTTCACCAACCGGAAAGGTTTCAGAGTCTCACTTGTGTTCTAAGGTCACAGGTATTTCATTGTGGTCATTAGGGCTAAATGTAACTATCTGGAAAAGATTTGGGGAAAAATAATAAAATTCAGTCATGGCTCGAAGAGCAAGCATATGGATCATCAATACTTATGTACTTGTGTGTCCTGTTGTAACAATAGAAAAGAAATACTTTATGAACTTTATCTAATAGAGGTTAGATGAATAAAAACTCAAGAGATACGGTGATGGTCAAAGACGTTGGCTGCCATGGAGAGGAAATGATATGAGAAGCATCGGCAGGAGCTTTTAAGGAAACCAAACCAGTATTCATCAAAGCATAAAAAATATAGCACACTGCGGTTGCAAACAAAAACAATTCTACCATTTAAGCCTCTATGTGCCAAAATCCAACTCTACGGTTTGAAAGAAAAGCATATGAATCGCTGTCCCAAAAATAAAAATAAAAATATACATGTATTAGCAATGTGGCTGGCAAACACTTGAAGATGGGGGGCAGGGCGGGCGGACAAAAAGCTCACACAGCATCGTCAGCCTGGCTGCAAAGCATATTGTATCATGGCAAAGTAAAACCAAGAATCAGCTGCAGCAGTGGAAAACCTAGCTGCCACACAGCAACTGTGCAAGCCACACTCTGCTCATTAAACCTACAACATCGGTCTCGGGATCATGAGAAGACCAAGCCATGGAATAGCATTGGAAAGGCATCAGGTCCGTAAGCTGCTGGAGAGATCATTTGCAACAAAACACATGCAAATCCTAGGAAAGACACACCTTCCCCAGCAGAGGAAGGGACTGTTACTTCTGGAGACACCTCGGTGACCTCTTTTACACTTTTCTCCTGCAGGGCCCCTGCTGGGGCACTCTCTTCAGGAGCTATGTGGGCCTCCGCACTAGACTCTGTGTGGCCCTCACTGAGGCCCTGGGGTTGGTCTGAGGCCTTGGCAGCCCCGCACTCTTTCCCAGGAAGAGTGGCAGGTGTCTCTTCCTCAGCCACTGTTCCCTCTAGCGTTTCTTCTTCTTAGGGATGAAAAAGATGTTGACATCATGACCACAGAATACACACAATGGCAGAAATATTACTCATGGAACACTTTCAGCTCCATTACATCAACCTCGCCAGAACCTTATTTTACCATTTGGATGAGCAGATTAATATTCGAATGCAACGTGCATTATGTATTGCTTGGGTAATGATTATATATATATAATCTGCTAATAATGATGCCTTTTAAAGTCTCGTTAAAAGGCTATCTATTTGAAAACTTGAGAGCTGAAAGGGTTTTATTGCTCTATTCCCCTTAGTGGAAATGGCAGTAAGTTGCACACACGTAGGGAGCTTGCTGGAAAGAAGAGATGGTGCTTTTGGATAACAGATGGTTATGAAAAGACAGATGCATTGATGGACTAAAAAAATCTTTACGTTTGCTAGACAGGGGCTGTTTTCTCCAATGCAGTAAGCCCCTACGTACGAATTTCTGATTACTTTATTAAAAACATGCAAACTTCAGTAAAGAATCTTGGGGAATAAAAAACACCCAGCCTCAACATAATAACCATCAACTCCCCTAACAGCTTTATCACGGAATCCATCAACACTATCTTATTTAATATGTAAAGGCCAAAGTCTCAAGTATTTAAAGTATTAAATTACATTTTAATATAATTTATGCAATATTTTTAAGGCAAAAGACTTCCTAACTCAATTTATTTTACCTTCATTGCATTATATGATATGGGAGAATGTAAAAAATTTCAAGGAGTAAGCAAACTATTTTGAAAAGCAAGGTCCAGGTAAAATGGAATCTTAGCATTTAGAAAAGTCCACCTTGGGGATACAACTGTTACCATATTGCTTACACCCTTGTAATACCAATAATGTAGTTCATGTATAGTTGCCCTTGATCCTGAATAAGACAATGTGCACGTTACCTGTAAAGTCTTGTTTCTGCAATTCAAAACCAAACCACCAAGATAACTGAACGACAGTCAAACTGCCAAAATATCTTCCCAAAAGATGTATATCATATGGAAAAATGCTTACAATTAAAATATAAAAAGCACACCTATGAAGGCCATGATTTATTGTGTTCATTTGCTTCTCATTTGCACTTTCAAATGCCAGTACAATGAGTCCCATTTTATTGCTTAAGAAATTACAGGGTAAATATAAGCTGTTTTATAGTTCTACAAATGAAAGATTCGGATGAAATTCTTATGAAACATTGTTTAAATGGCCCGGTGAGAAAGACTACAGATGGAAAGGAAAGGAATTTTCTTTTTTGAGAAATATTAAAACCCCTGGGCAGGGGGTGGGGGAGGGGAGAACTACTTCATCTATTTCCTCCCATTTAGCACTCAGGGACTTTCATTTTTGTCATTTAATTATGTAAGCAACATTTAAAAAATTCAGATTCCAAATTATTATCAAGGCATTTTTATAACGTCACAGAATTAGAAATTTTGATTACAGATAAGAGACTTTTACTATAGCTGCTTTGCTAATGTCACCTTCTTGGGTAAAGTCTAATCAATTTAATCAACATGTTTTCCAAATCCACGCAACCTTTCGGCTTTCCATTTCCTCATTTTGTGTAAATCAGGTCTATTTCCAGTATACCTGTTTCTCACTCGAAATTTCACATATTTTTCTTAACTGTTCACACTCTCAGAACTTACTTTTACTCCATATGGGTTATATTTCTCTATTAGAGTGTCTGAACCATTGGTGCTCTTTGTTTTCCAATGGACACTAGAAGAAATTTATTATCATGAATGTAGTTGGTAAACTATGAGTTTCTTCCCCATTGCCTTGGAACTATGTGCCCTTTCATTAAATACTGTCCCGTATGGAAATAAACTCTTCATGCACATTTTTCCCTATTTGAGAGTAAGTTCTTCACCTACGCAAAACGTGTTTTAGCTCTAATTTTGTTTTCCTTTACAAAACTACCTAGTTAGAATGAGATAAATTTTAGCCCACCACCCTCATCATGGCCAGTTATACACTAGGGTCTGCTAGCTTTATGAAGGTGGAATGACAAAGGCTTTGGATCATTTCCTTCACTTTAGCCCAGGTCTGCTCATGTGAGCCAATATTTAGTCACTTGGGGGGAGCCTCTGTAGTTTCTGTAGATGATTAAATTATTTGGAGAAATACATTCATTCTGTAACATGTGTTCTGCCCTATACAGATTCATGATCTTTCTCTTTTAAGGAGCTACCGTATTGACATGGCACTAAAAAGAAGGCTAATTCTATTTAAGTCTGGTCCTAGTAATAGTCTATATCCAAGGAGGAAAAAAAATTATATACAGGGTCCTCTTATTCAGTTTGAGTAGAGGATGTATTCTTCCCCCTCTGATTTATTTACAGGGAGCAGAAAGGAGTCGTACTTTAACTGAACTTTTTTGCTCCCTCTCCCCACTCCCACCCCTTTTTTGGCTTTCTTTTCAGAAGCAATGATACAGAAAAAGAAAATACTCCTATGCCCCAAATAAGGCTTCTTGTAGATAAGGTAGTTGGCTAGACATATAAACTACATAGGGACTTCACTTCCATATGGAAAAAACAGGCTCCTTTCCCTCCCACCCCACAGCTGAAGGTACACTTAGAATGATGCATGTGGTCAAAGCTGCAGGCTGGGGGGAGGAGCAAAAGGGGACCATGCTTGGTTCACCTTTCTCCTGGCCTAAGTGGGTCTCTGCACTCTGCGCTGGGACACTGGGGAGCACACTAGAGGTAGTCCATTGTGAGCGGAACAAAGGATGCTCATAGTACTCCTCATCGGAATTGGAAGGGTCATCATCAGGCACAGACACCGAAATGGAGGGGGCTAGGAGTCTACGCCTCTCCCCGCTGGTGGCATGTTCGTGGCTGGGGAACCTGTGTAGAGGACCCACTTGATCCTCAGCCCCTTCATCTACAAACAGACACACAGGAAGAAACTGCAGGGAGAACTGGACAAGACAGACACAAGATCACCTGGATGAGATAAACACCTGCACAAGGACACATGGGCCACAGAAGTAGCACAGCGGGACGGAGGGGAGTTAGCAAGATCAAGGTGATGGAGGATGGAGGCAGTGAATGTTTCATGGTTCAGTAGCCACTGAATTTACACTAGCCCTTAGGTAACCTTGGCATTGATTTAAATAAATCAAAGGCACTCACACCCCTTACTGCATAATAGAAATTATCTATACATTCCCCTCAAACAATAGATGTTTGCAATAGAAACACTGCACAAAACACTGCAATAGAAACAAAGCATTGCAATACAGATGTGTTATTTGGAAGAAATTCTTTCAAGTAGATTCTTTTCATGCTTCTGTCAATGTATTTATAAGTTAAAAAAGAAGAAAGGTGTTAGGACCTGATGCTATACAATTGTAGGGGAAAAGAGCCCTGTTTGAAGCACAACCTTAATTACCTAGGATGCTCAATAGTTAGCATTTTGGTTAATTTAATTTTTTGTTAATGACTTTTACCAGAAAGCCATTTTTAATTCCAGGCCTGTCCAGAAAAATCTACAATGTGTTATTCCTCTTCCCTGCCCTGCTAAGGAGAGCACAGTGGCCTAGCTCCTTCTTTTTGGGTGCTAACTCCTACGGGGATCCTTTTGAACACTGGTTCTCATGGTTTTAAGAAAGTCCCTAAAAATATAAACTGATTTTCTTTTCTTCTTCTTCTGAAAGCTTAAAAGAGAGACCATTAGCTGACAATGATTTCTACAGAGCTGGCTTCAGATTCACCAAGACTTTATTCTATGTGGTTTTGTTTACACTTCTGGCTCTTGGCTGTTCTTCTATTTCAAACCCTCATTGCATATTTCTCACTGAAACGCGAAAGCAACTGCTCTCACTTCTGTCCTTTCCAGTGTCTTGGCTTAGAAATCTGCCTTATTTAAATATATTTCCTTAGGTATGCAAGTGTAGGTCAGTCTGCTTAGCACTTGGATTCTGGTATATTTCAATGCGCTTTAAGGATGATGGCAACAAACACTATTTGGCTTCTGATGTGGTACAGACAATCCATCTCAGGCCTACATGACAGGTTACTGAATTTGCTAATCACTATTTATTTACTTATATAGAGAAATAATTTTTAAATTTCATCTTCCAATAATAAGGGTTATTAAAATTTTTGAAAGCCTGTGTATCTAAATTTTATTTCGATCAACATATAAGCAGCCAGATTAAAGCATTTATTTGAAAATGCACTGTATGGTTAGGGCAGTATCTTATTTTCAGCAACCAAGTGCTGATGACCAGAAATAAATTTGAAATCATAAAGATACTAAAATAATATTCTGTAGAGGGAATACTTTTAATCTTTTGAGCACATTGTTTACTGATTGTTCAGTGTTATTTTTTTCTGGATGGGTGCTCAGAACTTTTTCAGCCATGCTGCTTATTATATCATGGGATAGCAGAAGCCTAAAATTACATTCGATATTCTTAGTTCCAACTCGGCACGATTTCTCAGCTGAGCAGATAATTGGCTGAGATCTGGCCTACAACACTGGCTGAATCATAAGCCCTGGGCTTGTCACATGTCCTAGCCATTCATATTTCCCCCAGGACTCCTTAAGGCCCTAAACACATATGCACGTATGCAAGTTACTCCTGAAACTTCCAGTAGGCTCAACAGATTGCATGGACAATCAGTCCGTGAAAATGGCATAGTTAACATCTTCTGGGGAGTAGAGCTGACTGCAGTATAAAACTAAAGAATCTGAAGCCTAAAGTTTAAAGGCAATACTCCTTGGATGTTTGGACCTTTTGAAGATTTTGACTTTCTCTTTCTTGTTGCCATTGCTCATTTTTGAAAGTGCCAACATGTGAAAACAGCACAGAGTCTTGCTTCAGATCTGTAACATTTCAAAGAAACAGTATTTTCTATTCTGAAAACTTTTACTCTAAACAGAGGACAACAAAAAGAGCAAAAAACTTTAAGGGCTACAGTGGAAAGGAGCTTCTTTGTAGTATTTGTATGGCACTGAGCCAAGCAACTTCAAAAAGAATGTACGGCAAAGCCCAGTCTTGGTACTATGAGCTGTGCATGCTCCATGTCTCTGCTTGGGACCTATGAGCCTGAAGTCCATCTGCAAGTTCCAGAGATGTGCTAAGGAAGTTCTACTAAGAGGACCGTAGCTAGCTAAGAGCAAACAGTGTGCTTGGTTCCAAAATAATGACAGAAGAAATAGATCCTATTTGCTATAGAATCATGTATGGCATCCCAATGGAGGTGGGATACATACCAGTTATAAGTAATGAATTCTTTATTTGGGTATGCTTTCAAAAAAAAGGAAATTGGTCTAGTACCTTGAACAACAAAAAAACCTCATTGGAAGATCATTTCCCTTTCTTGGCCCCACATTAAGAACCTAGATAAGAGATGGCTTTAGAGACACAGTGGGGCTGTGATTGCAGGGACTGAAATTTGGACTGGAATTCTGGATTACTGGCCACGACATCCAGGGGCAAGAAGTGGAAGTGAGTATTATCTACCTCTATGGGTTGCTGGGAAGATTAAATGAGGAGAGATCTGAGAAAGTGCCAAGCACAATGCTGGACTCCACACGTGTTATTGTCTTTGTCTTCAATATACTCAGGCAAATTGTCATGTACCTCTGCTTTCCCTTCATTGGAGACATCAAATTTAGACTTGAGAGATTTGCAAAAAGTGAGTTCATTTCATAAGTTAGTTTTGTTGTTTAAGGTCAGGATTGAATGTCGTCCTCTTACTATAAGTACACATGCTTTGGGGGACTCTGCTTTCACCATGAAATATTCTATTTAATAATGTGATATTTTAAAGGATAGGGCTGCCTTATGAACCTTAGACTTTTACATAGTTCTGCTGCATAATGATAATCTTTAAAAATGAAGCTTACCTGATTTCGGTGGAGGAATACATTTTCCCTAACTTATTTTATATGATTTTTTTTTAAAAAAGCATTTGAAAATTAATTTTGAGTTAAAGTAAGATCTGCCACATAAAACCCAGCCTTGGTCTGTCAACCCCCTTTGGTACAAATGAGCAGTCACTTTTATGAAAGACGGAGTCTCTGGGGGACTCAGTGATTTTGCCTGCCTTGGCGTCACAGCTTCTGCCCCACCGTCGGGGCAACTGGCTCTGCTTACATTGTTCTCCACTCTCTCTAAGCCCTTTTCATGCTGCAGGCTTTTGACTGAGGACTTAGTTTGCCAACTGTGTTTGCTGCCCAGAAGGATATGGAGGGGAAAATGCTTTCAGATTAGTGACATCGCTGACCCAGGAAAAATCACCCTAGGATTCTGGAGCAAACCTAAGAGGGCAGAAAGTTTCCTTGTTCTATTTTCAGATGATTCCATTGTTCTTGCACGGGCTTCCAAATCCTAACAGTTCAGTCCAAATGACAACTATTATGGTTAGGCCAAAAAGAAACAGGAGATTAATTTGCAAACATCACACCTAGTGCAGGATTGATGCGTTGTACCTGAGTTTCCTTTTAAGTGTGCTACTTGTTTATTTTTTCCATCAAAATCTCTTTGTTTCCCAGAATAAGCATACAACTTGGGAATTATTAATATTATATCAATTATAACAAATGAATATTCAGAACTTACAGTAATTAACATCTCAAATTATCTTTGGTGGAAGCATTCATGCTTCCCCTTTGGGAAAGAACAGCTTTTAAAAATATTTGATAATTAATAAAAAGTAATCATATCCTCAAAATCATTGAATTACTCGATTTAATCCAAGAGCTGTCTTACGTTTGTATAAATGGATTGGCAGTCATGTGCCTTTAAAGTTTCTTTGAGGATGTGTTGAAGTGGGTAAAAAAAATCTCCTAGATGAAAAACCTACATGTTCCTTTCCCACTCAAACTGCTATGAGCTATACATTAATAGAATTTTTCCTAGGTCTTTGTAAACCAATTGGTTTGAAAAACTGAAGAGTTGAATCCTGTCTTGTGACTTTTCATTAATTTATTTTATGATAAATAAAACTTAAAAAAAATTTTTGTACATGCTTTAAGAATGGGCTAAAATAAGACAGGGGCTAGTATGATTATCTAGACTCATGTCTTTCACATATGTAAGGTAATAATATTGCTTGGTCTTTTAAATTAATGAGGTAGAGTTTATAAAATACATACTTTTTTCATATAAGTAAAAAAATGGTTATCCTTTTAAAAGCAAATCATTAGGCCTTCGTATAGTTTAATGCTTTCTTCTGAAAACATGAAAAATAGTAATTCAATAAAAATACAAGTTTGGTTTGAAAAATGTTAAGAATAAAATATCTTCAATCATCTTCAATAGGAAGTAAGTTGAAATTTTCCCCATACTCAAACAACATGGGGAAATCAATCCCCCGACATAAGGAAACAGTTATTCTGGAAAGTGTACCAAAATGTGAAAATGATTCTACGGTTTATTTGTATTTCCATTATATCCATGATATCACCTGCCAGGAAAGCAGACTGGGTGAATTCCCAGGTGGATGGGCAGACCCTACTGCTCCTTCTGCTCCAACTCCCATGTAAGAGCAAGAAGGGTAAGTTACTTGACCTCCTGCTGACTCTGGAGTGAACGCCGTACCCAGTGAACATCTTGGGTTAAGAAGATTCTCCGAAAGGCTTGAAGTGGGGGTTTAGAGACATTTTCAATGACCGGAGGGATGTACAGCCGTCATGGAAGGCTTTCCACCGCTTTCCAGGTGAAATCGAGACTCCCGAACCAAGGCGCATACCGCTGACTCTTAAACCCCTTCACTACTCTACCCCTTTCTCACTTCCCAGGAATCCATGGGATGTCTTCAGTTCCTAGAAAACTTCATGTTCTTGCTCACGTGAGTCCCCTGGCACGTCCTGGTCTTTCTGTCCCAAAGCCCTTTCCCTCCATCTTTGCTTGACCAACTCTTCCTCATGCTTCTGAGCTCAGCTCCTTACCTGTCTCCTCACCACCCCAAAAATGAAGATTTCCCTTGTTCTATCTTCAAGTTCTCTGTTCTTTTCCTTCCTAGGGCTAATGCAAGTTGAAATTATTGGTAAGCTTCTTTACTGGCTTTCTGTTCTCCACCAGACTGTGTGTTCCTTACAAGCAGGGATCATGTCTGTTTTGTTCACGAGTGTATAGCTAGAATTTAAAGAGCGCACTGTAGGTGCTCCATAAATATGTGCCAATGAATGGATGAAGGCAAAAAATCTTTCAAATCTGTAAACTAAAAGATCAAATCACATTTTCAGGAAATTAACTAATAATCATAACTGCCACTGATTATAGTCCCCAAATTTTCTTTTATTCTTTAGAATAATTTAATTCAGCTAACATTATTTCAGGCAGTAAATTAGAAAAAAAGCTTCAACTTAAGAAAGAAAAAGCTCACTAAAAGAAGTTTAGGTTTATAAATCTGTGACAAAAGTAAATTATGTTTACTGAGAGTTCATAGTTCTGTAATTTAGGAAAATCTGTATTTAGGAAGTCAAAGAATATTTTAAATGAAACTAATTACAAATTATAAAAAGACAGTGAGTCTTTTGTGATGCTTTTCAATTTTTAACAGTAAAATAATTACTAAAGGGGACAACAAATGGAAAAATGAAAAAATAAATGAATAATATGGAATAGTATTAAAATTCTGATTTTAGTATATGAAAACTAAGTTATATTGAAACAACACTTTAGCTATAGCTCTTCTCTGCCTTCTGCACCTCAAACAATACACAAAAGTTAACTGACTTAAGTCAGAAAACCAGTAACAGTTTGCTTTTAAATAGTGCCTTTCAGCTCAGATTCTGAATGAATATTCTTCAAAGGCATCCCTCTGTTTTATTAACGAGAACTGAAAAGCTGACATAGCATTCTGTGTTGACTAAATGCATAAATATACTCATGACAATAACAGGTCTCAGCAGGGAAGAAGCCATGATCTCAGCTTCTAGTTCACTGCTCTCAATATCAGAGTCGTACACTGACTTCTTCACTTATTCATTAATATTTATTGACAGTTTGCTATGGGCCAGGCCCTAGGGAAGCCCCTGGCAACACAATAATGAGCAAAACAGAGACAATTCCTGACAACATTTCCTTATGATTTCATCAATAAATTTACTTTTGTTCAGTCACTTATAAGATAGGATTGTATCTTCTGTGTCGAAACATTTTATATTAATTAAGTGAACTGCTTCTCTGTAGCTATTCTAGCAATTTAAACACAAAGTTATCTTCTCCTGGATCAAGCAGATTTTTTCTTTTTTCTTTATCATATTCCTCCTACTTTTGATTTTATATAGATAAATGACTATACATTTATGTGAAGTCTGTGTCTTCTGGACTGTTTGAAACAGCTCTCAAGCTGGGTCACATACTAACCCACACTGAAGTCCACTGCTTACGGACTGATGCGAATTTACCCTTTATCAGAAGACAAACCTCAAAAAGTCCACTAGGCCTTACCTTCTTCCACTGCGATGGTCTGTTCTGAGGCTGGTGATGGAGGTGGAGAAGGAGGCAGATTAGCTGTTTCTTCAGCTGCTAAAGATCAAATAGTGGAAAAATGAGATACGGTTAATCCTGTTAGGCCATTAGATGTGTAGCAGCTCTGCCATCTGTAAAAAGGTCTCTCTATGAAATTTAGGAAAAGATTCACTAGTAAGCTGCACTTGACTTATTTTCTGTTCCATTACCTGATTCACATAGTTTAAAAAACCTAAAAGGAAAGAAAAGCATTTAATATTTAAAAAAAAATCATTTTGTCTTCCCTATAAAAATGGATTAAAGACGCCTGCTAAGGTATCATTAATCCCATTAATTGTGTCTGCTTGTTCAATTAATAAACTATTTTATTCTGGCCCTAATCTACTATATTCAAACACACAGGCAAGCATTGTAGTTTGGATTTAGCTTGACTGACTGAAAAAAATATCAGAACTCTATATCGTTCAACTTCTTGGTCTGGAAACAAACGTAACCTTCATCATTCCCAGTATTGTAGGTGATGTATTTTTTAAACAACGTTTTGTCCACTGAGTCTCATGTCAAAATGCATCTTCTGTATGTATTCTCAGAAAAGAAAAATGAAGCTGTCACAGGCTTAGGCAACCTTCAAGCAGACAATATGTACTAGTGGGAGCCAGGTAATCTTCTGGCCTTGGCATTATACATGAGAACCAAAGACAAAAGTTCTAAAAGATGTCATTCATCCACAGTTAACTCTTTTTTCTTGACCACTCATATGAAGGTAAGGAACTGCAAAAAGGAAATATTTATCATCAAGGCCGGCAGGAAAATCTATTTTACAGAGCATGTGTTTTTCACTCTCAAAAAGCAGCTTTGGGATGACAGGTGACTTCTTAGTTCCTTGACCCTGTGGGTTTCTATAGAACATATTTTAAGGCTTCAAATTTAAGAAAGGGGGTGTTTTTTATTTAAGGTATAGAAGTGAATCACAAACTGAAGGTTAATGTTTTGAGTAAGATAATTTTCCCCCTGTTTAAAGAGAAAAATAAACCTTTATAATCAAAGAACATTTTACTGCAAATAATGAGTATTTATTATCCTGGGAGAACATTTTTATTGCTTAATTTTTTTAGGTGTTTAAATTGCTTAAAGGAGTACTGACCAGAAAATCAAATATTAAGGATACTAGACTGTTTGAGACAAAATTGGATATGTACTCTTTTTTTAGACTTTAAAAACCATACCTTTCTATGGATTAGTTAAATATACCTAGAAAATAGACATATGTTGAACCTAAGAGAGTTTCCTTTCTTGTCTCTGCCTGTATATACACCACACCTATCTATCTATCTATCTATCTATCTATCTATCTATCTATCTATCTATATCTATCATCTATCTATCAATCGTCTATCATCTATCTAAAGGAGGGGCAGCAAGCCTTTGGCTAGGAGTGTTTTCTTCAGCAAGCACAATTATATTACCTGTTTGGCCCTGGAGGGCATCTGACTTGTGACCGAGAGAGAGAAATGCTATCTCAGTGCCCTTAAATAGACCAAGTGAAGGCTAGTACATTATATGGGATACAAAGTCCCTCATGATTCTAACAAAGCCCCGCCTATAGGTTTTCTGTAGCTGGTTCAGAGGGACCCAAACAAACGAGACAAGCATTCCCCAAAACCCGCAAAGGGAAATACTTATTTCTAATTAAAGTATTAACACTTTTTCTTTACAAGTGGGTGCCATGACATCAATATGCATTGGCTTTATTTTTGTAATAAATATCTCTAGCGGTCTGGAAATGAAAATTTGAGAGAAATTTAGGGGTAAAGTCTAACTATAAGCTTATCACTGTGAAGACTGTCCAAATACTACAAATGAGCCTGTCAAAAAAGGTGAAAATAGGTGCCAGGGTCTCCCAACAGAGGTGTCTGATGAATGTTCCATGTAAGGATGAAGTATGAGATAGGGCCTCTCTTTGACCATGAAGACTTGGTCCTGCGATCAGGGTGCAAGCGGATACAGCTCTTGAACATTTACCTAAAGGCAGAGCTGCAGGCTGATCTTTCTGTTGAGCTTCTTTCTCTTGTTCACCTTTCAGGACCGCTACAGCCTCAGCCGTGACTACTTGAACTATCCTTGCAGACACTTCCTCTGTAATAAATAGTAACAAAAGAAAATAAAAGAGTGAGATGTCCAAAACAGGTAGCAAAGAGGAAAAGTAATGAAACAATATAGTTGACTAGAATTTTCTTTTCTGTCTTCCCCCAAAAAAGTACAATAGAATTTTCTAAATTGCAGATAAAACACAAATACATATATTGTAACCAAAAGCAGAAAAGAAGAAAAAAAGAAAAAAAAGAGGAAATAAAAGGGACCGGCATTCTGGGAGCTAGGCAAAATGAACATGGAATGAAAGAAAAATAATTTGTATGGCAGTTTATTTTTAAAAAGCTGTTTATACAAACAGAAACAATTAAAAATTTTGTACCAAGTAAAACAAATTCAGAAAAGAAAAGATTCATTTTGGATTTAATATAAAATGTTTTGTAGTTTTCTAGAAAAGTTTCCTTACAATATGTTTCTGTGCTGATTTGCAGAAATACCATAATTTAAAGCCTAAAGAAGATGCCTCAAAATGTGAATCTGTGATCAAACAGCATTATCCAGGATCAATGTGAACAAGACCAATTAAGAAAGACCTGGGAAGAGAAAATTTGAATGAAATACATGGAAATGATATATCAGATGGCCTCTTTCTAAAGAGCTACTGCTTTTCTAGATAGCAGATGTTTTAAGGATCTTTAAGGCCATATGATATACACTTACCTAGTCAGTGTAATCATTTCATTAAAAAGTGGGTGGAGGTTCATCATTAAAATGACCAGTCTGTGAGATGCCAGATAACTAATTTTTGGCCTAAAATGGCACCTACTGGAGGATATCCTAATGCTAATTTTATATAACCAAGTCAGAAAAATATTCAAGAAATAATGTTCTATATATCATAAACAAAAAATGAAAAAAGCCTTTTGAAGGGCGCCTGGGTGGCTAAGTTGGTTAAGCGTCCAACTCTTGATTTTGGCTCAGGTCATGATCTCAGGGTCGTAAGATCAAACCCCACATCCAGCTCCGTGCTGGGCGTGGAGCCTACTTAAGATTCTCTCTCTTCCTCTGCTCCTACACTCACCCCATCCGAAAAAGAAAGAAAGAAAGAAAGAAATAAAGAAAGAAAGAAAGAAAGAAAGAAAGAAAGAAAGAAAGAAAGAAAGAAAGAAAAAAAGAGAAAGAGAAAGAAAGAAAGAAAGAAAGAAAGAAAGAAAGAAAGAAAGAAAGAAAGAAAGAAAGAAAGAAAAAGGAAAGAAAGAAAAGAAAGAAAAAGAAAAGAAAGAAGATTTTGGGATTAAAAATACATTCTAGATTAGAAATCAATTCTCCAGAATTTAACTTCACTATCTTTATTTACAAACATCTATCATACTAGCAAATGATGCCACTTATAGCCCTTATAGAAACAAGCTGTACTGGACAAGGAGGGTAGAGGTAATGGGATTCGTTCTCCTAATTTTGGCCAAGATTTTAGAATACTTCACTGTGCCTTTATTATGATCAGAATTTACACATTTACAAGCAGGTTGGCAGGAGCTGGGAGCGGGGGGGAGGGGTGGAATCCTGTTTTTACATGGTTCATTTAGATTCCACCTCCTCTGGAAAGCCTTCCTCACCCCACCCAGGATGACAGAGAGAATAGTGCTTAAGAACAAGCTTTTGGGGTGAGCAATCCACTTGAATGGGATATATCTTAATTTTAAAAGCTAGATTACCTGATTGAGTATATTTGCCTTTATATGTCTAACTTCTGACTTTTTTAATAGCTACTTGACACTATAACCTATGTATAGTCTTAAGGGATGCACTGTAAACACCCTTATCTAGAGTGAGTAGCAGTCACAGCAATAGAAGCAGTATTTAAAAGATATTATGGTGCTCACTACGTGCCTAACACTCTGCTAAGGTATTTGCCCTCATTATTTCAATGTGATTTACTGTTACTACTCTCATTTTGCAGATGAGAAAACAGGGGACTAATAGGGTTAGGCCAGTCAGACATTCTCATTATAAATATCATACTTAGAAAACCAACTTTCAATTAGGATCTTGTAAAATGCCTTAGATAGTAAAACTAAATTAAATGTGATTTAATATTTCTTTTATGTTTGAAGTATAATTTTACGAAGTTGAAGACCTCATTCAAACTTTAAGTATCCAAAGAACAAGTACTGACAAGCTACTTAAAATCATTTCCGAAAACGTTTTAATTTCTAAGAAAGGTTCCAGCAAATTTGTTTCAGATATTTATATGCCAAGTACTTTTCATAAATTTTTTTTTCCCACAATACAGTTTGTACTCTCAATTTAAACTAAGAAGAATCTTTTTTTAATATTGCAAAAAATGTAAGAATAATTACGATTTCAAAGTAATAAGGGTACGACTTATTCTTAAAAGGTTGTTTTATCCTATGCAAATTTAACTCACAGTATCGCAGTTTTAGGTCTAAAAGGGCTTGAAGAGCAGACTATATCTAAATCCTCTCATTTTGTAGATGAGGATGTAAAGGCTAGGTTATGAGATTTGCTCAAGTGCATGCAGCTGATGGAGGCAAACTGAGATTAGAACCCCAGTTTCCTAACTATTATGCTGTTCTTTCTCCCAAGCAGGAAAACAGCAGAAGGAATAATGAGAAAACAACCATAAACTTCTCTAACAGTCATGTGAGAATGATCAATGGAAAAATATGAACTTTTCTAAAGGTATGAACTAAGGCAACATATTCACTCTCAGATCTGTTGTCTACCTAAAGTACAAAACTGCTAGTCTTGAATATGTTTTGAGACTATGAAACAAGCAACTGACCACAACTGAGCAATACTATATATATATCCATGCATGTATGTATGTACCTATCTATTATCTATCTATCATCTATCTATCTATCTATCTATCCATCCATCATCTATCATCTCTATCATCTACCTACCTATCTATACATCTTATAAAGTTAGCTAGTGTAATAGATAACTTACCTCACTTGCACATATTAATTTGCAATGAAATTCAGACATTTAAAAAACCAATAAAATGATTTTTAGCACTTCTAGAATCTCAGTGTTTCATAGGAAATTCAGTGTAATGGAGAGGTACAGCAAACACTGCAGAAAATGGGACATACATAAAACCCATGTATTTTATGGATCATTCCTGCATTTCCCTGCTGGCATTGACACAAAATATAATCTCTCCTATGGCATTTGGTACATCTGGCATGGAATTGTGCTGGTACACATGCCTTATCTCCCTGGCTATGTAAAGTTTCCCAAGTCAAGGACTCTCTCTCTATCATTGTTGCAATCTCCGAATGTAATGCTCCTCTCCTTGATCTTTACTCAGATTGGTTGCTTAACACAACTTTTTGAAAGTATGAAAAATTAACATGAAAGGTCTTGTTCATGGTATTTACACAAATTTAGAAATAATCCATGCTCAGTATTATATTTACTAACTTAACCCCCCCAATTAATCATTTACTGAATTCTTATTTAAGTTTTGATGTTTAACCATCTCTTAAACGAGGGTCCCAGATTCTTGTGTACCTACTGATCAATTTTTCAGAGTCCGAGAATGCTTAACATGAATTAAATTTCTTAAATTGGGGAAAAAATCCAATAAAAATAATAAAAAGCAGGGCGCCTGGGTGGCTCAGTCGGTTAAACGTCTGCCTTCAGCTCAGGTCATGATCCCAGGGTCCTGGGATCGAGTCCTACATCGGGTTCCCTGCTCTGCAGGGAGCCTGCTTCTCCCTCTGCCTCAGCCTCTCTCTCTCTCTCTGTCTCTCATGAATAAATAAATAAAAGCTTTAAAAAAAAATAAAAAGCATCTATTAGTTTATGTGAATAAATTATAACTGAGCAATGCTACATTATTTGTCATTTTGTTTGGAATTGCATTTAGAATAATTTTGACACCTCAGACAATTAGTTTATCTGTTGTGGGCTAATAAGAAGAGAACAGAAGTGAAAATTATACAATAAAAAATGCATTCACACAAGATGTAGGCCAAAAACCACCATGGTACACTATACAACAGACTTTCAGAATATTCTACAGACAAGGGAAGGAAAAATTGAATCATTACTTCTCTCCAGTCAGAATGGAATGGGCATGTCCAACCTAAATAAAATGTACTGTATCAGCCAGAACCACATTTTTTGTGAGTGATAATTTAGTTTCAATAAAGCAATACTATTTATTTTACATGCTAAGTAGTACGACATTTGAATTTAATTGGTTTTGTTGTTTCAAATAAAGTTCATTTATAGGTGTGTTTGAGTTTCATAGTTGAATAAGAACTTATGAAGAAGGCAATTATATTTTACATTAAGCAAAACTTATAAGAAAATAATTTAACTCAATCTTGGGAAAATTAACTATTTTTCCTTAACAGGATTTAACAGACTTTAAGAAATGCTATTTTAGAATGATCAAACAGGGTGTGTGGGAGCCCAGTTAATGACATATTATCTTCAATTTTTTTGGAGAGAATAATATTGCTAAAACTTCAAACAGGCAATGTTGATTGTTTAATATTAATTTTGCAGTGTGAAAAAAAATTAACATAGGATTGTTCTGAGGGTTTCAATTGGTCCAGGCTCTTTAAAATCTTCCTCTAAGGAAAGCCTGCCATCAATGCAGAGGTGGCAGCTTCCCCCAAGGAGAGATGGCCTTTTCCCAGTGGAAACCTAATCAGCAGATCTCCTGGGGTAAGCTTTACCCTTACAGCCTGGCTCCTGGGACAGGAGAAAATTCACACAGGGTTTGGGTAAAGTTCAGAGAAGATTAATGGTAAACATGCCAAACAAAGAAGACAAAGAGAGTAACAAAATCAGACCTACGAAAATGAAAACATGAGTTATGATATGTGTGTATGAGATCTTTCTCTCTCTCTCTCTCTCTCTCTCTCTATATATATATATATATAAAATCACTCATCCTAACCATTTAACCATCCTACCTGCCATCCATTCAACCATCCATCTATCCATCATATCTTTCTATACAGGAGATCACTGTTTTTTATATTTTAAGTTAAAGGAAGTCACATGGACTTTAATTCAGAGAAATGTGGGTACAAACTCTAGCATTGCTACATTCTACTTATTTCATACTCAAACTCATTGGGTTTCAATGCCTCAACCATGAAATGGAAATAATAATAGCCCCTGTCTCACAGGTTGCTGTTCAGACTCAGTTGAGTAATTATATAACAGGCCTGGCACATCAAGGAACTCAAGACTTGTAAATAATTCTTCACCAAGGTCTTTCCCCAGTCCTACATTCTTTCAGGTCTTCTACCTTAGTATTTCTGCTTTAAAGAAAGAGCAACTAGGGGTGCCTGGGTGGCTCAGTTGGTTAAACTTCCAGCTCTTGGCTTCGGCTCAGGTCATGATCTCAGGGTCCTGAGATCGAGTCTTGTGTCCAGCCCCATGTGGGGCCCATGTCAAGCCCCGAGTGGAGCCCCATGTCGCACCCATGTCCAGCCCCGCATCAAGCCCCACGTTGGGTTCCATGCTCAGCACAGAGTCTGCTTGTTCCTCTCCCTCTGCTCCTCCCCCCACTCTCTCTATCTCTTTCTCTCTCAAATAAATAAATAAAATCTTAAAAAAAATAAAGAAAGAGCAAGTAAAGGTCCAACCCAACTAGGCTATTACTCTTATGAACATCAGATAATATAATCTGCAATCATCTATGTTGATGCCAGGGACAGTGTTTTGTTTTTTGTTTTTTTCCTAGACAAAACTAGAGGGAAGTAAAAACTTTCCTTGTTATTTGTTTTCTGGCTTCATACTCGTTTTCCTGGCTGTGTAGGTCCCAGGCTATGATCTGCTCTAGATTTCTGCTAGCAAGTTCCAATTCAGGACCATCTTCTGGACAGTACTCCCAAAGGCATGATAATCCCTGTCTACTCCTGAGGACTATTAGCAACATGAAAAAATCTTTTGAGGTAAGAGATTAATGTACATTTTAATTTTTCATTGCTTGTTTTTTCTACTTCTTTATTCCCTTTTCTACTCTAATTTTTTGTTATTTTTTCTTTGAGACATTATATGTATAAAATTATGTGTAGGACTTCGTTCTTCAGAAGATTAAAGATGAATGTAGATTACACTGGGATTATTACTGGGAAATTACTCATTATACATAACTAAAAGGTAACACTGATCTTCACAGCTGGAAACATTACACTTCTTAGTGTAAACTGAAATTATGAAAGGCTCAGCTGTCTTTCTTTTGAACATCTATAGTTTTCTGGTAGTGGGCATTTTTAGTTTATGTTAAAAATTGTCTTAGTTAAGGAGTGTTTGTAGTATGTATTTTACTCTCTCTCTTGGTAAGGTCAGGTTCTCAATGTAATTAACTAACAGTAGTTTTTGCATTGCAGTGAGAGCCAGTATTTGAATATTATTATTTTTCAGTAGTGTCATTATGGTAATGAGACAGTTTCTGTTAAGTAATACAAAGATATCGCATGACATGGTTCTAAACTCATATCATGTCTAAGTAAAGTTCTAAACTCATATCACGTCTAAGACATATCATATCTACCGGGAACTCATATGGTAAGTAGTCTGCCTATAAATCAGTTTGCAGGAAAACATTAAAAGCAACTCATTTAAAACAAATTCATCTAATAAAAAGTATTGTTGACTATAGGCTGATATAAAATAAGGGATTCAGATACAACCCAGGTAACAGAGCAGAGGTGGTAACAGATCATCGCTATATAGATAAACACCTAAAAGTATAAGTGAAGTCTGTCTTCAAAACTTATTCTGGTCAATGGAGATGGGGTCAGTATTCTGAAAACAGTATCAAAGCAGTCCTTGATAGATAAAGTGAATTCTGGAAAGAAATATTTTTTTCTTGGTATTGGGGAAATAAATTGGTACAAATATATGTAGGAGGTAAACAGGTATAAGAGACAAATTGGGACATGCTTTCATCTACCAGAAACCTTCCTGATAATACCCAAAAGATATCATGCTAAGCTACTTACATTTCACCTAAATAATGAATAAACATCATACTGTGATACAAATTTATTAGACAAGTTGCTACCCCAGGCACTTTTATTTTCCATCAATATATTGAATCCACACAATAACACATGTTCTAGATGCGAGAACTGGCAAAATGATGGATAAAGGTCACTTATTGTCCCATTTAGACATCACTTTGGCTTACATCAGTGTAGTACAAATATTTTATAATAGTAGATCCCTGTGTCAGAAAACCTGAAATCAAATTCTGCCTTTACTTCTTACTAGCTTCAAGTAAATGACAATCTCTCTAACCTTCCGATTCCCCATCTGTAAAGTGGGAATAAAACTGGTGTTCATCCTCTCATATGCTGCGGCAATTAAATGAAATAATATGTATCAGTTGCTTATTTAAATTCTGTATCACTGGGGTGCATGGGTGGACTCAGTTGATTAAGCGCCCAACTCTAGATCTGAGCTCAGGTCATGATCTCGGGGTCATGGGATCGAGCCCCACGTTAGGGTCTGCGCTGGGTGTGGAGCCTGCTTGGGGTTCTCTCTCTCCCTCTGTCTCTCTCTCTCTCTCCCCCTCTCTAAAATTCATTCATTCATTCATTATCACTGTTTTAATCACTCTTTCTGTCTTACAGTCATCTAAGTCTATAACCATCATTTGATCGACAAAATATGAAGACCTGAAAGTGTCTGTCATTCACTGAGATAATTCTGTCATTCCCCCCAGTGAGTACCTTGCTGCCTGAATGCTGAACCACTGCCTCACAGACAATACATCAGACTCCTGCCATTTCCTATTTAAGCCAAAATGATGAACTAAATTTTACTCTATCATTGTGCCATACTGTTCAGCATTTACAGCTGTTGTAGCCTTCTGGTTTATTCCATGTGCTGATTCACGCTATACCATTGCTATGCTCTTCTGGTATTTTACCACATCAAATTCCTTAACACAGTCTCAGGTGCTGTTTTTAGCACATATTTCTAGTTTAGTTATTTTGTTATATTAATCTATCAATATTGCCTGGTTGATTTATAACAAAGGCAATGGACTTAAAACTTTCTCAGTGGTCCTGGAAATTTCAACTCGCTTCTGAGCAACACATGACATTGCTGGTAGACACACAAGTTTGATTTTGAATGTGTATACCCTTTTGAGTTTTCGTCAGGACCAGCTGTGATTACTTGAACATGCAAAGGCTCACCAATTAGGCTGTGAACAACAACAAAAAAAATCCAAAACAAGTTGGCATATGCTTGAGAACATATTTTTGTTGATTTCTTTCAGGTTGTTAAGAGAGAAGTAAGAGACACTGACAATAAATTCAACCACATGGAATTTAAAAGCCAGTAAATGTTTCTGCTTTTAAGAATAATGGACATAATAATGTTGTGTTAAAAGAAATGACAAGTAAGCCTACCGTACACTTGTGAAAGAAGGAAAACAAAACAATTTTAGACAGAATGCTCCTGTCAAGAAAAGGTTTTTCTCGGTAGGGTACAGAATGGTTGCCTAGGAAACCGCTGCTAATTGCTACCGCTGATGGAAGCTAGTCAACAAGGAAAGCACTGTGTAGCTGCAAGCACTCGGCTAAACAAATACCCTTGATAAATTCATAAAAACAGGGAAAGATGAAAAGTTTCTTGCTTAATTTGGAGAGCAAACGGTTCCTCCAAAACGATTTCCTGTAATCAACGGGTGAAGTAGGAAATTAAAAGAGCAGATTGTTGGTTTTTTGTTTGTTTGTTTCCTTGGCACCTTAGCATTAATTAAAGAGGCCCGCGTTGGCATCTCCTTCCCTAGTCAGACTCTGATTTGATCTCAAAGGTCACCCTTGCCAGTGTTGCAGCTGTAGATCTTTGCTTACCAGCTTTCTCTTCCAGCGATTTCTTCTCAAGATTTACTGATTAAAACAAGGGTAATGGGAATAAATGCATTTGAGGTAAAATTAGTTTATGGGGATAAACACATTTAAGATAAGGACTCATGACTGCAAAAGTTCAGTTCTGATGGGTACTTAAAGAAAATTTTTTGTGCACCCTAGAGAAATGGAACTATTCTTAGTCACTATGGGGAATATAAAGATAAGACATGGTATTCCTACGTGTAAATTGTGCTTGAAGTGGGGCTATCTCATTGAAGAACACATTTTGTTTTGTTTTCAAAGATTTTTCTATGAAAAATGGCCACAGATTTTGGCTCATCCATCCACAGTCACTCATAAGGCCCTGTTCTGAAATGCGTTTGCAACCTGGCTAGGCTAGGGTTGTGAGTACAGTTATGATTATAGGACAATTTTTCCTCTCTCTTTTTTTTTCCCCAATCTCAACCGAAGGGCTCTAATCCATAATTTGTTTAGATTGACAATTTAACCTACTCAAATAAAGTTTTTAGAACTGGAACAGAATCTGCCTTGCATTTAAATTCAGTCAAGGGGGGTGGGGAGGTGTAGTAAATTAAGATGATTGACAGTGGAAGGATACCACAAGTTAAGCATATTGTTTTATAGAGTCAAAGCAATTAGAAAAGCAAAGCACAGATCGGAAATATTACCTACTGGAAAATTTTGCTTCTAATTTTAAGGGTTCACTTGGAAATAGGAAAAAACACATTTAAGCAGAAGAAATATAGTAAGCAAATATAGTTTAGCTTTATACTTAACTATTCTAGTTCAAAGTTTTTGCTGCTGGTGGTATTGGGGATTTCCAATGTGGTAATGTACACATATTTATATTGCTGTTTTTAGCCCATGTATTAAACATTTTTATCAATTAACCTAGATTATAATATTTCACTGATTTTAAATTAATTTGAGAAAGAGAAATTTCTTGGGGAATATTCCCCTTTTAAATTTTCAAATTGCTTTAATATCAATACATTGAATAAAATCATTAAGGCACTGGGGGAATTGATAATGTTTTTAGAGCGTTTCAAAGCTCGGTTGTGTGTCTTATCAAAGTCATTGCTATTGTACTACTCCTTGTAAACTTGTGAGAAATTGAATCATCTTCTGCATTAAGTCTTGAACACATCATATTGTCAAAAAATGTGGCATGAGGCATTATTAATAACATTAATGGAAAGATGAAATATCAGTGAAACTAAGAGACCTTAAATAAATGCACAGAGTAACTGTGGGATAAACAAAATTTAAAGGTGTGTGTAGAAACGTAGTACAGAGTGTGTGTTTTTAAGCGTGTGCCAGCTCTCATGCACAGAAAAGTCTCTCCATGTTTTTGAAGTGTCAACTGTATTTGAGTACCTCAAAGACTTTGATCACCTGAAGCAAGGCTAGGATTTGGGCAAATTAATGTTTCTAGAGTTTTAAAACCTGGGAATGCCTGAAGCAGAGGATATGATGGAAAAATCGAAAAATATTCCAAGGGTCCAAAAAATGTCATTGGACTAAACTTTCAAAATACAAGTTCTCTATATACCAGGAATAGTTTTTACTAGTTACCTCTATAAAGCTAGTTATTTCTTCTAGGAGAAACTGTTACAATGAAGTGGTAAAAATCACCTTTTGTTCACTCCATCCTCTCCTCCTCATCATAGTATAACTTACATAAATCTTTGCAGGCCTTGTAACTTAGAAACATATGGAATTTAGGAACTATGCGATGGGAAAATCACTTTGTTCCCAACACGTCGTAGGGTACATTCTAGCAGCACATAGAGAGACCAACATGACTTTTATGTAATTATAGTTTGCTTCAATCTCCAGTCCTACCATGTTTCCAAGAATGAATGTGCAAATAGCAGCATACAACATCAACCTTATGTGCTTTCTTCTTAACAAGTCTCTCATGAACTATAAATGGTTTAAGTTAGCGATTCTCCATCTTCTATAACTGCCTATTTTATTTTTGCCATTGTAGCTATATAAAATATCATCCACAAATATTCTCTTTACACCAGCCCTAAAACCACTTGGCAGACTCGAAGTCACTAATAAGTGTATATGGTAATTCTTTATAATTTTCAAATTGTACCTAAATTATATATATATATGTATGTGTGTGTGTGTGTGTATGTATATGTATATATACATGTAAAACCAGAGAACCATATTCCAATAATCCTGTAGGAAAAGGTATAACAGAATTAATTACATTATGAAATTCTGAAAACTAAAATGCCATAGTAAAAAAAAAAACAAAAAAGAAGAAGAAAGATACAGTTTTGAGCTATCCCTCTATTATTCATTAATAATTTTTGTTAAATAAAAGCTCAGCCACAACACAAGATAAGGGGGGAGGCACATTCTCTGGAAAATTCCAAACAAGTAAAATTGATAATAAAGACTTTTTTTAGGACCTCTGAGTAGCAAAATCAAGAGACTTTGCAAAATCACTTTTTTTAAGACAGTAAGTCTCAAGTCCAATGTGCATTTGTAATTGGTCATATTATGATAGGAAAAAGCAAAGACTTTAATAGAATTTTTAATTTCCTCATGACAAAAATTATTCTAGAATAAAGACAACTTGTTTTGTATTCTGGATTGATTACTGCATCCCATGGAAATTACTAGTAAGTGAATTTCTCTCCATCCACAGATACAAAAGGTTCATTATGTAAAATAAACAAGAACAAGTAATAGTAACTTCAAAGTTATCTTCAGAAATTTGCAAATAACAGACAAATTCTACTTTAGAAAATACCCCTTAGAGATCTGTTGAAATAAAATTTTACATTGATGATTTTGCTTCAATGTTGTTTACTATGTCAATTGATATCTCTTCTCATCGTTACCAATATTCTAGAAATATTTGCAAATCCTCGGTGCCATCTACAGCATACTTAAAACAGCCAAAGTATTCACTCTGTTTGAAGACACTGAAGCTTTATATCAGAATGTAAACAACATCTAGAAAGCATAAAATTCTAATTGATTATGGTAATAGCTCTGGTTGTTCTATTGTGGGAGCCCAGCAAAAAGAGAAAGGCAGATCAATTTTGATGGAATGGCAAAGCTGAGAAAAATGTAAGAACAGGATGCTATCTAGATAGGTAGGGTGACACCAGGCAAGGCGACTGGGTTTTGCAGTGGGGTTGAGGGTGGGATTCTGACCATAGGAGGTAGCTTCAGGTGACTGCTGACAACCTGAAGAAAATGAATAGGATTCAGGAAGCAAATGAAAAGGTACTCAAGGCAAGGTTTATTTACTTCCTAATTTTGCTCGTGGCAGGTCCCAGGTAGGCAGGTGCCACTGTAAGTACAAGCTATACTATGTTTAAAAACACAGGGCATTTGGCATGAAAAACACAATCGTATGTAAGGGATATGTGGGACTTCTTCATGATATGGTAAATCAGATTTCATAAATCTTCATTTTAGTAAAATATGGCAATAAAAATCCAATTTACTACAAAAACATATGAAAAGGTATATTATTTTCTTACTGACATATAAGAAAAATTTCTAAATCAGGACTTGTAGCTTTTTATTTTTCAAAATGAAATTACAATTTCGTTGTTTCATATATGATAACTCTGATCACGAAGAGGTTGCCCAATTCCTCGTTTTAAGAATATGCCTGAAAATATTTCTAATTCATTTTTATTTTCCTTGAAAGTTTAACAATCCTTTCTTCCCAACTTTCAGAGAGATCCTCTACCCCTCAAAAATGTTTTATTTGAGCTTGTATTGGGGTTTGTTTTGTTGAAGAAAAGTTTGCTGTAAAAGGAAAAACTCTCGTGAGATCAGGGAACTTTGTGATTTCTGCTCTTTTTTCTTGGATAATTCACATGAAACACAGAGGCATGAATAACTTGGTCTGATAGTAACAAGAAGGTGATCAAAAGCTATAGGAAGAGAAGTATGGTTTTAATGCAATCACATTAATTAAAGCATCATACTTAAAACTTTATAGAACAAAATAAAAGAACCACCTCAACATTTCAATCAACTAGATTTTCCAAAATATTTTCTGAAAAGCATATTTGGTAATTTTCATTTCTCTACAGACCTGGTAAAGAAAAGCACTTTGTATTTATAGTTTCTTTCACATCCAATTGCATCAGAGAACATAAGGGAGAGTTGAAACTCACTATTATTTGGGGACACAGGAGACTCAAGCATTTCTAATTAGAATCGAAGAAATGCTCAACATCTAAAAATTTTACTTTAAAAAGTTAACATAATTTGGGAAGTTTATACTCCTTCACATTAAAAAAAAAAAAATTCAACCTTATCTGGTAATTCCAGTCCTAAGATATTAAATTATCAGTGAGGGTAGCTTCAATTTGCCCTTCCTTAAACAATGAAATCCAACTAGAAAGGAAATCTGTGTCACCAAAATGTCCAAGTTCTTGAGCAGTATTTTCAATGTTGCATTCAGATCATATGTGTAAGTTCAATGTGGTCCACAGGGCATTTCAGGAACTATAATTTTCATAGGCAGATATTTCATGAGGACAGGGATCATTGTTATCCCGAATGAACAAACTTTCCCCTCCTAAAATGTGACTTTTGAAAGTAGCATCTGCACTTGCTTCAAACTCAGTTCTTTGTTTCCTTTCTGACTGAAATCAAGACTTGTAAGAATTGGGTGGGAACTGACCTGGAGAAATATCTTACATGCTTTGGCACCTAGGTCAAGTTAGCGCATTTTTTTGGAGAAAAAGCAATTTTCCCTATGTTAGCATTTTTGTTCTGGTAAAGCTCTGAGAAGAGCAGGTTTATTCCAATCTTTCCAATGCTTTAGTCATAAATCTCTATTTTTTTAAGCTGATGAGAAAAAAAAAAAACAACCAGTAGACAATTTCTCAAGAAAGAGAAAATGTACATGGGCTTTAAGATAAAGGATGGCAATGTGCAAAATGTAGCAAGGAGAAAAAGTATCTAAAAATTTCATTTTTAAAATTGCTTATAAAAGTAATAGTAAATGATGACGAAGATTTTTCCCTTATGGAGAAGAAAAACATCCTTTAAATACTGAAATACTTCATGATTAGAATCAGAACATGTATATGGGAGCATCTTTCATTTTAATCGATCAAAAAGAAAAAAAAATGGGTTATAAAAAGCTTTTATCATTTTTTAAAATAATGAAACTAGAGAAGTATATCTCATTGAAAACAAAGCATTTTGGGGTGTCTGGGTGGCTCATTCGTCAAGTGTCTGCCTTCAGCTCAGGTCATGATCCCGGGGTCCTGCGATGGAGCCCTGCATCAGGCTCCTGCTCAGCGGGAAGCCTGCTTCTCCCTCTCCCACTCCCCCCTGCTTGTGTTCCCTCTCTCACTGTCTCTCTCTCTCTGTCAAATAAATAAATAAAATCTTAAAAAAAAAGAAATCGAAGCATTTTTCCTAAAGTTAAGAAATAAATATCCCTATTATTCAGTAGAGAAATGCTGTTTATTATCTAAGAACTTATCATTTGCAAATCATTTTATAGACTCAAAGATAAAGTAGAGAAAAAAAGGGCATTGGTGATATTTTACTCAGGTTGACCTTCAAAAATAGGATATATCTCTCCAAGACAATACTGCTATATTCCTTTAAAGAAGAAGGATAATTAAATCTATGACTTAGAACATCCATTTGCTTTAAGATTCAGATTGTCCATTTGTCAGAATTGAAATTTATGTGAGCTCCTGACCTAGAACAGTGAAGCAATCCTTACCTTACACCCAGAGGATCAACAGGGACACGTATTTTAAAGTTCTGTTTGCAGGATATTCCAGTGCCATTTCAACTGCAACCAACTGTGACATTGGGCTCAATTTTGCAGGAATGAGCCTGAGAAGTTATTCATTATCCAAGTGTTTCTTAGCTGTTAAATTATAGATATCTCTTAGAAAGGTCATTTACTCTGAGTTTCCATATTCTTTCCAGTTCGTTAATTTTCATCATCAAGAAAATATCTCTAATCAGATGTCATACTGCTATCTTAAGCCAAAGGCACATTTTCTTCACCCCCGTTTTCAGACCATGTCATCTTCCGCTATATCCTTTCTTGATCCTCTTTTCACTACAGTATTTCAGAGTTCCTACTTAATTCCTTTCAGTTCAAGCCAACAGTTCTATAATCCTCACTTTGATTCTAGCCTCCTCTCTTAGGTTTTTCATTTGCTTCTTTATATCCAGTATTCCTCCCAACACCATCATTCCCACAAGTGCATTGCTCATACTGTGGTATAATTTTTGTAGCCCCATTTTGCTCCTGAGATTTCCAATCTCAAAACCTAAGATGGATATGAACTCTTTCTCTTCTTTATATCAATTCCAAAAAATGTATTAGCACTTACTAGAGAAAATAATCACAGCATTACATACCATAAGGAACATGAAGATGAATGATGCATAGCTACTACCTCAAAACACTTATAACCTAGTGTTGCAGATTAAAACAAGTAACACGTAAACTCAGAATGATCCATATGATTAGTGCTATTAACAAGATATGAACATGTTACATGGAGGCGTTCAGAAGAGGAAGAGATTCCCTGGAGAGAATAAAATCAGCTCTGGATCTTTGACTGTGGACTCTGAGAACCTTTCCTGTGGGGTATGCACCCTTTCAAAATGCTTTCCCATCACTGTTTCAGTGCAGCACATGAATGAAACCACAGATCAGTTGGGCAAATGTAACTAGTTTTGCAAAAGGGAAGATGGTTAGTTCACTCAGAGGAGTTGACCCTTCATGCTGGAGTCATTTACGAATGAACCAGAGGTGCTCATAACCCAGCGCTGTCTCGATCTGTCTTTCCAAATAGAAAATTTGGACTGAAAACCTTGAGTCTAATTTACAGGTTGCGGAAGCTGAGTCATCACTATTAAAGATGATTTTCCTCCGAATCTTGATTTCTCCATTATTACTCATTTTGCCTACTGTTGTCTTAAGTTTTGAGGATTACTGAAATAAGTTGTAAAAACAGACATTTTAGTCTCATCTCGTGTTCTAAGAACCACCTAGCATTTGCATATTTGTTAAAAGTTGCAAGGAGAGCCTGGGACACGTGTTCTTTCTTTGCTCATCAGTTTGGCTGGGTTTCAAATTGT
The DNA here is from genome assembly GCF_004348235.1 of Phoca vitulina. Taxonomy (NCBI): domain Eukaryota; kingdom Metazoa; phylum Chordata; class Mammalia; order Carnivora; family Phocidae; genus Phoca; species Phoca vitulina. Next base: position 26,767,480 of record NW_022589704.1, read on the forward strand.
ATTTTCTATGCGTGTTGCTGAATGGTGGCTCATGCTGGGAGATGAGCCACTCCGTGAGTGGGCAGCAAGCAGCACAGTGTCCTTTTCCCCTCAGGACTCATGATGCCAAGTCAGATCATGCTCTCACGACCAGACCCGCAAGTCTGCACCAGTTGTTCTGTTCATCTGCTCCTGACAGGCAAAGCACGTGCTTTATGTAATGTGCTAAGGAGCAGTGAAGGGTGAGGGAATGAGAGGAAGAGAAAAAGGCTTGGTACACTGAAGCAGAAAGAGTTGATTCATCACAGTAGCTTGGGGAGGAAAGAGAGAGGAGTGATGACCGTGAGGTATTCCCCAGTCTACTAACCTCTTAGCAGCAGTAACAGCAAAACCAGAGCCAGCCCTTGAGGTGGTATTTGGTAGGCAGTGGCCGATATTTTTCTCAGCTACATACAAGCAATAGGATCAATGTGTATGTACGTTATTCTTTTCAAAAAATACATTATTGATCAGTGATTAATATATTCTCAAGATATTAGAGCAATTTATTTGTTGCAAATTACTATTAAAGTTGTTCTCTTATCTTTTTTTCCCCCTCTCTTTTGTGAGGAGAGAATTCTTAGAAATATGACAAGAGACAGATAAAGGGCATGCACAATGCTCATCAAAACAAAGGCTTAGGTTGTCCAAAAATGAATCCAGGAAGACTTGCTTTCATGACTGATTATTTTTGAAATCTGCTCACTGCAAATAAAAAAGAATTTATGAAACATTTAGAATTCTTCCCTAAGTGGAGGTTTTAAAAACTTCAAAAAATGGGAATACCTTAAAAGAAAAAAATACGATGACGATACATGACAACAAATTAGAGAGGAGGATATTTGATAAAGTCTTGGGAAATACGGGATCAGGAGGGAGGGTCAAGTAAGAAAATATAGTGATAAAATACAATGATAATTAAATTATATTTACATTTAAAAACAAGCCGGACAGAATTTTACAAGTAGGTCTGAATTGTTCTTAGCTCAAATCTGTTGCACTGATTAAGATTCAAACTCAATAAAATAATTTTTCAAAGTGTCAGTGGCCCAAAGAGAATGATAAAACACCTTTTTTTTTTTTTTTTTTTTAGTGCTTATGACTGTGGTTCTGACATTTAGTGTAAAACAAGATGGTAAAGAAATGAGACTGATTTCCAGCAAGTGCATGGGACGAATTTTCTGGAAGAATATACATGGGAGTAAATGTGTATGCAAATTAATCTTAGTTTTTAAATATCATATTACACTGTGTTAGATAGAGCCTTGTTCTTCACAACTGGAAGTGTTTGTAGGCAATTAAAATTCCAAGGAACAAAAACATGTTTTAATTTGTTGAGTCATTGGGTTTAATTAAAAGAAGTCTAGAGACACCATTTTCCTTATATTTTGATTCAGAATTATTGGCTTAAGACAAATCTCATCCTACTTTAAGACTTGTGCTGAAGAGCAAAGATAGATGTGAAGTGGATTTTTATAGGAAGAACCACCTTATATATAACTGCACATTTAAGTAAACAACATTATCCTGTGCCTGTCTTTTCCTCCACTTCGTAAAAACACTTTAAGCTCTAGCTAGCAATACCTACTATATATAAGCTCATATCTTACCAAGAGTAAGAGATGCAGTTCTTTACTATAATGTCCATGTAAGTGAACGCTCGATTAGGTACAGACCCTTCTCTTTCCCAACAAGACAAGCCACATACGATGATTGAAGCTAATACCCCAAATCTGCTTCAGATGGTATAGAGACCACACAGGACAAAGCAAACACGACAAATACAAACCTGGTGGAACTGCCCTTTTTATCAATCCTTTTGTCTTTCTTACTCTTTCTAGCCCCAGATGCCTAACTGTTCAAAGGAAAACACTGACAAGATCCCCATTTTCTGTACTCATCCGTCGGCACCGCCAGGCTCAGACGCTTCGCAGTGAGGCTGTGTGCTTTTCTGCAGATCCACCCTTGAATGCTAAATAACTCTGCTCTGCACACTCCTCTCTCTGTGGAGCTCAGGGAAATGAGTGGTTGCCATGGCAACAAGGAAAGGAAAATCTGCAACCTCTTGTATTGTTAGGCCGGCGTGTTTATTTGCCTTGCGGGGTGGTGCAGATGGCTTTAGTCGTTTCACAGGAGAAACGGTTCTGTACTTTTTTGGCTCTGCGTACATTAATATAATATCATATACAATATGCCATATTTGAAATAGGATGATGAGTCCTACTAGTAAATCTCAAATCTGGGAATGGAGGCGGGATGGACGAGAGAGGTAAGAAAAGGCAGGTTGGAATTTTCCAAGATTGGAAAGGGAAACAGAGAGAAGCTTAAAGGTATATTCAGCTCTTTGGACACAAGTGATGACAAACTTTTCCTCCGTCCCATATTTTTAAGCCGAAACTTACAATTCCAGCAACAATACACTTACGTATCTGAGCATGTTCATTGCCTGAGTTATGGGGATGTTAAAGGGCAGGTCAAGGCTTCCAAAGGCACAGCTCCATTGGTAAGCTCTGGAAAAGCGATAGTGTAGCACCTGGAAGAGCGTTTCCAGATCTCACTGCTTCAGGAGGGAGTAGACCTGAATAGGATCCCTGGAACGTTGGGAAAACAAAGCAGCCTTGGGGACCTGGGGCAGAAGGGGGGGTGTGTAACTGAGGAAGTGTTCTTTAATCTTTAAATTTACTCCAAGAGATAGCTGATATTGGCTTTTGATGATCACAAAAGCAATTTATACTCTGACTGGTGTTTCCTACTCGTGTTGAAAGCACTGTACCTTGGGATAGTCAAAATCACGGAAGCATGATTTTCAGTACTTCGATGTTGTGGCATCTATACACTTCTGAGAACCACCTCCTTTCCTGCTCCACTCATACTGAAAACCAAGACTAAAGTTTGGTTTTCTGTTGTGCTTAAAGGTCCATGGATGTGGCTGTTCTGCGATAGAAGGGGCTATGACTGAGAACTGTGACAGCTGGCTATGCTATTATGAATCTGGCAGCATGCGGTAGTGGACGTGTACTAGTCTATGCAGCGGGGGACCTGCAGTCCGGTTGTAGTCATATGATCTTGGATGGGTGACTACACCTGTGAAAGGTGGTCTCACTGGTTTCTTCCAGTTGTCTTTTTTTTTTTTTTAAGATTTTATTTATTTATTTGACAGACAGAGAAAGTGTGCACACAAGCAGGGAGAGCAGCAGAGGGAGAGAGAGAAGCAGGCTCCCTGCTGAACAGGGAGCCCCACGTGGGGCTCTATCCCAGGACCCTGGGATCATGACCCAAGCTGAAGGCAGACACCTAACCGACTGAGCCACCCAGGCGCCCTCTTCCAGTTATCTTGATAGGAATACTAATATGAGCTTGGGCCCCACCCTCAGATAAGAAACTTAAAGATGGGGCTCCTAATTTTCACTCAGAGTTGGAACTCTGGGGGTACCAAATGTGGTCCTCTTGCTTTCTTCCGTAACAAGGTGGAAAAGAGAGGAAAGGTTTATTATAAGCCTTTTATGATTCACACTTTGGAAGACAATTTAAAAACGGTGGTGGGTGGGAGGGATGGGGTGGCTGGGTGACGGACATTGGGGAGGGTATGTGCTATGGTGAGCGCTGTGAATTGTGTAAGACTGATGAATCACAGACCTGTACCTCTGAAACACATAATACATTATATGTTAAAAAAAAAAAAAGAAGAAGATAGTAGGAAGGGAAAAATGAAGGGGGGTGGAAATCGGAGGGGGAGACAAACAATGAGAGACTATGGACTCTGAGAAACACACTGAGGGTTCTAGAGGGGAGGGGGGTGGGGGGATGGGTTAGCCTGGTGATGGGTATTAAGGAGGGCATGTATTAAATGGAGCACTGGGTGTTATATGCAAACAATGAATCATGGAACACTACATCAAAAACTAATGATGTAATATATGGTGATTAACATAACATAATAAAATAAAATTAAAAAAATAAAAACGACTGTTTTAAAACAAACAAAAAACAGAAAGAGACTCATAAATACAGAGAACTAATAGTAGCCAGAGGGAATGGGGCAGGGGAAGGGGCAAAATGGGTGAAGGGGAGAGGGAGGTTTAGGCTTCCAGTTATGGAATGAAGAAGTCACGGGAATAAAAGGTAGAGCCTAGGGGACATCGTCAGTGGCCCTATAATAGCATTGCATGGTGACAGATGGGAGCTACACTTGTGGGGGAGTGGAGCATAATCTATAGACTTGTCTAAACACTATGCTGTACCCCTGAAACTAAAGTAACACTGTGTATCAACTCTACTTCAGTAAAAAAATAAACTAAAAAATTGATGTTTTTAGACTCATTATAATAATACCTTTCCTAAGTGACTAGATTCTCAATGGTTTCTCATTTCTTTTTTGGGGGGCTTTTGTGGCATGGCTTCTCAAAAGTTTACTTTAGTGAATTAATATAAGAAAAATTCGTAAAGTAGCAAAAGTTATGCTACAACAGGTGAGCAAATAATTCTATCTACTTTTCAATGGATTAGCTTTAAACTGTGAGGAAGGAGGGGCGCCTGGGTGGCTCAGTTGTTAAGCGTCTGCCTTCGGCTCAGGTCATGATCCCAGGGTCCTGGGATCGAGCCTCGCATTCGGCTCCCTGCTCAGTGGGGAGTCTGTCTCTCCCTCTCCCGCTCCCCCTGGTTGTGTTCCCTCTCTCGCTGTCTCTCTCTCTGTCAAATAAATAAATAAAATCTTTTAAAAATAAATAAATTGTAAGGAAAGAGACGAAATCTAGAAGAGGAATCCATAAAGAAAAAGAATTTAAAATATTATTGCCTTCTAGAATTCCCTTCTCTCTCTGCCCCCAGTCTCAGCACACAGGATCAAAGATAAGCTGCCTTTGGGCTTGCATATGGAAAAATAAAAAATTATTATGGCCCAAAAATGAAGGTGAACATCGAAAAGGGTAGGTGAGAGAGGACGAGGTCAGATCTTCGGTTGAAGTAAGCCCGCCTAATGAAGGAAAGGGGGTGGGGAGAAAGATGCAGTAATTGAGATGCATTTATCATGTGATCTTGCTTTTAGAGATGAATAAAAATAAACAACCTTGGGGATAAATTCGTTTCTAACAGTGAAGAGAGGACTATAGTAAAGTATGAGAGGAGAAGAAAGATCCTTGGATTCAACTAGTAGTGGCCTGGACACCACAGTGTATAGTTGAAGAGCTGATGTTACTGGAAAATATGCCATGTTAACAGTGCCCCAAGAAGTATCTTTTCTAAGGGGAAAATACAATGTACTGATAGATCACACGTGAATGGTAAAAGTGGAGGCCAGTGTACTGCTCCTCTGGTCCTCTTTGAGATAATCCCCTCGAAATATAATGCCAGCTCATGTTAGTGAACCCGACCATCAAAGGACAGAATTTTTAAAGACCATATTTGAGATCTAAGAACACTTCTTTTTATTGGGAATGATTTTTGTTTGTGAAACAGTTATGTATAAACCATCAATAATAAAATGTATTATTTTATTAAGCCAAAGTTTGGAGAGAAATCTAATTGCACATTAGCTTATCACTGGAACATCCTCTGTAGGAATGAGGAGACAATATTGTACATTTTTCCTTTCCCACAGCTTTCCACATTGTATGGACTTAATACATGGCCTGTTATTTCTGGAGGGAGGTTAATTTAAAATCACACCCTAGTTTGGATTGCACACCTTACTCTGCTAATCCACAGCTGACTGTTTACAACTTTTGTCACTATGAACATACATATAGAACTTCCGGAGTCAGATTCTCAAAGGTAACATAAGATTCATGTGAAATATGATGAATTGAATTCAAAATTAACTCTGGATGGTCCTGAACCCATAAATTAAAAGAAACGTCTGCTAATCTCTTTTTAATCTAAATTATTTTCTCAAAGAAGCAGGTGAAGACACACTGACCTGGCAAAGAGATTTTTCTGATGCTCTTAAATACTTAAGACAACTGAAAAGAAATAGTGAGTGATGTTGGCTCTTCACTGCTTGACCGAGCACACACAGTGACTTTTTTCTTTTGTGTATTACAAGCCTCTATCATATTCTGTAAGATTCAACTGATAAGACTTTTCGATAGATTTCACCATTAATTTGAAAAGGACTTTCTTTTTCCTTTTGCACTCATTCATGCACTCATTCATTCATTCATTCATCAACATACATTAATTGAGCACTTGAAGTGTAATGTCAGGTGTTGTAGGATAGGATGATGAGAAAAACCTTGGCCTATCGCATTATCTCTTGCCTTCCCCACAACCATCTTGCTTCAGCATGTCCTCATCTCCTCATGGCTCAATTTCTTCAAAACCTTCTAGTTGGTTCTCCTGACACCCAAGTCCCACCCTGTTCAAGCTGTATTCTACACTCAGCTGTAGAAAAAGTTGCCTTGATCAAGAGTGCCCTGTTGTCCATATTGACACGACTACCACCACCACCAATAACAATAATGGTAATTAATAGATGCTATTCTTTGATCTGTTGACTTTGTACACTTTACCATCTCATTTAATCCTCATTGTGACCATGAAAGGCAAAAACAACATTTTTATTTCGATCGTATCCACAATTTCTTACTAATGGGGCATATGGGCCTGTTGAGCACTGCATAGCTTCTCAGATGCTTGAACTAGATTGCACACTCAGTCTCCTCTCCTGCTCCACATAAGTCTTAAAAAGGAATGTGATGTGATTGAATGTTGAAACTGAACTATCTTGAGGTCAGGCGGTGTTTAACAGATGCTGAGTATCATTGTGTTTCCCTTCGAGCAATTAAAGTACTCTGCCACCCCCGTGTGAGTCTGCTGTGACTTCTCAAGATGCTTCTGTGCACAATTCGGGAAATTTGGTCCTACGTAGGAACGATCCCTCTTCAACGTTGCCTTTCTATACTGCTCATGTGGCTCAGAACACATTGTGTTTCACATTTGAATTGTGTGCACAGGTCTCATGTCTGCTCCTGGGTTATCTGCTCTGTGAAGCTCAGACCAGCCCTGGCACAGAAGCTGACACACCTTGCATATAGAAAACGTTCAACAGGGGCACCTGGGTGGCTCAGTCGTTAAGCGTCTGCCTTCAGCTCAGGTCATGATCCCAGGGTCCTGGGATTGAGCCCCGCGTCGGGCTCCCTGCTCAGCAGGAAGCCTGCTTCTCCCTCTCCCACTCCCCCTGCTTGTGTTCCCTCTCTTGCTGTCTCTCTCTCTCTCTCTGTCAAATAAATAAATAAAATCTAAAAAAAAAAAAAGAAAAGAAAACGTTCAACAGTAGTCTATCGAATGAGGGGATTAAAAAAATTACCCTACGTCCTTATGTAATTTCTCCCCAGTTATTTGAGATGCTTTTAATCTTACCCCATTGAATTTAAATATATTTTTTGAACAAAGTGTACAGTTGAGAAGTGCTGCTGACTAACTGATAGAGTGCAGAAAAACCAGTGTTTGACTAGGCAAGGGATGACTCTGACGGGGGCATAGCCTTTCTGAATACTTGTAGTTTACCTACTCTTTTTGGAGCAGCATGTTTGCGAGTTACTGTGTTCAAACACATTACATTCTGAGTACAGAAAAAGGAAAATAATGGTGAAGAATACAGTGCAGGTGAGTGTTTCTCGATGCTGTTAATGCTATATGATGACTATGCCATCAATGACGATATTATCAATGACAGAAGAAAGAGGACTGCTGGTAGAAATTATACTTTGAAAGTAAGTATTTAAGAGTAAATCAAATTATGTTCTCCTTTAAGCATCTGTAATATTAGTTCTTATAAAGCTCTCTGAGGAAGTATGGAATGGTTCCCATATATGTGTGTGTGTTTCCTTTCCTTCTCTTTTTTTAAGATTTTATTTTTTTTAAGTAATCTCTACACCCAACATGGGGCTTGAACTCACAACCCCGAGATCAAGAGTCCGTATGCTCCACCAACTCAGCCAGGCAGGGGCCCCAATCTCTCCATTTTTTTTTTTTTTAAGGCTGGGAGATAGACTCCAAACTGCTTTCTGCCCCCAAAAGTAAATATGCTTCTATTCAGTCAATCAGATTTAGGTCCAATATCATTCAAGACAATCAGGAAGTAACTATTTGTGAAATCTTCTTTCACTGAGTTAAAATGCTGACAGTTACTAGCAACACACACACACACACACACACACACACTGAGCCATTTGTCTATTAAAATTAAAGTGGTATAAACTAAATAGGGAGATGAGATGAAGAATACAACTAATTTGGGGGAACGTTGGGCTAGTTCCCAAGATTTTTCTCTCTTTTTGGTGTCTATTTCCCCTGACAGACTGGAATTTCTGTCCCAGCACTAGTGAAAGAGGATCATCGCAGTAAATTAATTCACTTTCAGATGAAACAGACTTCAAAGCACAAAGCCAGCCCTGGGACAGAGGAGCCCTTAATTACCTGCTGTTTCTCTGTCAGCTGAGGTCAGCTCTCCGTTGATTCCATTCTCTTTGGTATCTGAATAGGTGCTCTGTGACCCATGTTCTCCAAAGGCGCCCTCTTCATCCTCCCTGTATGGGAATCCATTGGCGCTTCTGACAAGTCCTTCCCCTGCCCCGCCTTGATCCTTAATCTCAGGTGGATGTGGATGTGCAGATGCCTCTGTTAGTTGAGCTGAGGTCCAGTGAGGCGCCTTTCCTTCATCTTTCCGATCATCTGCCATTCTTCCACGCCCTGTGACCTCTTCTGGGATTGGAATCAGAAAAATGGTAGCCATCAATTTGGGAAAATCTGATATAAGACAGGGAAAACTTATAGCAAATGGTTAGCTATGGCCAAAAAAAAATGCATAATAATCCACTGTTAATATCAAGCAAATAATTGTCGTTAATACTTTGGTTTTTAACAGATCTTTTCTGGCCTATCCCTTTAATATATGACCATCATCAATTTATATATATATATATACATATTTATGTATATGTGTGTATATATATATATATATATATTTTAAACTAGTGTTTGGCATTTAAGGAGATACCTAACTTTCATTGACATATGATATTGACTGTATAGTAGAGTCAGAGAATCCTTCAGGACAGGGGAAACCACAGTATGAGGAAATTGGGTAGCAAAAGGTAAGAAAAGAAATGGCTAAGGGGAAATGATGAATTAGGGAAGGTTACTCCAAGTACTCTTTTAAAAACACAACTCTCTCCGAACCCTAGAAAAGACAATGTCTAACGTAGTAGTCCTTTCTGTTTCAAAGGTGTTCAATTCAAACCAGAGGTGGATATGTTTTCTTGGATACTGTATATTAAAAGATAGTTTTGACTTAAATTTTCAGCAAACTTTCCTAAACCCTATCTACAGAATAAGAGTATATATAGATATACTAAGATTTTATCTTAGTGTAAATCTTACATAAAGAATAAAAAATACAGTATTAGGCTCACATCCTACCTTATAATGTTATTTCACAGCTAAGTCAAATCAGATATGGAGAAATTAAATCACTGATATATATCAGGTAGCTGTAAATTATAGTAAAGTTTGGATAAGTCATGGAGTGGGTGTTCTGCACACGTTAAGTGAGTGATGGATATCGCGTGGCCTTCACTTCCACGCTGATGCCACTAGGTTTGGAGATGTAGTCAAGAAAAGGTGATTCATCACTCAGTTATTTGTTGCCAGCAAGGTAATCTCATGGATGCCCTATTGTCCCCACACTGAGGATGATGACATAGGCAATGACTGTCTCTGACGGAAACGAAGAACACTTTGCTGTTTTCAAAACCAGTAACTCAAGTAAAAAACTCCAAAGAAGCAAACAGAATTGTATTAAAATAAATCTACTTCCTGTTACTAAGCTCTGTTTAGAGACATCACAAATAAATTAAGCCATAAAGAAAGTAAGTTTTCCTACGAGATTCCTAACAAGTATTCGTCTTTTTTTTTTTTAATTACTGAATTTCAGTGCTTTCCTCAGGTTCTCATTCTAGTTTTCTATTCATACCAGGAAGAGCTAGATGAGTTAACTCATTTAAACTAATTTGACTACAATACCAAACCTCCACCCAAATTGCTTTCTATTAGGGTTCTATTTATTGTCCCTAAGAACATATTTAAAAAGGATATAAGAGATTTAGCTTTTAAAACATTGAAGGACTTGTGAATAAACCAAGGAGCCTCCTTATATCACTGACAACGTGTAAAGAACTGGACCCAAGAAGGGTTTCCTCATCCGTAAAGTTAGGACAACAATGCCTAGTTTACTGTTTGTTATAAAGTGTGAGCAGAAAAATATAAAGGGTTCATTCAGCGCAGTCCCAGTCATGCTCAATAAATAGTAGTTACTATCTCTGTTATTGTTATTAGAATGATACTACTAATCACTATATCAGAAATCATTATATATAAAATATTTTAAGTAGTTTTCTGGAATTATTGCTATAGGAACAAGAGCCTGAAAATGTGGTGATTACAATAACAAGAGTTACTTGCAAATCTGTCTCCAGATATTATGTAGGACTGAAAGAATGTTCCAAGGCAGACATGGCAAATGTCTAATGGACTGAAGAAATACCTAGATTCCAATTGTGACCTTCGTATTTGAGACCCTGGCTCAGCATCCTTCTCCTTACATGCCTTGGTTTCTTTATATTTCTTTTCTGAAAATAGCTTAATTAAAATTTCCATATTTTTACGTTGTCCAATCTATTTTGCATGCAGAGTGAATACTTGTAAATAGGAAGTTTCCCCAAAAGAAGTATATTCCTTGTTAATGCCACTTTAAAAAAAAAATCACTGTGTTTTAATTTTAGAACACTTTTAGATTTACCGAAATATTAAGCAGATAGTAGTACAGAGTTCCCATGCACCCCAGGGGTTTTAGAGGGGAGGGGGGGGGGATTGGTTAGCCCAGTGATGGGTATTAAGGAGGGCACGTACTGCATGGAGCACTGGGTGTTATACTGAAACAATGAATCATGGAACACTACATCAAAAACGAATGATGTCTCTTTTTCCGGCTGGAACCATGGAGGGTGCAGAAGAGAAGCAAAAGAAGGTTCCTGCTGTGCCAGAAACCCTTAAGAAGAAGCGAAGGAATTTCGCAGAGTTGAAGATCAAGCGTCTGAGGAAGAAGTTTGCTCAGAAGATGCTTCGAAAGGCAAGAAGGAAGCTTATCTATGAAAAAGCTAAGCATTACCACAAGGAATATAGGCAGATGTACAGAACTGAGATTCGAATGGCAAGGACGGCAAGAAAAGCTGGCAACTTCTACGTACCTGCGGAACCCAAATTGGCATTTGTCATTAGGATCAGAGGTATCAATGGTGTGAGCCCAAAGGTTCGAAAGGTGTTGCAGCTTCTTCGCCTTCGCCAGATCTTCAATGGCACCTTTGTTAAGCTCAACAAGGCTTCAGTTAACATGCTAAGGATTGTGGAACCTTATATAGCATGGGGGTACCCAAACCTGAAGTCGGTGAATGAATTGATCTACAAGCGTGGTTATGGCAAAATCAACAAGAAGCGAATTGCCCTGACAGATAACACATTGATCGCCCGATCTCTTGGTAAATATGGCATCATCTGCATGGAGGATCTGATTCACGAGATCTATACTGTTGGAAAACGTTTCAAAGAAGCAAACAACTTTTTATGGCCCTTCAAATTATCTTCTCCACGAGGGGGAATGAAGAAAAAGACCACCCATTTTGTAGAAGGTGGAGATGCTGGTAACAGGGAAGACCAGATCAATAGGCTTATTAGAAGGATGAACTAAGGTATCTACCATGATTATTTTTGTAATCTGGTCAGTTAATAAATGGCTACACTCAAATGGAAAAAAAAAAAAAAAAATGAATGATGTAATGTATGGTGATTAACATAACAAAATAAAAAAAATGCTGAGATTCTCAGATCTTCATAGTAAATAAAACAATATAAACACCCAAACTCCCAGTCCCCTCCTCCCCCCCCCCCCACCAGGGCTCTCTGGAAAAGATTTGTCAGTGACAAAAAAACCTCACCTTGGACCTAAACAAAAGCAATGCCTGACTGGGGAAGAGTATCACTTGGTAATCATCCACTTAAAATGTTAAGATGCTTTGTTTTCAAGATACCAGGCATTTAAAAAGTAAACTCCTTAATGGTCAATGCTTTACAGTTTTGGATTCTTTCTTCTCAATTAATCAATAAAAGCTCATTTTGGAAAAATGAAGAGCTGGCTGGCCACGCTGCTTTAATTAATATCAGAGGCACCAATACAGTGCATTAATTAAATAAAATGCATCACCTGACTTCCTGATAAGACTATTCAAATAATACACTTTAAAATACTTGCACATTAATCAGATATCACTTTCTAATTTGTTGGGTATTAGAAATGTACATAGGCTGACCGTGTATGAAGTGAAAAACATTTGAGGAGATCTTAAGCTATAATCAACACTGCTCAAAACTACTTTGACAGAAAATACGATTTGGAAAGATTTTCATCTGCTCTACTGAATAGCTGTTGGACTCAAAGGAGACACTCTTTGGCCACACTCACTTATAATCACAACATGGTACCATTAAAATACCACCCACTCATGGTAAATTTCACTTAAATTCCTAATCAATGTTTCGGGGTCATAGATTATCTCCATTCTTCACAATGTTATTACAATATAGTTACAAGTGATCACAGCGTCCTTTAATTTCTTCTTCCTGATGTACAATATTACCTTTATCTGAATCTCCCTGAAAACTGTGAATGTAATATTAAAGAAGATAAGAAAGCTGAGCTAAACTCCAATCCCCTTCAAATCTATAAAAGGAAACTTGTGAGGTACAAGGAATTGGAACATTCCATTCCTACTGTGTAATGTTGGGAAACTTTCCATATCATAAAAGATCATATCATATCATAAAAGATCACAGATCCTAACTGCTTCTAACAGCTGAACAGCTGGGTGGAGGGGGGGGATCTACCACGCAATCATCTTGATTATTAAACTGAAAAGCTACCTGAATTCTTCCTTCTACCTACCTTCCAAAAGTTTAGTTTGATAATGTGGGCAAGGAAATTATTAAGTTGAAAAGAAATGTACTAAGTCCAAGACACTGATTTCCAATTTATAAAAATTTGCAATGGGAATCTTACCTAGAAGTGCTAAACATAAATGCCAGTATTAACGGGGATACAGCTACCTGTAATATGGATTTTTAAAAAAGAGATCCGAGAGGTTCAAATTTCACGTTATATCAGAATAAGCTCTCTGACTTGACTTGATCATGTCATTGCTATTATATTGCATATTGCAGGGCCCCAGTATTTGTCTCAATTAAGATACACAGTTGGAAAGAAAACTGAGAGAATATCTTGTGCCACCAGAAATGTCAGTCATGGACTTGAGTGGTAAGCTTCAATCTTTGCTACCCTTTTATTTTTTAAGATTTTATTTATTCATTTTATTTTAGAGAGAGAGTGTGGGCAGGGGGAGGAGCAGAGGGGGAGGGAGAGATAATCTCAAGCAGACTGCACCGAGTGAGGAATGCACTCGGGACTTGATCCCAGGACCCAGAGATCACCACCCTAGCTGAAACCAAGAGTTTAACTGACTGAGCCACCCAGACATCCTCTACCCTTTTTTATTTAACCATTTCCTCTTGATATTTGAAAGTTCTCTAAGAACAGACTTATTTCTTCTTTCATCAAAATTCCAGTTTTTAAAATTCCAGTTCTTAAAATCCTAGCTTTTTCCCTCAATAAACCTTAGGTCTGTTCTCTCAAGCTAATGCTCCTTGGCAAAAGCATGCATGCTTTCATCCCAGCTGTTGAACCACTGATCATGGCTACACTCCATTTCTTTGATGACTAGTTATAAAAAAAAATGTAAGATTCATTAGTATTTGGCAAGCTGTCATTAACTTTTGATTCTAAGGATATGAGCCAAATGATATGACTCAGCATTGATTAGATTTCTAATCTTTTGAAGATTCAAAGTATATCACCTTATATTAAAACCAGAATGAAAACAGTCTTTCTACAAATTAAATTCCCAGTTGAAATGGTATATAGATTAATTCCTTGTCTATTTATTTATGTAAAATTATTCAATTTTGTTCTGAGGTAGATGGGATGCATAGATGTTTAATGCTGCTGAGTAAAATAACTACTTTTCCTCATATTGAGTAGAAGGTTTTAGTACCATGAATCAGGAGCCTTATAAGTAGTGAAATCTCTTGGATAATTATAGTTACGAAATCCCAAGAAAGAGAAGAGATATACAAGTAAAAGAGTGGAAGGAACAACAACAAAAACAACAAGGAACAGAAAAAAATTAAGTAACTAACTTCACATAAAACATGTCTATATGGCAAAACAGTTCATGGTTTGGGATAGATATATTCCAATTTTTAATTACTTAAATAGAAATTTATATCTAATATGATAATTAACATAGGCTCTTGGAGATACATTTTGTAGCTTACGGATGGGTGTATCAGTCAGCACCACTATTATTTATCAGAATTCTAGAATACTGATTGCAATATCAATAATTAGATTTCTCCTATATTGAGATTCTATTGTATTTAAATGTATCTGCTTTTCAAACTGTCCAGGCCTAAGACTGTAATGCTCTGTTTCAAAACTCTGGGAATTTACTTGAGTATCTATCCAGATACTTACATGAATTCATATATATCTATATAGCTATTTTTTTCTGTGAGAAAAAATTTGGACTTTCTCACAGGCAAACCAAAAGTATGCCTCTAATTCTGTAAAACCACTCTTGAAAACACGACCTTTTGTGATATGATTGTCCCTTGCACAAGGATATATACAATAAATTAATTTATATTGGAATTTAGAAATAGGATATGTATTTTGCCAATTTTTGATATTTCTTAGAAAATCAAGTAATGTATCACTTCCCACATCTTCCTTTAATTACTAGGAACTTTAATGCTTAGCTGCAGCATTTACCTCATTCTAAGACTTTGGTACTATGTTCTGTTTCTTATTTTATATATAATTTAATTGTGAAATTTATCAAATCTTTTCTGAAGTCAGGCAGAATATATAATAAATAATAACTGTCCCTATTGCCTTCTAACAATTTACTTTAAGGTATCACTCTTTTAAGAAAATTATATATTATTATTTAGCACACAGTAGCTCTCATGTTATCCCTCATGTATGTAAAGTGAATAAAATACAAAATAGACTTAAATTTTCTCCACACAAAACATGTATAAGACCTTACTTAATATTCTAGATCTTTCCGATAGCTAATAGGTTAACAAACTCTCATGGCAAATATGATTTCTTGGGAAATCTAACATTACTTAGTATTTTTTTTAATAGTATTTCTCTCACTCTCTCTTTTTTTAAAAGATTTTATTTATTTGAGAGAGAGCGCACACAAGTGGACGGAGGGGTGGAGGGGCAGAGGGAGAGGGAGAAACAGACTCCCCACCGATCAGGGAGCCTGATGCGGGGCCTGATCCCAGGACCCTGACATCATGACCTGAGTCAAAGGCAGACGCTTAACCAACTGAGCCACCCAGGCAACCCATAAAAATAGTATTTCTCTTTTATCTATCTTCCCTAGAATACTCTTTTAATTACCATTCAAGCAAATGTTCCTAATAAGTGAATTGTAACTTTAAAATGACAAGTGACTTATTATTGAGGTGGCCAAAAACCACACTTTTGTTGGTTCTCCCTAATGGTTTAATATGTGCACATTAAGTACTGGTTTAAAAAGAAGCGTTTTCATCTGGACTTCCATCTATCATTGGACTACCAGAATATTGGACTACTGAAATATTGCACATGCAAAAAAATAGTTTGATTAAACTCTGATAGTTCCTATACTTTCTGTTCTTTAGAGCAAGAAGCACATAGATATATTTATTATAAATGCACATTAAAACTTAATGCATTTAAAGGCTGGTTTAAAAAGAGAAGTATTTTCATCAGGACCTCTATCATTGGAATACTGGAATATTGTACTACCGGAATACTGAACATGCAAAAAAATAGTCTGATTCAACTCTGATAGTTCCTATACTTTCTGTTTTTAGAGCAAGAAGCACATAGATATATTTATTTAAGCATATCAAACAAAAGTTCCTGAGTGCATATGCCCTGAGGGCTTGCAGATAGAAGAAAATAAGGTATAACTGTACATTTCTCCACAATTTTAAAAAGTAGGCAGAAATACCTAGAAGAAAATGTCCCCCCTGACAGTTCTATTGTCTTCCTGAGCTATGGATGAATTTCTTTTCTCAGGGCTAAAGATGCAAAGCAGAGACACATTGTACTAAAAAAAGAAACCATTTTCTGATTTTCTACCTACTTAGTTGGAGGTTTTCATATTTCTCTTTCAAAGTCTGAAAAGGGTCATGCATAAGTAAGATGCACACAACTAACACATGATAGTAATATATAAACTAGCCAAAATGTCACTTAGTCTTCAGATGGGTTTCAAATATTTGCTGAATGTTGAATGAATTAATCATCAATCCCCTACCTCAAGATAAACACATGGAAAAACGTTCTGACAGCTATGGATGTTTGGCCAACACTAGCTCACTGGGTGAGAAGAGAATGGTTTTGAATCTAATTTTCAGGCATGGTACCTTTGGACTCAAATTCTAACTCCAGGTGTTCCTGGTGGTCTAATGGTTAGGATTTGACCTCTCAAGTTCTAACTCCATTGAAGGATGTATAAAAAATAATATCAAGAGCAACGGATAACTAGACCTGAGTAAGACCTAGTATACATAACAGAGACCATGAGACATGTAGGTTTAGAAATATCTTTAAGATAAACTATTTTATCCCATTTCAGAAAAGGTACTTAAATCACGAAACTGACGCAGTCTTTGGCAATCATCCGTTCCAATGTACCTTGAAGTGTTTTCAGCCAATTACCTCTGATATTGATCTAATAAATCAGAATTTCTGGAAATGGGGGTTAGAAATTGGTTTTACAAGTTCAACAGGTGATTCTGATATGTTAAAGTTTGGAGACTCATGCTTTCAGGAAAGCCTGCTGCACAGGATTTCAGAAAAGAACAGGGAGTGATAGAAATACACACACAAAACAACCTATAGAATGACTGGAGTAAAAGGTTAAGACAATAATCTTGATAGGTCACATGGTCATTCTCACAAACAGAGGCTGAAGCTTTCACTTCCTCAGTCTAGTACATTTATGAGGAGGCAATCGGGTCCAATCACAGGACTGACTGCTTTTAGTCAGCTTCCTGGGAATACACCAGTTTTCTGTTGTGTCTAATCTTCCTAACTTGAGGGAGGCAAAAATATCTCAGAAGAATAGTTAAAATTACCCATTGTTTGTGGTAAAATCTACTTTGTATTTTGAAAGCAGTAACTTGTCCTCAGTCAGTCTATCCACATCTTCAAATTGTCTTTAGAATATTTATTTTAGATACTCCTTGGCATTCAATAATGGTTTAGGACAAAAGCACATTTGCTTAAAATATTTTGAATCCAGTTATAATTTTCTTTGTCCACCAGACCATTTTAGAAATGGATGTAGGGTAATAAACATGTTGTGAATATGTGATATTCTGAACTAGCGAAGTTCTCAAGGAAGTAATTGAATGTTTTAATATCTAGATAATTTAGATACATGCTGAAAATGGCATTTAGTAGAGTAGAACTTTTTCTCTCAGGATTCCCATATAACCACAAACCTCACTGTTTTTCTTTGGATTACGATATTAAAAAGATCACAGAGCTCAGAAATAGTCACTGATTATAGTTATTACTAGGCAACACTAAATACTCTCAAAAATTGGCAAAAGAGGAAACAATGAAAACTTGGAAAATCTAAAGGAAAAATACACTCCGTGCCAGATAGGCATGTCTCCATTTTTATAATGCTCTTGGCACAGACGGTTCTAGAATGTTTTCTATGATATGTTCTGCCCTGTCATCATGTAATGTACCAATTCAATAAAAACACTGGCATTGTAATTTTGTACTGCTACATATCCAAGAATGAACAAAAGAGTAAAACAACCAGTTATATAATACAATTAATGAATACTGTTTCCCTTTTCCGCGTAGGCTCAATTATGCTTTATATTATTACTACCAGTACAGCAAAACAGAAACTTTTGTTTTCGCCCCTAACAGTATTAGAAATTTATGTAGAATCCACATCTTTGCTTACAAATGCTGAGTTCAAAGCTTAAATAGTTGTTGATGAACTGACTTTAACCTTCTATCCCTTCTCTTTGTCTTTCATGCAAAACTGAGGAAAAAGTTCTTGCTGACATGAGAAAGTTATAAGTTGAGAATCCAGATATTTGTTTCGTGTCTTCTCTGTTCTTTTCAGGCTGACTATAAAATACCTCTAAGGATGATTCATTCTTCATTACACACCATGACTAATAAATAATTTGTATGAAGAGAGGTGATGATTGCATAATTATTTCTCGTGACATTGAACACAGAGTACAAAACCCAGTGTTGTTATTGGTGGAATTGTATAAAAGATAGAAATAAAGCACAATCCCAGGCAAGTCGGAAGTGCTCAATAAACTCTACCTATTATTTGTTATTTATGCCTTTTATTTGAACATTTTTAGCAGTAGGATCCAGCGTGTGGTTTGTTCCGTATTGAAAACTGAGGCCAGAGAGAGTAAATTATTTGACCAAGTTAGACACTGTTAGGGAAATCTGGAATGAGAAGCCAAATCCACTAATATCCATATCATCGGTTGCTCTGAACTAGCAAAGTTCTCAAGGAAGAACCAAGTAGTGAGACTAGTGGGATGGGTTGCAACTAGAAAGACCAAACCAGAAAATACTAATTTCATAAGCCTGTTCCGTTGATAACAATCTACCATACTGAACTGGGTAAGACACTTTATGTGACCATGGTGTACAACCTCTATTTCATACTCTACATTATTTCTGATCCCTTGTTCACAGTGTATAAGAAGGCTAAAACACATCAGAAATAAATACTACTTAAAATGCTCTAAAGCTTTAGCCTTTACTGATGATATTTAGCCAAGGATCAGCACTTAGGTACAGAGATATGGTAAAATAAATAATAGATTTCCAACCAGAAAATTAGGGTTGGAATCCTGGCTCCCCCACTTACTAGGTTTGTAAACATAGGCATGGCACTAAACCCAAGTGTCAGTTTCACAAGCATGAAATAAACTACAAAGCACTGAACAAATACATTTTGATCCTTATATCAATATTTTTCTTTTCTATACAAGGAGAAATTCAATCATAATAATTGCACTGAAGATTTCTTTAAATAAGCATGAATTAAAGCATCAGGGAAATTGTAATTTGGATTTTAGACAATGATTTTGTCTTAAATTTTTTCCAGTTTGAAATCTGATTTTAGATATGTCAGACAAATCTCTTTTGGGTACCAATTCCATGTGTCTATGGAGTTACAGACATTCCCAAGGAAAAATTAGATCTAAGTATTTACTTGCACTACCATGTATGTAGTAAAGATCCTTTAGTTCCGGACACCTAAGATCCACATATTAGGAAGGCACTGGCTGGGTCTTCAAGTGGCTATGAGCTAAAAACAATGACCAGTACTTGAGGAAAAGATGCTTGAGAGATTTCTTTATAGGAGTGGGAACAGAGCCATGACTTAGGAAAACTTGAAGGCTGTGTTATATATCACAAAATAAATTATTAGAATTGAAAACAAAAACCAACCAAACAAAAGCCACAATGCTGGAGAAGAAAATGGTCATCATGAAAAGAAAATAAATGGAGGATGGAGAATTGGAAGTGAAGGAGGTATAGAAAGATATAAGCAAAAAATAATGACTTTATGGTTTTCCATAAAAGGAATCTGCTTTTAGCTATTTAAGACAGAAGGAAGGATGAAGACCTGGTGAATTATAAACAAGATATCATTTATTCTGCTTCCTAATACTTTATCTGATCTACTCAGTTCCTTTATCTTTGATGAACAATTCTCCTTCCACAATGCAAGCCATGTGATGCTGCCTCTAACCTGTTTAGATTAAAATCTTATTCCGGATACTGTAGGTATATGGACTTGCCATATAATGTCATAGAATTTATCTGTATTTCTTTGAACCTAATGCACTCCTTGACAGTGATGTCTTTAAGCAAAAGCCAAAAGTCCACCCTATTATGACTATTATAGAATCAATTGTGGTTTTACTTATTTCGCTCAGCATAATACCCTCCAGTTCCATCCACGTCGTTGCAAATGGCAAGATCTCATTCCTTTTGATGGCTGCATAATATTCCATTGTATATATATACCACTTCTTCTTTATCCATTCATCTGTTGATGGACATCTTGGCTCTTTCCACAGTTTGGCTATTGTGGACATTGCTGCTATAAACATCGGGGTGCACGTAGCCTTTTGGGTCCCTACTTTTGTATCTTTGGGGTAAATACCCAGTAGTGCAATTGCTGGATCATATGGTAGCTCTATTTTCAACTTTTTGAGGAACCTCCATACTGTTTTCCAGAGTGGCTGCACCAGCTTGCATTCCCACCAACAGTGTAGGAGGGTTCCCCTTTCTCCGCATCCCCGCCAACATCTGTCATTTCCTGACTTGTTAATTTTAGCCATTCTGACTGGTGTGAGGTGGTATCTCATTAAGGTTTTGATTTGGATTTCCCTGATGCCGAGCGATATTGAACACTTTTTCATGTGTCTGCTGGCCATTTGGATGTCTTCTTTGGAAAAATGTCTGTTCATGTCTTCTGCCCATTTCTTGATTGGATTCTTTGTTCTTTTGGTGTTGAGTTTGATGAGTTCTTTATAGATTTTGGTATCATATGACCTCACTGATATGAGGAATTCTTAATCTCAGGAAACAAACTGAGGGTTGCTGGAGTGGGGGGTGGGGTGGGAGGGATGGGGTGACTGGGTGATGGACACTGGGGAGGTTATGTGTTCTGGTAAGCGCTGTGAATTGTGCAAGACTGTTGAATCTCAGATCTGTACCTCTGAAACAAATAATGCAATATATGTTAAGAAAGAAAAAAAGAAGAAGAAGAATGTAGCAGGAGGGGAAGAATGAAGGGGGGGAAATCGGAGGGGGAGAAGAACCATGAGAGACAATGGACTCTGAAAAACAAACTGAGGGTTCTAGAGGGGAGGGGGTTGGGAGGATGGGTTAGCCTGGTGATGGGTATTGAGGAGGGCACGTTCTGTATGGAGCACTGGGTGTTATGCACAAACAATGAATCATGGAACACTATATCTAAAACTAATGATGTAATGCATGGGGATTAACATAACAATAAAAAATTTAAATAAAAACAAAACAAAACAAAAAAAAGAATCAATTGTGGTTTTGACTGATGGAACAGTAGTTTTTATGACTACTAAAATGCTTTTCAATTCTAAGATTACAAATCTTAATTCATTAAACAAGTAACTGAAAGCTGTCTCTAAAACATTAATGGAAAGGCTCTATGTAACAGGCAATAAGGAATGGATGCATTGAAGATATAAGAAAAATATACAGCCCTTTTGCTAAAGGATCTCACAGACAAACCAACAACAAAAATACAGCATGGTACATGCCAATAAGACAGGAAGCTGTATCCTGGAAAGTCAAGATGTTGTCCAGACAAGCATCTCCCTTTGTCCCTGCCCCAGCTTCCAGGTATTCAGAGAGAGCTGCACTCTTCCCATCCCCCCAGCAGGGACCACTGGATGACAGGGTTTCTTGGACAAATTCCCTTTTTCTGGCTCCACGGTATGTGGTAGGGACTTTGGGGCAGGTTCTGGGGGGTGGAAAACCTCTTTCTTGTGGCTTTTGCCCCACTTTTATCAAACAGTGTTTCTAACCTGGAAGGGAACATAACTGTCCCATTTCATAAAAGGGAAAACTGAGGCACCAAGGAGCAGGCCTTTGGACATGGTTCTTGCAGCTTCCATCTGAGCCACCTCAGGGTCCCAGAGCTCCTACCATCCTCTTGTCACTCTCTGGCCTAAGACAGGGTCAGAATGTGTGAACCTCCCTCAGTAAAATGTTTCACAAAGACCAAAAAAAAAAAAAAAAAAAAAGATAGGACGTTGTAGAGGGACATGAACAGCCCCTTCTAGGAGGAAGTAACACGTGAGCTGAGTTTGAAGGACAGGTAGGTGCTGGCCAAAGAAAAGAGGGGAATCTGTATAGGAAGAATGAGCATGGAGGATCACATCTCATTTTTTAAGACTCAGCCTAGGCATCACCTTGGCATCCTGAAACTCCAGTTTCCACTTTGTGTTGAATGCTCCTCCCTATTTTGTCTTCTTCAGGAGGCTGTGGGCTCCTGGAGAGAGGACTCTGCACCTCCAGCACCTGGTACAGTGTGGGGCACAAAGTAGGCTCAACAACAAATGTTTACTAAACAAATGAACGAGGAACATGTGTAAAGCCCATGATTGTTCACTATGGTCCAGAAGTGAAGTGGGACATGGGGAAATGAGCCCGACAAGAAGACAATGGCAGAATTGTCAAAGGAGGTGGGAAGCCATGCCTAGCTGCTGTCCGAAAGGCCACAGAACACCCATGAAAGCTGCGAGAGAAAGGAGTGACATAACCAAGCATATTTTGTAGAATGATTGATCCTGCAGTGGTACTAGAAGTGAATTGGAAGGACGCATGAGTATAGATAAAACATCTCTTAGAGACAGTCCCTTTAGGCAAGGAGCCTGTAGGCCTGGACTGTGCTAATGTGACTGGGATTCAAATGAGAGCCTGGATTCTATGTTCAAAAACTTAATTAATTAAAAGAAACCATACCTTCTTCTTTTAACAAAATGCCTTATGAAGTTTCTCTATTTTATGTATCATCTACCTACTTACATCCATCTGTTTGTTGTAAGAAGGGAAACGATAAAAATATTATGTTTTATGCCATTTTGAAAGAAATTTACCTTATTTTCTTTCTTTCAAAAAGATTTTATTTATTTATTTGACAGCGAGAGAAAATGAGAGAGCACAAGCAGGGAGGATGGCAGAGGGAGAGGGAGAAGCAGGCTCCCTGCTAAGCAGGGAGCCAGATGTGGCGCTTGAACCCAGGACCCTGGGATCATGACCTGAGCCGAAGGCAGACGCTTAACTGACTGAGCCACCCAGGCTCCCCTACCTTATTTTCTTGATTTCAGTTTGTAGTTCATTCAGCTAATACCTCTGAAGAGCTCTTTTTCATTGAACTATACAGTGTTAGAGAATATTTCACTTGATTTTTGATGTGCAATGTAAGATGGAATTACTATTATTATTGCTCTTTTTTTTTTTTTTTGAGATGTTACCGCAGGTTACAGAGACATGAGTCTGGTCAGGTCTGCATTCATCTGATCAGATATTCAAACAAAAAAATGAAGAATGTTGAGAAAAAGTCAGAGCCCACATGACTGAAGATCTAGATTTTTCCTTGAGAGGCACTGTTTATAATAAACTACTTTAATGTGTATGTATTGAGGCTTCATCTAATTTTCAGATCATTATCAATCATCAATTGTTTTACTATGCTTTCTGGTATCTTATTCAATCAACATTTATTGAATACCAGCTTTATACCAGAAATCCTGTTAGGCATTTGGAATACAACGATGATTAAGTTATGGATTCTGACCACAAGCAGTTCACACTATACTGAGGAAGGCAGATATGGGTGAAAAATATAGGTTACAAGATAACACAGTAAAGGCAATGAGAGAGGACGTAGCAGGTGCTATGAGTCATATGTATTTAGAAAGAAAAAAATGGAAGAATACAAAATATTTGTAAATATATAGACTAAGAAATGGCTTCTCAACAATGGGAAAGCATATAGACTATTTCTACATGGTCTTTTTAAAGGCTGTATATTGAGCCTTTGGTTCAAAACAAAGAAAAAAACCACAAAATCTACTTAAGGTTTCTCAAAATGTTTAAATATTGATAAGTAAAATGAAAAATGTTTTTCTTATAATTTCTGAAAGCCTATAAAGAATGTGATGTACTATTATCAAAGAGAAATGTTAGGATATAGCATCGGAATAGAGAGAGTGGGCATAAGACTTTTAGAGCATGGCTCATAGATCTCCATTTGGCCAAACCAAGTACTAGTAGACCACTCATCTACACTTAGGGCCAGTTCTATCGTCTATCTATCTATCTATCTATCTATCTATCTATCATCTATCTATCTATCTATCTCTGTCTATCATCTATCTATCTATCTATCATCTATCTATCTATCTATCTATCTATCTATCTATCTATCATCTATCTATCTATCTATCTCTATCATCTATCATCTATCTATTTTTCTATCTATCTATGTATCTATCATCTATCTATCTATCATCTACCATCTAAAATATTTATTTGAGAGAGAGAGAAAGAAAGAGAATCTCAAGCAGACTTCCCACTGAGCACAGAGCCTGACATGGGACTTAACATGGGGCTCGATCTCATGACCCTGAGATTATGACCTGAGCCAAAAGCAAGAGCTGGATGCTTAGCTGACTGAGCCATCCAAGTACCCTGAGGGCCAGTTCTCTTGATCCTAGATGAGACCTTTGAAAAATGTGTGACAGAAATAGATGGAAAAAGCAATATCTTTACCCAACAAAGTATGGGACCAAAAGATTTGCTTCTTTGACTTTTTCAATTTTTTATTTTAGCTAAAATAGGAGGTAAATCAAAGAGAGGAAATTCTCCAAATTTAAGTTAGGAATTTCAGAGTTGAGCTATGTAAAAAATGTGAACTCAAGATGGAATCAAGAAACTCAGTGATATAAAAATGTTCTAGATAACTGCTTTTCTCCAAGAAAATGGCTATAAACAATTATTCTTTACTGTGACATGAGATCCGTATTTCCAGTGGACATTTGGCTGAGAATTTCTAAGTAGCAAGATTTAATTTCATCTTTTTTTAACATTTTTCTCTCTTTTTTTTAACTTAAAAAATAAATTAGAATTAAATATTACAACTAAAACTATATCCCATTTCTGGCTTTTTAATCTGAGACAAAAGGAAACAAACATTTCAGTTAAACATAAATATTTTCTTGGTAAACTCAGGATAATACAAATTATGAGACAAAGTCACATCTCCTTTGAGAAACCACAGACCTGAAATGTAAAGGAAACCAACATTTCTTAGGAAAGAATAAGTCTTTCAGGAATACTTTACAAATAAGACAGAGACTACCTCCCTCATCCTTATCTACAAGAAAATAAAAAGTGAGGGCAAGTACCTTAAGCATGGGCCGCAAAAGAGAGAAATATGAGATCAGAAAATTTTCTCCTCTGATGGTGAAATTTAACAATATGTACTGAACACCTATTATGTCACAGGCATGGTTCTTAGACGCTGAGGATATGCAGATACTATCAAGACTCACTTTTGGCCTTCAGGAGCCACTGATAGAAAATAACATGTCCACGTATATTTAGGTGACAATACGATAAATGCTTTAATAGAGGTATAAAAGGAATTAATGGAAGTTACCAAGAAATCAGGGATCAGAAATTCATGGGAGGCTTCAGAATGACAAACTTGCTTTCAATGTTATATTCATGGTGGCAAGGGCACAATTCTACACACAAAAACAACAATGCAGAGATGTGCAGAGATGTGGTGAGAGAGCTGGAAATGTGCTGGAAAACAAGGATGTTTTGGGATGCCAGAAACAAGGGTAGTAGAAGATGCTGCCAAGAGAGGCAAGCATCTAGATGATGAGATACCCTGCTTGTCAGGCTGTGCAGTATAACTTGTATCGTTATTAATGGCATGCCACTGAGAAACTCTGAACATACGCTGATAAGATGAGTCAGAGAAAGGGTGGCAGAAAGTTATGATCAGAAACAGGAAAAGTAGATAGATGTTCAATAATGCAATAATTAGTGAGTGAGCAATTAAGAGTTTGAATAAAGGTAGCAATGGGATTGGAGATGGGGGAAGATACAAGATATTTATATTGACACACGGGGGGGGGTCTCTCAAAATGCCACAGGTCATACAAAATTCCTACCCTCTTGAAAGTCACATTTTAATGAAGTGATCGTACAGTAACCCAAACCCTAATTAAAATATAAAATGTCATATTTCATATAAGAATATTAACTTTATTTTCATTTTAATTACTAAATTTAATATATTTAATCTAAAATTGAACATGAGAAGAAGACAGTAAGGCAAGAGGAAGGCATTATTTTTGATAGGATGGTCAGAGAAGCATCTCCAAGGAGGTGAACTCCGAGAAAATGCAAATGCTGTTCAAGGTGCTTTTTAAAACAAAGTTTCCTTTAGAATTCTTAGGTTCCAAAAACAAGACCATCTTTGATTGTAAACACATGCTGAAAAGGAATACAAGAAGTAAAAACAAGAAGGTGTACACACTGCTTCCCAGTGGCAAGAACTTTTCTAGTATCACAGCAGTCTGTTCTGGAAAAAGGTCTTTTTGATTGTTTTGGTCCTTTGCTTTTTATTCAGGATTGATTACGACCGGATTTTTCCTAGAGCTCTGTTCACAATGGTTTTAAATGACTCAAGCTTTGGCACCCCCTCACTAAAGTATTTGCTTTAGTGAATTCTAAATTTCTCTTACAGAGTCTGCAACTGTCTCACACTCAAATTGCCTTCTGTAGTAATTACTGAGCACATGGTACAACTGGAGTCCTTGACATTCATTAAAAAAAAAGTGCAGGGGGTGGGTGAGAAGGGAAAAAGAGTAAAAAAAATTTTTATCGCAAGAAATTAGCAGGTTTAAGTAAATCATTCTACTTCTCAGGAAAAAAGATGTGACAGAGACACGGAAGGAATCGGCCTCCGGGTTCAGCCATGTTGGATTTTTGTTCATCATTTCCCATTCTTCCCACACAGGCTGAAACCTCAGACTATCTTTCTTTCTATGCTTGTAGAAAAGGCCAGTTTTATTAGGGTTTCTTCATTTTAACTGCTCTCTGATGCCATGAGAACTTGATTAAATTGCTACCTATTCTCAAAGGGGAAAAGGAGTTTTAACCTCCCAGGAAAAACCAGTGATCATACCTTTACTGCGATGTAGTATTTTCACACACCCAACCATTCCATAGTCACAGGAAACTGAAAGTCCATGATAAAAGTATTTAGCAGATAAGTTGATTTTATAGAATATTTAGCTGATAGAATGGCTTTTATGCAACACTGTGGCACAATATTCCACTCATAAAAAAATAGATGCACTGCTACCCTTCATATAAATAGCAATATTTACTCCAAATAAATACATGGAACAAATACAAAATATACTATGAGGCTTATACATGATTATTTGTGAGTTCATCAAAACATAAAAATTCTTTAAAAATTTTTGCAAAAGTACAAACTGTGGGTTTTTCCCCCTCAATATTTTACCTTTACTCATTATTTTTCTTTAAAAGGGAACATCCTTCTTTGGTTCAAAATGAGTTTTGACTATCCCAATCATGTCTTTTTATAATGAATTTTAGAAATTCATTAAAGTACAAGCATTTATTTTGTTCCCCAATGAAGCTTTCTTCATCTATTAATTAATCAACTGATTCACTTAGCAAGAAGTTATTGAAAAGGACGCCTGGGTGGCTCAGTCGGTTAAACGTCTACCTTCGGCTCAGGTCATAATCCCAGGGTCCCAGGATCGAGTCCCACATGGGGCTCTTAGCTCAGTGGGAAGTCTGCTCCTCCCTCTGACCCTCCCTCCTCTTGTGCTCTCTCTCTCTCTCTCTCAAATAAATAAACAAAATCTTAAAAAAAAAAAAAGAAGTTAATGAAAAAAACTAAGCAGTTTTGGGCACTATGCTTTTTTTGCCATTATCCTCTTGGATACAATGCTTATTTCTATGAGGAAGGTTTTAGAAAATATCTTATTTGTGTAGTACTGTAAAAATTAACTTTGATAAACTGATATCTCAAATACATTTACTATTTTAACATGGTACTGAGATTATGATTCAGAGTTTTGTTTCTATGGTATGATTGGCATCTATTCTCACCAGGGTTTGAATTATTTGATCCAAATGTTCAAACATATTTATACTGGACACAGATTTTCCTTTGGTATCACAGAGACTGCTAGCAGTTCATCAGAATCTCTTTCTTCTTTTTCCTGAGCACAGAGCAGGAGTATATTTCTTATCTATCCTTACAGTTAGGTGTGCTCATATGATTTAGCTCTAACCAATGGAAGTTTGGTTCTTCTACAACTCCCATGTGCTCCTCCTTGGTCTTTGCCCCCCTACCAGTTGGATGGAGACAATGACAAAGTAAAACCATGAATGGAAAGATCCCATTGTCTGAAAGGAATCCCACAAATCTCTATCCCTGATTGACTATGGGAAGGACACACAGGCTCCCAACCTAAACACCCACGCAGGACTGGTAAGTGAGCAAGAAATAAAGTGATTATACATTTCTGCATCTATTTGTTTTAGCAATTAGATCCATCCTAACTAATATACTTGGTTTGAAGAAATGTATGACGAGATTAGGAAAAAAAAAAAAAAAAAAGGATGATACCAATAGAAGTAATATAGTTAAATGAAACTCCATTTATGGCCTACACTGCAAATCCTGGCAGCAACTAGGACAACTTGTGGGTGTCGGAATGGGGGAAGCTGGTAGGCAAACCTGAGCAAGGAGCATTTCCTGCTCTTCCACAATCACCCACTTGATGCCCCTCCACTTTCTGGTGTGGCTGGAGCAGAGAGGGACCAGCCTTTCCCTCGGTCCTCTTGTAACATCTGTCTTGCGGCCAAGGTGGAGATAGAATTTGCAGTCACTTTCAGAGAATCTTAGGACAGTCTCATGTTTGCCAAGGACAAAGTGGAAGGTCTGTCTTTCCTGAAGATGGTAGAAGATAGAAGCGTTGACACATCCTCTACTTTGGTCTCCCCAGGCTTTTCATCCTCCCTCACTGGCTTCACATTTCCTTAGAGGGATAGGTGGCCCCCGTTTTTGTTAATATTAATCTGTTTGTCTTTTAACATTGCTTTTCCTGCCTCCTCCAAAGCTTTGTTTCCTAACTTGTCTCCTTGGGGACTCACGGTGTTCGCTTTCTCCTCTCTTTACTTTCTGACTATAAACCTACTGTTGTTAGCAGCAATCATACACACAAAAGAAATGACAACAAAGTGACGACTGCCACCTTAAAACCCATTTTGTAAATCTGCTACCTAGGGCTACAACCCGTATCTTTTCCCCCTCCTTGATCTCTCATTTATTGGCCACATCTTCCAATCATTATTTACTCATTATTCATTATTGTTATCTATTAATAGCAATTGATTAAAATATTATTTTGTTTCAAATCTGGATGACACGGTCCTGGAAGCACAAATATGGCAAAGACAAAACTTTTGCTTTTGAGGACTTCTCAGAGCTGGGGAGAAAGCCAGAGATGGAAATAATTACACACCAAGATGATTTTTTCTGTAGTTTTTTTTTTTTTTTTTTTAAGATTTTATTTATTTATTTGAGAGACAGTGTGAGGGACAGCATGTACAGAGGAAGAGGAAGAGGGAGAAGCAGACTCTCTACTGAGCCCGGGATCCTGAAATAATGTCCTGAGCTGAAGGCAGACTGAGCCACCTAGGTGTTTCCCTTTTCTCTAGTTTAGATACACTTAAAGGGCTATGAAAGCCCCTTCTCCCCCAAAAGCACACTTAATATCATTTTGGGGGGGGGGGGCTGGAGAAGGAATGACATATGGATTGAAAACACATAGCTTTTCTACGTCAGACAAGGGGACAATGGATATTTAGGCAAGACTTGCAGAAATAACAAAGACAAGAGCAACGTGAGAAAAACATGGCTTACCAAGAGAAATAAGTAAGTTAAAGAAGAAACAAGTTTCTGCCATGGTTAGAATGAAGGAAAGGCAACTAAGTAGGACAGAGGAATTAGATTGTCTAGAAATGGTTGCTTGGAGCCCAGTTTTGAAGGGTCTTTACTGAGTTGGATACTTTATATTATAGGAAATTTTTAAGTAGGAAAAAGAAATGATCTGATGCATATGAAAAAAAAGTCACGTGGTGCCAGCATGCAGGAGAGGCAGGTTGTAAAAGTGTCAGGAAAAGGGCAACTCATCAAAGGGCACCGAAAGGCTCAGGGAAAGGTACTGGAGGCCAGGCAGAGGGAATAAGGGTGTCCAGCCCTTGGATTATGAGGTACCTTGGTAACCACATCATTTTCCTTCCTCTGTTTAAGCAAAAAGTTAGATTTCCATTGGCTTCAACTCCTTTCCCAAATTGACGGAGATAAGGCTACTGCAACTGATTGTCAAGAATTTTCTGAAGGCAAATATCCAACAAGATTTGACTCTTAAGACCTTCCACAGGAAGTTTCCTTTAAATGACTTACACGCATGGCCAGCAAAAGAACTAAATGCATAATAACCATTCTTTTAGAGTCTAAGCATTAGAAAAAGTGCTCATCAGCACCGAATTGCTGTCTTTTCCCATCTCCATTTGGCCGAACTGTTAAAAGGCAAGACTTACTGATAGCACCCCCCCGACAAGAACTAGAGCCTTCTGCAGCGGGGGGTGCCCACCTCTGCCTACAGAACTGCAGCCCAAACAATCTGCTTGGAATTGCCCAGGAATCAGCAGAATGTGCTTATGAGTCAGCCTGTTAAGTAGGAGGACTGTTATTGTTATTTTAACTCCTGCCACAGTATGTGGGCAATTCTCCTTTTTTCTGTCTCTAGTTAACCATGAAATGTCTTTCTTTAAAACCTCACCCCTGGAATAGGTTTTTGCTCAGTAAGAGGCAGAACAATTTGGGGTCGGAGTATAACGGCCAGCTGATAGGACAGATGAGAAGAGGCTTTCATAAAGGAAACATCAGATAGTCTCATTTACCAATAGCTTATTTTTAGAATGTTTAATCTGCCTTTAAAATTACTCACACAGAGAGAGGGCCATGGGCCAGACCTGAGTGCTGATCAGATAGTAATCAGCATAAGTCAAGGTACTTATTTCCAGAGAGGATGGTGAAAATACCAGGTTTTCTTTCTCTTTTCCCTAACTGTTGAGGGTATTGTGGTCTGACTGTTTGTCTTTCTCTTGCCAAGTGTTCTCAACAATATAAACACTCATCAAGTGCTGCTCTAAGGAATATTGTAAAAATAAAAAAAAAAAGTCAGCGTATTTTACAGAAAATTGTCTTCAGGGCTAAAATTCACCCATCAGTGAGCGATGAGAAGATATACATCTGTTCTGAGGATAAAGCAAAATCTAAGCAATATCGGGTTGTAGCAAGTCTTTTTGTTTTTTAAGGATTTATTTATTTGTTTATTTATCGTGAGTGGAGGGAGGGGCAGAGGGAGAGAAAGAGAATCTTCAAGCAGACCCCCCGCTGAGCACAGAGCCTGAAGTGGGGCTAGATCTCAGGACCCCTAGGTCATGACCTGAGCTGAAATCAAGAGTTGGACACGTAACCAACAGAGCCACCCAGGCGCCCCAGGCTGTAGCAAGTCTTGATATTGTTCTTTAGATAAAGGATGGCATGTAATTATAAAATAAGTACTTTCTGCTCTTAAAATGGATTTTTCATTTCTACCCAGCTGATCTGTGCTTAATTTGTCTTTGTAGTTTTGGTACTATAAATTAAGATTCAAGATTATATATCAATAGAATTAAGTTTTTTTTTAAGATTTTATTTATTCATTTGAGACAGAGAGATACAGAGAGAGAGAGTATGAGCAGGGGGAGAGGCAGAAACAGGCTCCCTGCTGAGCCAGGAGCCCGATGCAGGGCTCGATCTCAGGACCCTGGGATCATGACCTGAGCCGAAGGCAGACGTTTAACCATCTGAGCCACCCAGGTGCCCCAGTAGAATAAAGTTTTATCATAATGCTATAAAATCATGTGTCAAGATCATGCATGAAAGCTCCTCAGCATTCCAGAAGCAATTGACTCTATTAAGACAAACTGAAAGAACCCTTAAAAGGGCATACAACCATCACTGATGTTCATTAAAGACATCATGTGTATTCCACAGTAACCCTGCATACCTATTCAGTCCTTTAGCAAGTGAGTGTCCACCAAGATGGAGACACTGTTCTAGGCACAGCTCAGAATGTCACCAGTCTCTGTCCCCAGTGGGGGGAAAGGATGTTGAGATGATGTCAGGGAGGTAAAAGATGTCAGCTTGTATAGCACCTTGCTGGCAACAGTAGGAGTCTAGGATTTATTCTGAATATTATGGGCAGCCACTGGTAGATTTTGAAAAAAGGAGTCATATCAATTGATTAAGATTTATAGAAGATCACATTCTGTGAACAACAGACTATAGGAGAGACAGACTGGGTGCAGGAGGCTACTGCAGTGGTCAAGATGAGAGTGGACTCCAACGACACAAGTAGAGATAATGAGAAGCAATCACATTCTGGACAGGAACCAGCTTGGTCCTGTTATTATCTGCTACGAGGCTTAAGGGGGTAAAAAAAATATACCTCTAATGGGTAGTAGAGGCTGAAAATCAACCAATTGTCAGGGTTGTTCATCTCATTGTAGTGTTTACATGGGGCTTTTGTGTCAAAGAGATGTTATTACATGAAGTAGTAAGACTCTTAAACTTCAGATACATATACCAAGCTCTACATTTAGAATTACATGTATTAGGTTTGAAATATTCACTTCTAAATTTATAGAATAATTAGTAATAACAGCAAATGACTACAAAGATTATGTCATTTACAAAGCATCTTTACTCCTATTATCCCATTCAGTTTAATCTAATTGGCATGGTTAGGTGACCAGAAAGGTAATTACTTGGTAAACAATGTTAAGATAGCATAGCAAGATAGAGATATCTAATCAAATAGTCACTTTCATGGTATTACTCAAGGAATCTTTGCCATTTCCAAACAACCTGTTTTCTCTCTCTGGATTGATATTGTGTCTTCCTTGTTTTTCTTTTTTCTTTTCTTTTCTTTCTTTTTCATTCTTTTTTTAAAATTTACTTTGAAAGAAAGAGCAAGTGAGAGAGAGTGACTGAGAGAGAGTAAGCTTGAGCAGGGGGAGCCGCAGGCAGAGGGAGAGGGAGAAGCAGTCTTCCCGCGGAGCAGGGAGCCCAGATGCGGGACTCAATCCCAGGACCCGAGGATCATGACCTGAGCCGAAGGCAAACACTTAACTGACTGAGCCACCCAGGCGCTCCTTCTTTTTCTTTATTTATCTTTATTTTTTATTTGAGAGAAGAGAGTGAATGGGGAGAGGGAAGAAGTAGGGAGAGAGGGAGACTCCCCACTGAGTGCAGAGCCCAAAGCAGAGCTTGATCTCACAACCCTGAGATCATGACCTGAGCTGAAATCAAGAGTCAGATGCTTAACTGATTGAGCCACCCAAGCACCCCTCTTCCTTGCTTTTCTGAGATCAATCCCTTTAAGTCACATAAAAGGATCCCAGTAAATATTAGTGGAATAAATGAAACTGCTATTTCTGTGTCAAATAGGTTAGGTAGGTTTTCTCAACTCTTTTTCTTGTAGACAGTATAGTTTTGGAATTCAAGAGAAATGAGTTTGAATCTAGCTCTGCAATCACTATATCATCTTGATTAAGTTGCCTGACATAAATGGACCTCAATTTCCCCATCTGCAAATATGCACTGCACTTTTGACCTGGGAGGCTTACACAGTCTTGCATTTACTCAGATATGCCCACCAAAGGCTAGTTTATCTCTACTTTCTTCCCCAACTGAGCCAGAGGAGTCATCTACTCCCTTAAGAAAATAAGTTATAAAAGATTCTATGTCTATAAATCTTACTAATGCATATTGATATTTCTTTTACCTTAAAGAAATGCTAGAATTAACTAGAATTTTGGAGAAAATTAGAGAAAATCCTTTTTCTTTAAGTTTCCCTCATGATTTTTGAAGGAAATATAAGCAATCGACATGGGCCAAATGAGAGTGTTTTTAAGTATCTTTTAAATTTCGAAGGCAGTATTTACATTGCATTTGGGAATAGTCAGCATTTCATCCATGGGTAAATAAAACAGATTTCACTTATTGTATTACAGCAAAAGCAGTTTAAAAAACCCACAAGTCCCATTAGTTAGCAAGATCCTTATAGCTAGTAAAAGAAATACTTTTCTAATAGGAAAAAAACTAAAACATAAACAGAATTGGTATAGTATCATATATTAAGAACTTCGGATTTTTATACACAAATGACAAAGATGTCTTGAAAGCCATGGTTAAACCATTTTAGCATTAAATCTTCAAAATGTTAAAAGTTATTTGGAAGCAGTAATTAATAATACTAAGCACCAGATGACTGAAACATTACAATGAGTCAACTTTATGACAAAGTGAGTCAACCAGATCTTCATGTATCAATATGGCTGCATCTCTAAATATAATGTTGGGTGAAGGCAAAAGAATGTCTATAGTATGGTACCATTTATATAAACTTTTAAAATGTGAATAAATATATGGCATGTTGTTTCACACACACCATTAAAATATTAGAACACACATAGGAAGGTTATATCACCTTCAGGATTGTGACACCTTTCAGAAAGAAAGGAAAAGGAGCAAGATGAACTTTTCTTCTCTCTATGATGATTTATTTTGTCAGAAAAGATCTGAACAAAGTTTAATATCAGCACTTGTTTAATCCATGTGGCTGATGCTTTGGTATTTATTATAATATTTTCTATATTTTTCTTTGAAAATTTTGTTAAGTTTCTGGCTTAAAAATAAGGTGATAAATAATAAAAACAGTAAAGCATATATTACTGTGGCCAATTTCAGATCAGATATTCAGTTCTTCTAATAAAAAGAATTAAATTAAAATACATTCTTCATTTCGTAGAATAAAAAGTCATTCATTTGTATTCTTTCTGTCCTATTATTCTGCTTTAACATAGGAATTTTGAGTTTAAAGGAGGATATAAAATAAAAGAAAAAGTTCTTTCTGTTTGTAAACTGTGCTAAAGTATATACATTCCTTTATTTACTCATGCAACAGTTGTATAGTAATAAGTACAAACATAAAATAAATGTTGCCTGCCATGACTCTTTTGGTACATCCATTATGGTTTTTTTTTTTTTTTCTTCCAGAAATTTGGACAGAACCAATTCAAAACATAGGAGAATCTGAAAGCTAGGCATTTCTACAACAACATGAAGTTATTCTCATAATAATAGCTGGGGCTGGTGTTCTCCCCATGCCTTCTGCTCTCAGACCTATGTATAAAACCTTGGCTGAACTCCTTACATCTACTTGCTTCCTCTCTCTGCCTCAAACCCCTAATCTGTATAATGGGGATGATCCGAGTATTTCCTCCCAGAGTTCTTATAAGGATACAGGGGTTAGTTACGTAAAGTAAGTCATGCAAGTCTTATCTGGCACATAGTAAGTGTTGAGAAAATACTGCTGGTGTTTTTACCCACCGCAGGAGAAACAGGTTTAGTTCAGTTCTCATTTCATAGTTTTCAGTTCTCATTAAAAGAGTGAAAAAGATCTTTTCATTCTTTTACTATTAAATCATTCAAAACATTATGAAGTGCTATTTTATAATCCTAAATCTATTAGCTATAGAATTCATATATATTTCTCCGTTATCAAAACAAATTGATATTTATTTCATAAAGATTTTTTAAAAATGTGGTCGACAGAGTGTTATTTTTCACAACTGTGGATAACTCTTTTATTGTAGAGAGGACAGGGTCTTACCGATTCAAGGAAGTAGTAAAATGGCAAAATCCGTTATGTTGTATTCTCAAAGGGTTAATAATATGTTGTGGCTTCTTTCTGTAAAAAAAAAAGAATTTAGGAAATCAATCATTTAATCTGTGATCCATATAAATCTATTACATCATGTAGATCAATACCAAATTCAACTCGTGGCTTTCTCTTTTTCTATTGGGTAACTATGAGGCCATGAGATGAATTCCATAGTGGTTCTCTATAGTCATACACTGAGCATTTACAACCAGCAAAGTGCTCTTGCAGGTGTTTGGAATAGAGAAATGAAAATGGTAACAGTTGCATACTTTTTCTCACTTTTTAGCTTTACTCTAGTGAAGCTTCGTAAGTATTATATCCAAGGAAAAATAAAATTTTAAATTGTTTAAATTGTTTTCAGCTAATAAATAGCAGGCAACTGTATTCTCTCACAAGAGAATATATTCATCCATTATATATCCTCAAGGAAGATATCGCTCTCCAAGTAAAGAGCCTTAAGACTGAAATTTTGATAGCTATTAATTCTTCTTCAAGATCCAATAGGAAAATGTAAACATGGAAAGACAAGAAGCAGTTGGCTCATTTCTTCTCTATCACCCTTCAAAGAACAATATGTATAGGGATATGAATAGACAGGGTTTGATTCCAACATAACAAACATTGACCGGGCCAGGTCCTGTATTAAGTGCTTTTACATGTAATAGTTCACTTAATCTGTGAGCATTCACACAGAATATGTAGCAGCAAACAAGTCTGTTAATGCATATTAAAGTTAGAAAGGCTTAACATTAAAAAAAAAAAAGAAGAAAAAAGAAAATGCTGCAGGCGGGAAGGAACACAATAGAATTCTCCAATCCCTCACATAATTTGACAGTTATTTTAAGAAAAAAAGTTTGCACTGCCCACATGTCTGAACACAGCTCTTCCCCCACCACCCCCCAGCTTTAGTTAGGCTCAGTGGTTCTCAAATTTAGAATATATATAACATTATTATACAGAGTTCTATACACAATAACTTCAGACTACTGAAAGAATTTTTAAGGGTAGCTTTGATTAAAAGGTTGATTTTAGAGCAAAAATAGAATGGTAGAGCAGCTCTGCACCTTGTTCAGATCAAAAGAGTCGATCTGACTTTATTTTCCTTAAATTACTTAATACGCATGTTTTACACTTCATCTTCATGATTTTGAAGTACATGTCCGTGTATGTGTCTAAGCATGCACGTACACATGCATGCATGCATCTTTTACCCTAGTAAAAATTAAAAAAAAACAAAAACAAAACAAGAAAGAATTGCATAGAACAAGTGTCAGCAAACTGTGGTCCATGGACCAGATCGGGCCTGCTGTCTGTTTTCCTCAGTTCAGTGTTGCTGGCACACAGCCACGTTCATTCAGTTCTTTGTTGTCCGTGTCTGCTTCTGTGTGCTTCAACGTCAAGGAGCTGTGACAGACGCCGTACGGCCCTTCATGTATTTCTATATGACCCAAGTGTTTACTATTTGGCCCTTTACAAAAAAACATTTGCTCACACCTGTTATCAAAGAACATGTTCATCATTCCAGTAATACTAAAAGCAATATTAAAAAAACTAATATCCTGTCTTTTATAGTCTTTCCACATATTAACTCAATAGTTAAATGTCAATGAAAGTGAAATTCCAGCCCTGAACACTTAAAAGCTAATTTCATTCCAACAGAATTGGGAAATTATTGGCCAAAGAATGAGATGATTATGAGAAAATGGCGGTACTCAGTCATAAAAATAATGCCCCATTTACCCATCATCGTGACTTTTGTGTTTTTTTGTTTGTTATAAAATTAAAACGTCTATGCTTTTTTCTAGACTTTATTTTATGAGAAAGAGATAAATGCCATCTGGGATTTATTTTTTCAAAAGCAACTTAGGGCCTATTCCATGAGGCACATAAAATTGGATAGTCATTTTAAATGAACACACAGCAGGTAGAAGTGATCATTTTTATTCCAGATCAAAAAGATTAAATTACTTTAACACAATTTTTGTTAAGAATATTATTTGACACAGTCTTAGTATTTGATACCTTACATAGAGTGGCTGTGACATCCCTAAGATAATATTAGCAAACACTGATGCAGCATTTATTATGCACCAGACAGCGTTCCAAGTACTTCACATATATTCATTCACTTATTCCTCACTATCACCCTCTAAGACAGGTAACTATTATTATCACCACTAAAACATGAGAAAGCTGAGGCCAACAGACTTTAAGTGCCTAGCATCACATAGCCAGAAAGTGGACAAGCCTCTCAACCATACACCAACTCTTTTTTTTTAAGATTTTATTTATTTATTTATTTGAGAGAGAGAGAGAACAAGCTTGAACACAGGTATGCTAGAGCTGGCGGCGGGGGCGGGTAGGACAGATAATGGGGGTAGGAGAAGCACAAGCAGACTCCACCCGGAGTCTACAGCCCAACATGGTGCTCAATCCCACGACTCAGGTCATGCCCTGAGCCAAAATCAAGAGTAGGACACTTAACCGACTGAGCCACTCAGACACCCCTACGCTAACTCTTTATAGACCCTGAGAACTGGTGTTAAGTCTCAACTCTGGCTAAAGACAATTTCAAACATAAAGGCTTTGGGACTCCTTGAGAAGTGGTATTTCACCAATGGCAACTTTCAGTTTACTAGAAATACCTACTAAGCACATATTTTATTCAGTGTATTCAGCTTTTTGACCAAATTGAAATGTACTCAACTACTGTTCTGTCTCTGTTCTCTACTCCATTATTCCTATCAGGCTTGCTTACGCCACTTTCCAGAATCTCTCAGAGTTGGGTGTGAAATGTTGAGATCATGGCTGGCAACACCTGACAACCTTAATTTGGTTAAGAACTATATTTAAGGGCTAGCCTAATAGAGAATAGGGTGTACGTTGGCATCACAAAATAAGTTGAGTAAATCATTTAATGAGGAACTCAAGATAGACACTTGTTCGGCTATCGAAAAAATTAGCTTTTATCAGTTGATAACCCAGATAAATAGATGTGCATACAATGCACTTAGTCTGCATATACTACGTGTCCGGCTGTTGGCATATTTATGTGCAAGTTATATGACACCCCTAGCACTGAAGTTAGATTGATAAGTTCATGCAGACTTAGAATTTCAGGAAGAAAATATTGCCAAGGTGTGGTTTTCTCGAGTGATGTAAGAACCCATGTTTCATTAAGCAATAAAGTCAAGATAAAATCTTCCCTGGGTTGTTAGACCAGGATATACTACTCATTAACCTTTGAAACATATTCTAGTGTAAGTATCACTTGGTTATTTTTCATCTTTTGATAGACTTTGTCAGATAAGTGAAACATCTAGATGCTTGAAGTTGCTGGAATCCTGAATAGCATTTCTGAAGGCTAACCTTGACCTCACTGGCTATCATTAGCCTACTCAGCTCTCAAATAAACAATAGTAACATTGTTCTCCACCTCCTCTGCCAATCTGCTCTATGTGGTTTTGAACAGTTTATGTAATTCAGTGCACTTGTGCATGATAACAAGATTTCAACTATTGAGGACATTCAGAATTGCCAGTACTGTTGGGAAAAGATGCACTAGCCAAGCAGTCTTTAAACAGGAGAGCAGTTGCCAACATGAAATCATTTAGTCTAACAGGCTACTAAACCATTTCTATTCCCTAATACATTTAGAAGCAGCTCATTATCGCTACTTATTTGTAAGTAGCCAAAAGTTACAGCGAACCAAAGTCACTGATACTTGGACAGATGAGAGAAAGATCTTCCTTTCTTGGGGCTTTTCCCAAATTCCCTTTTGGAGAACACTATGCTTCTTGCTAAGGAAACATACTTCAAAATATATGAATTAAGGACACTTAACAAAAGCCCTAGTCAAAACATATGGTGTCCAGTTGACAAGAGAATCTAGGTAAGGGAGACAGTAAGAATTTTCCCCTTTGATTCCCAAACCTGATACTCCAGGCTATTGCTGAGGATTAGCAGACCGGGTTAAGCCGGCTTAGCAGAAATTAGCTAGTCTTGTCCAAAGCACCTCAACCTGATTCAAGGCCATAAAAATAGGATACAAATGGGTGAAAGGATAAAGGACTGGATTAGTCAGAAGAGTCAAACTTAAGTCTCAGAGACTTTGCACAATAAAGGTTTCTATCCTGCTCATACAAATCCTGATGTGAGTAGGATAATGCTCCAGGCCAACTCTCTCCCACGATCTGAATATTCTTCTGTGGCTCAACTCATGGCCTCCAAGATTACAGTAGCAGGGAGGAAGACATGAGAGGGCTGCACACCAGCTCTTAAATGCTCTAACACAGAAGTGACACACATTACCTCCTCTTACCACTCACTGGACTGAACTAACCATGATGGCTCTGCCTCAATAAAGGGTTGAGAAACACGGAGGATAAACAGAGCTCTGGTGGGGCACCTGGCTGGCTCAGTCCGTAAAGCATGCAACTCTTGATCTTGGGGTCGTGAGTTTGAGCCCCACGTTGGGCGTAGACATTACTTTAAAAAATAAATAAATATGTGGAGATCTGGTGAGTGGTAAATATCTCCATCACGAGAGTGACACAAGATGCATGATGAAACAGTAGCTCTGTTAGGGTTGAGTTTAGATTCCTTCTTGGTTGCAAAGGTTGAAAAGAAATGCTCAGTGACATTAGTGAAAAACGTATTCTGCTAAATTGTTAACATATGCTGACTCTGATGGAATATAAATAAATATTTTATTTTATAAATAAAATATAAGAGGCACTGCAATGTAGAGAACCTTGGGCAGCAACAGGGCACATGTGCCAGTGTTTCCGCTTATTTCTTATACTGCTGCTTTCTGCTCAGGATCAGAATATATCTGAAGAACTAACACTTCTTTGCTTGACAGAAAGCCATCTGTTCATTTGTTTCTAATTTTCATACAAACACTACCCATTTTTAAAATGGTAGAATAAGCCAGTGCAGATCTGCAGGTTCACGTGGTATGAGGAAAAAGAATGAGGGAAGGGTACCAAGGACACAACAGGTGGCCACAAAAGTGACCTGGCTAGGAGGCCTCCTAGTGATGTCACTTTCATGTTCAAACCTCTTCTGCCAACATGATAAAAACCAAATTTCCTAGGTCTAGCCTCTAGGGCTTCTACACCATGACTACGCTCAACTGGTTCAACTTTATCTCCAACTTTCTACCCTCGCAGAGCCTCCAGTTCCTTTATAGACCTGTGAATTTCCCTTTTCATTCCAGTTTCATATTTTTCTTCTCTCCTTCTACAAAGTCCTCTTCTTTCTCCTTTTCTTCTTCTCTTGCTCTCTCCCGCATCCCCCCTCCCTCCTCTCCCTCCTCTAGGTTTGTCAACACTTCCTTGAACTGGAGCGCTGTTCTCTAGAAGTCTCCCCAGCCACTTCCAGGTGTATGGTTCTTCTTTTTATCACCTATTTGGCATTCATATGAATTACCTTGTGTTGTTAACAAACCTTACTGGAATTGAAACAAATTCCTACCCCCATCCTTTTTCGGCTTTATTTCAATCCTAGAAGCCATTAATTTCTCTCAAATATATGAATTCCTTTATTCATAGTATTCTGAATTCAAAATAAGTTCAAATGAAGAACAAAAACTATTAAACCATATCAGAGAGAGTATACAATGCACTTCAAATAAGGCAACCATATTATCAAATTGTCTCAAGAGGTATGAGCAGTTTACACTCCTACCACTGTCTATTTCCCTACGCCATCAGGAACACTGTGTGTTTTTTATCTGTTTAATGTCTGCTCCACTCCACCCCACTCCAACAAATCTGTAAGCTCTAGAAGGGCAGGGGCCATTTTCTTTTATATTTACTACCACATTCCCCATCTAGTGGCAAGTACTTGCTCAATAACTACTTATCAAATGGATGAAAAATTGAGGTACGTGCTGCAAAAAAATAGAAAAGTATGTTGATCCTTTAATTTTGTATATATGAACTCCTTTGTTCCAAGCAATGAAATTTCCTTCTCTACTTGGCTTCCTGTTTCCCTGATTTGAAAGTGGGTGGTTAGTAAAGGTTGAATGAGTGAATAAAAACAAGGATGATAACAGTTTATTTTCCTAACCATTCTGACTAGAAAAAAAATAACACACACTTTGGATATGGATGCTGGGTCAGAACACTGGCCTATCTCCTACCGGCTGTGGAACATTGGGCAGACCTTCTAAGTTTTTGGATCCTTAGTTTCATCATCAATAAAATGGAAATTATTAATTGAGATTTCCCTTACAGAGTTGCTGCAAGAATTAAATAAAATCATTTGTAGAAAGTGCTTTGACAATGGTGGAAAATTGTGAGGTCTCAATATCAGTCTTCGAATGGTATTTCT
This sequence comes from Phoca vitulina, assembly GCF_004348235.1. Classification (NCBI taxonomy): domain Eukaryota; kingdom Metazoa; phylum Chordata; class Mammalia; order Carnivora; family Phocidae; genus Phoca; species Phoca vitulina. The sequence continues at coordinate 26,809,534 of NW_022589704.1, forward strand.
TGTGAAGAGACTATATATTCACTTGCCAATACGTGGTTTCTTAGCTTCAACTTTTCTCTTTAGTTTTGCTTAGCAGCCAAATGCCTTTTGTAAGTTCTTAGGACAGAGAGTGTCTTTGAGAAGGACTGTTCCAGAGAAAGAAAGCATCTCATTTACTAATAGCCCCAAGGTCACCTGCTGGGAGCCATCTGTCAACCTGCAGGAGCGCAGAGAGATTTCCTGGGGAAGAAGAGGGGGCATTTGGTTGAACCTGGGTGCCAGGTCACCGGGCTATTTCTGAGGCCATTGTGAAAAAATTCCAGCTGTGGTCTAAAAAAGTCAGAATTCAGCTGAGTGATGATGTTCTTTGCCTGAGCTTCTGCACTCTCTGAGGGCGACATCCTGACTGCTGGAGAATTTGAAAAGGCAAGCATTTAGGAAAGGGGCCTCCACCAGAGAGGAAAATCCATGCTGCTGAATGTTATCTGACAGGAAAGATGAAATTCTGGCAAATCTACTTTTAGCCCAAAGTCCTAAAAGCTCCAGAGGCAGAGGGATTTCACCAACTCACTGAAGTCTTGGGGAAGCATTTACAATTAAGGGTGATCTCCAGCTGATTCAGGTCCTTCATCTTTTGCTGCATATTGTTCAAGAGGCAATGTGTGATAACTTAATTAGCATAGTGGGTACTAAGTTGGCACCCATCCCTCCCTGTTCTATAATGCTAATTTGAAATCACTCCTTTCCTCCCTAAGTTATTTTCTTAACAGTGGCGGCCAACATTTTATTACTAAGGAAATTTCCAGTAATGACCCATTTTAAAAAGTGAGGATTTCTTAATTGAGTGAGATTACTTACTGGGTGAAAAAATACATCAAAATAAAAGCTCCCCTTAACATATACCTGAATCCACTATGTTAGCACTCCCAGGTGCTCCAGAAATTCTATAACAATATTCATGCATGCATGATACAATAATTCTCCCATCAGCAATTGTAGAAATATTAAAACACGTAGGGATATATCATTACGATTTCACCAAACAAAAGGGGAGGGCTTTGCATAGAGATGCTGGTAACAAAAGAGTTTGCCTCACTATAAATAGGAGCCAAGGGAGGAGGCAGATCGTCTGCTGGGGAGCTCTTTAAAATGTTTTTCCCCTCCTCTATTATTCTGTCAGAGGCCATGCAATTCCTCTCCTTTGTGCTCTTTTCAGAAGGGTGTTCTATTATTATGCTTTATTTAATTGGCTTAGATTTAAGTAAACAGACGCCACTGAGATGAAGGGCAGTTGGAATGGAGGAAGGAGGCATACAGAAATCAACACAGGAGGAGGGGCACAGAGAGACAGGGACTGCGGGCTGTAGAGCCGGACTCCAGAGAACCCCAAGCACAGCCTGCTCCAGAAAGGCTTTTATTGAAAGCTCCTAGTGGCCGCTTAACGTCTACAATCAAGCCACATGGGACTGATTTATATAAAAACATATGAAAATAAGAGTAAAGTCTAAGCTTAAAAAAAAAACCAGCAAGTGAACCAATGAGGTTGCAAATATTCTGGCTGCTCTAATTACTGTTTTTCCAAAGGAAATGTGAGGGCCGTTGCCACCTTGCTAGGGTTCTCCTGGGCTCTCCTGGGACTACATCAGCCGCTTTGGGCATTGGCAGGCACAAAGGTTTGCTTCAGGGGTAGGGTTTCACCTTCTCACTCTGAGGATGGTTCTTAGAGCTCCTGTAGAGCCAAAGAGGAGTCAACAGTCTTCAAGCAAAGTTATTGAAAGTTTAAAAATGTGTTATCTTTTAAAATTGTGGTTCCCACCAATTACAACAGAAAAGTCTTAGAGTCGTCTAATTCCATGGGCAGGACTCTGCCCAACTCCCACTGACCGCCCCCATCTCTGCAGGATCTTCCCCGGACTGGGAAAACCAGCCTCCCACCCTGTGAGTGCCCCCTGCACCTGGCCGCCTGCCTTACCTCACCTTACACAAAGGCTTCAACTTTAATGATTTCAGAAGTAGCTTCTCTGTGAAGGAATACAGGTCCCATGGCAGAGTGGTTTTGTTTTGTTTATTTATAATTTCATTTTTTCCATCTCATAGCCATCCTATTTTTTAATGTCATGCCAAACTGAAAGTCATTTAGCTAAAAGAAAACTCATGCAGCTAAAGAAAAGGGGGGGGCGGGAAACAGTTAAAAAGGAGGCTGGAAGCCATTTGCGACTTCGTCTCTGCCTCATGTTTTGGATGGCTCTATCTAGTTAGTGTGGACTGGATGTTTTCTCCATGCACAGAAAGTCAGCTTCAACCTCCTGAGCAGCTATCCCTGGTCCTTTGGAGATCTGGTGACCACAGGGAGAATTAGACCCTGATATAATAGAAAGTAATCTTATCAATTGCTTCCAGAAATTCACTGTAAGCCATTACAGTAGAGCATAGATATGAAAGGGTGAGGACACATTAGATCCTGATATAACTTTAAAATAACATTAAAATCTGGAACTCAGATTTCCATTAAATTATTTGGAAGAATCACGTGTAATACCATAGCTTGACCAAAAGATAAGGACCTTTATGTGTCAGAAGAACATTATAAGCTTCTCTGTCATTAAATAAGATTCCCTTTGAAATCTGTTCTGAGATGAAGTTTTTGTGCCTTAAAGGGATCCGTGTAAATGTGGGAAACAAAGGCAGAAGAAAAAATTATTACATTTCCTTACTATCTACAGCCCATTGACAAGTCCTTGAAACAGGCCGAGTGACATTCCTGTAGGAACTTAGCTGCCTCGATGTTACTTTGCTAAGGGCGAAAGGCAATCTTAGCCTGACCCCCAGGATCCTGTAGGTCTCCCTTAACATATAAAAATTCCTTTGGAAACTTCCTTTATCTCTAACCCCCAAGATACATGTTGGCAGTCATCCCCCAAGCATATGACCCACCGATATACATCTGAAGGGTCTCATGACTCAGGTTTTATTAGACAATAATAAATGACCTTTTCCTAACAATAGCCAGCCCTCTCAAGGTCATGGAAACCTTGCTTCCAAAATTCCGTAGAGACTTAAAGCTATCCCTAACCCCCTCCCAACTTGAAAGTATATAATGGGCCACTCCTCATGACCCTGGTGCAGCTCTTTCTGCACCACCCCCTCCACCCCCCCCACCGGTCCTGTCCCCTGGCTTTAATAAAACCACCTTTTTGTACCAAAGACATCTCAAGAATTCTTTCTTGGCCGTTGGCTTCAAACCCTAACATTTTTCCTACATTACATGCACTATCACAAAAGACATCCACCATTCATTTCTCACCATGTTCTTGCATATCATATTATTATGTTGCATTACCTACAACAGCCTCTGAAATTTCAGTGTAAATAGAAAGGTCTATTTAATAGTTCTCTCAATCATCTAACAAATTACTTGCTAAAGCTGCCGACTAAATAGCAGAGTCAGTTTCCAGCAGGGACCAAAAGGAATAGCCTTTATGCCATTATATGACAGGTAACATAACTCTGTCAGAGCAGATCCAGGGGCAATTTCTGGCTTCCAGTTTTCCAGACACTTGGTTTTAAGTATTCTACAAACCAACAGCCATTTCTCTTAAATAATTCAACAATTAAAATCCTTTTCCTGAAAAAGAAATAACCTGTGAAGATCTTTAAGAAGAAACCCTTGTTACGGTAAAAGTCACATTAAATTTCTTTAATCTGGGGGCGCCTGGGTGGCTCAGTCGTTAAGCGTCTGCCTTCAGGCTCAGGTCATGATCCCAGGGTCCTGGGATCGAGCCCCGCATCGGGCTCCCTGCTCAGCGGGAAACCTGCTTCTCTCTCTCCCACTCCCCCTGCTTGTGTTCCCTCTCTCGCTGTGTCTCTCTCTGTCAAATAAATAAATAAAATCTTTAAAAAAAAAAAATTCTTAATCTGATGACTTCATTACTGAAATGCAAACATATTTCTAAATGATAACTAATTTGTTTTTAGTCACTCTCAAAATTGTGAGAATTTATTATATTTATGATTTTGACAAAGAGGTTTGACTCTTTTCAAGTAAATGCCTATAAAATAGACATGATTGTCAGTTTTTTTTAAATTGAATCATTTCATTATTAGTGCCTAACAAAGGTGTTGACTGAGATGAAGCATAATTAAGCATACACATATCACAGAACCATCTCTCACAGCAAAAATCTTATAAAAGCTCGTATTTTAGGGACGCCTGGGTGGCTCAGTCGATTAAGCATCTGCCTTCGGCTCAGGTTATGATCTCAGGGTCCTGGGAGCAGGGAGTCTGCTGCTCCCTCAGCATCCCCCCAACTCATGCTCTCTCTCTCTCAAATAAATAAATAAAATCTTTTAAAAAAAAGCTCATATTTTAAAGAAGCCCAACAGACAGTCTTCCAGCTCCTTTATCCAGTTACACGGAACTTTTTTCCCTTTCTTTTTTGGTAGTGATACATACTAGTAGATTTTAGGGTCACTTTGCATGACAGAATATTTGGCTTTCCTTTATATTTTCTGCTTATTAAATTGTAACAACTGGAAGCAATTTTCTCATATTCACACTATTCCTGCCTGTAAAGTGTTACATCTGGAAGCTTCTTTTAGAAATGTGTCAGGCAGTTGTGCTTAGCAAGAGAGGCTCATTTGTTATACTTTGTTCATTATAAATCTGTAACTTAGTTGATGACGGTGGATTTCAGTGGATGATGACGGGGCTGTTAGACTCACACATGACTCCATTCACTTTCTTTTTTCTGGATACGTCTTGCAGTGGGTCACTGGTATAAGAGGCGGCTTGACAGAATGGAGAGAAAAGCTTTAGAGTCAGCCAGACCTCTATGTAGCAAGTTATTTAATTTCATCAGGCATAATTTCTTCCTCTATAAATTGTAAATAGTAGTATCTACTTTCCTGGAGAATGATTTTAAGCACTAGGGATAGGTTAGGGAAAGCTTCTTGTAGGGGGTCTGACGTATATGCACTGATACATGGTAGTGGTATTACGCTACAACTCAATGAACTGGGTAGGACTGGTTTGTCAAAACACTGAACAGAGTGTTGCTATTCATCATGTTTTATAGCACTTTCAACATGGTCGGACATCACAATCCCCAGGGACCCTAAAGATTCGGAGTCCTGGGTTTCTGTTCCCAGAGGTCCAGAGTGGGTGCCGGAATCGACATCCCTCACAAGTACTCAGTATGACCTCTAAGAGGGTGATCTGGGGATCCCAATTTGAGAAATAACTGCTATATGATATAGAACGAATCTTATTAGCATAATTATGATTTTTTTGACCGTGACTAGATACCAATTAAAAAAAATAAAAGGAGATGTGGTTCTGGTGATATTAGCTTAGTAATAGCTGTTCGTTTAAATGTTGCTAGTTTTTGTTGTTTTTAATTGTATGGGCTTAGTCTTCTTTTAGTGATATAGAGTAATCCCAAATATTTTTCCTGGTAATTTATGGGTTGTTTCTCTTCTCCAAAAATCTGGTTTTTAGCTTTTTGTGTGTGACAGACTCTTTATAAAATTTAATGAAAGCTTTGGATCTACGCCCATGTAGGCATGACCTTTACTTATACAAAAGCTTCCTGTGTCCCATTCACATACTGCCTGGGAGCCAAGAAACCTCAAGTTAAAGCAGTTGGGCTAAAGAATTAGATATTAACCATTTGCAGTTTAGAGAACTATTTCTGTACTCTTGAGATCTTACAGGTCTAAAACATGATTATTGTGCAATGGAAAAAAATGTGACCTTTATATATCTATTTATTCTCAAGTAGCTTTGATTGCTTATTCTGTAGGAGGTTTGGAAAGAATAGCTCTTTACAAAAATGAATTGGAAAATTCTAATAAGGAGGCTGTTTATTCTGTTAAAATAACACAAGTTTCTACTTTGGATAACAAGGAATTCAGTAAAAACAAACTTTAAATGCCACAGATTCTACCACAAGTTTTGGTAAAACAGATATGTATTACCCAGCAAGTTTTACCTTTTTAAATGCGTCTCAGCCCTGGGAGAGGAATATAAGGCAACGCGCACTTCCTTTTTGCTTACATTGTTCTGGGATGAAAATACTTCAATGGTCCAATGCTCTTAGGAAAAAGACTAAAATCATTACTTTGTCCTGGAATACTCTGCCTCACCAGGACTTATTTCTCTCTCCAGTCTCATTCTATACTATGGCCCCCTTACCCTCGTCTTCTGTTTTACTAGCCTTCTGGTGTCCCCCCTTATACATCATGCTCCTGTAGCCACAGGGCCTTTGCATGTGCTTTTGCTCTACCTGAAATGCTCTTTTCCATCCTCTTTGCCTAGTTTAGTATTACTTATTCATAGATCATAGCTAAATTATCCTCCCTGACAAGATCAGCTCATGAATCTCTCCTTCATAGCAGCTATTATAGTTCTAATTTTGCACTTATTTATATAATTATTTGTTTTAAGGTTATTCCCCCACTAGACTCTAAGCTTCATAAGGACAAAGACCATAACTGTTTTTGCTACCCAGACCATAAGGACTTGGTGCTCTATAGCTATTTATTAACCATATGGAAGAATGAATTAAAAAAATGTTTACATCATATTGTTATTGACCTAGCATCTAAAATAATCAGAAACCCAATAGCTGTCTAGTTAAAAGTCCAATAATACCTCTTTCTGCTTCAGTTTCACATGTACAAAAGGAGGGCATTTGAGTAAATAATCACTGGGTTTGTTTTCAGTTTTAAAAATCAGTGACTCAACAACCCAAATGTCCATCAACTGATGAATGGATTAAAAAATGTAGCGTATTCATTGGTGGAATATTCTTTGGTCATAAAAAACAACGAAGTGCTGATTCTTGCTACAACATGAATGAACCCTTGAAATATTATGCTGAGTAAAAGAAGCCTCTCTCCAAAGACCACATGTTGTATTACTTCATTTATATGAAATGTCCAGAAGAAAAGGCAAATCAGAGATAGAAACTAGATTAGCAGTTGCCTAGAGTCTAAAGGAGGTGGAAATTGGGAGTGACTGCCAATAGGTATGGAGTGTGTTTTGGGGCAGATGATGAAAATGTACTCAAGTTAGGTAGTGGAGATGGTTGCATATCTCTAAATATACTAAAAAATCACGGAATTGTGTAATTTGAAAGGCTGAATTTTTGTATGTGAAGTATATCTCAGTATAGCTGTTACTAAAAAATATCAATGACCCAGTGGCTACATTAATTCATGGTTTTAATACTAAAACTGAAATAATCCAGTAAACATTAAAACTTTTTTTAGAAGTTTAAGTTTTCCAAGAGGTTTAAGTATTTCTGAGTATTTCTCCTTTTTAAAGATTATTTATTTATTTGAGAGAGAGAGAGAGAGAGAGAGAGAGTGCATGCACACAAGGAGGGGAGGGGCAGACGGAGAGGGAGAAGCCAACTCCTGGCTGAGCAGGAAGCCCGATGTGGGGCTCCATCCCAGGACCCTGGGATCATGACCTGAGCCAAAGGCAGATGCTTAACCGACTGAGCCACCCAGGCACCCTCATTCTGAATATTTCTTCACTGGTTATTATACATTAAACACTAAATTATACCTTGTCTACTTAGACCTGTTAAAAAAAATGCGTGAAACACCCTCCCTGATTTCAAGGAGCTTACATCATCCTATCTGGGATGGTAATTAACTGTAACACAAAGCATAGGGTAAGAGTACAGATGAAAAGTACAAATCAGGGACTGTCCTGAATCAAAGGAGAGATTATGTTGAATTTCAATTATTCAGGACAGCATGGTATTTCAGGTGAACGTTATAGTTACATATGATTTAGGCAAGCAAGGATGAGGTACGAAGAAGAAACTGAGACAACAGTAGAAGCAAAAGAATAGAAGCAGGAGAAGATGGGGGCAATGAGAACTACAAGTGGTTGGTACACGGGGAATTTGGGGGAATTGGAAACGTAGGTTGGGGCCATATGACAGAGAGCTTGGAATCTTAGTTGGGAGAACGTATATTTATTCTGCAGTAACAGGGATTTTTTGGAGGTTTTAGGTAGTTTAGATTTTATAAATCAGTGGAGTTTTAGGAAGATTAATCTTGAATTGAAATGGATAAGCTGATCAAATGTATGTGGAACAAGTGTCTTGAGATAGACCAATAGTCTTGAGATAGACCAACGGTAGGGTGGCAGCATGAGGAAAAGCTAGCAAAGACAATAATGAAGAAACAAGACAAGTCAGTATTGCAGACTCTGATGAAAAAGCAATTTCAAGGAGAAACGGGTGGCCACTAGTAATATCTTTTATGCATGCACACAGTATTTAATCTTTGATAGTCTTTTCATGGTTTATAACTTGTCTGAGGTCTCGCAGTCATAGGTGGGAGGCAGTCAAGACCGAAATCAGGTTTTCAGTTTTCTTCCCACTGCACCGTTGCTGGGGCAAAGAGAGGTCATTCAGCCTAAAAGCTGGGAGGCAACCATTTGATTTTTTAAATAAGATGAGCACAGGAGATCTCTCAAAAATGTTTTATGAGTAGAAGGGTGAAAGAAAAAAATCTAGCAAAATGCTATGAAGACAAGAGGACAGATAAATGAGGCAATAAGTGAGGTGAACATGTTCGAGGAGTTTGGATAGCAAGGGGAATAAGGAGATGGGACCTAGAAATACAAGCAGGTTTAAGCAATAAGCTTTTAGCTTGGGACTTTCACAGTGAGGATTCTGGGGTCAAAGGAACCAGGCTGGTCAGGACCTAGTGATGGAGCACACTCACAGGGGTTAGGCAGCCACACAGGATCATTACAGTGAAGACCACTAAAAGGGATGGCGGAATAATGTATTATATTTCAAAATGTGTTTGGTATGGACTGACCCCGGGATCAAATTTTATATACTCTCTTCAGTAATTCATCTTCATCAATGGAAGAGTTGTTTCTCACTGTATTTAAGTATATATCTCTTTTAAGAGAAAAAATTAAATACTCAGAACATCCCTCAACTTTTGAAAATGTTTTAAATGATAATTTGTATCCCATGTTTATATAGTTCCCAGCTCTTTTTGAAAGTAAAATACCTCCTACTTGGAAATGTACCTTGAATGAATCCAGTGTAATATAAGAAGTATTGGTGACTGAATGAGTTTGCCATTATTTTATTACATGAACAGGCAGATGCTATTAGTTTTTCTGATCATTAAAAATAAAACAACTTAAAAAATACATTTAAGTTAATAAATGTTTCTGCTGGAGTTTAACAGGAACACAATAGCAAATGATTTATTTAGTATCATTAATACTATAAGTTTACTGTGGAGTCCTCTTAAAATACAAATATGAGATCTTCTTTATCATGTGTCACTAGAGTAAGCATTTGACATTCTGCTGTTTTTTTTCTTTAAATGACAATTTAATTATGCAGTTACTCAGCACCAAAAAGGAAAGACAGCCTCACTGATAGATGCAAAAGCAAATGACTCATAGACATGATTTCAACTATCAAATGTCATAATTATTTATTGCATTCAAAATGATATCATCAGAATGAAGGAATTTGTACAGATTTTTCCAAAGCTTCTCTATACGCCCAATTTAACAGAGATAAATGCTAATTAACTGGCTTCGGATTAAACTGGGTCCACAAAGTGAATCTGCTAGAACTTTAACACCAATTTCCTTATTTCTTTTTTCACATGTTAATATCAAGAGGAACAACCTGTCCCTTTACTGAGCCTGAAAACAAAACATGTGGAGTCATACCCAGCCACTCTGGGTGGGTATTTTTACCCATGGACATATATTTAGAAACAGTCTTCAAGTGATTTTCTGAAAGAGCCAGAAATCAAAAAGACTGAAAAACTTATTGCTAATAGTCCTCTGTGGTGGTGTCAAGTAAATGGGTGATTTCTTGAAGAAAAGCCTTGATACATGATTCTAAGCAAGGGAAACCATTTTACAAATTTGGAAAATTTCTTTTCTACTGGGTCTCCTCTCATCATAATGTGAATATAGATCAGTAATGAGCTGACTGCTTATAAAATGATCATCCACTTAAACATCCATCTATCCCTTGGGTAACACTAGTTTTTCTTAGAGTCAGCCTATAGGTGGAATTATAATGTGTAAAAATTTCTATGCAGAGTTATAATAAACTTATTTCATAATGTCTAATTATATTTTTTCCAAACTAATGATTCCATCACACTTTTTTTTCCCACTATGTTTTTAATGAAATTTGATCTGTGTTTGCAAAAGATTCATGTCAAATGTCCTTTTCCTATACCAATTCTTGTCAGAGAATGAAGCTATCTTGTATATGTCAAAAGCAAAAGAGCTCATTTTGAATAAATCTATTTCCATAACTGCTATCTAAAAGTCACACAGAACTTCCTAGGATACTGACTTGAGTCTCACCAAAATAGTTTAGTGGAGACTACTAATAAACAGAGCTAGAAGCATCTTGAACTTTTTAAATTGTTTCTTACAAGACTTAGTGACTTATATCTAAATATCTTCCTTTCAGAGCTTATTTATTCATTTGTGCATTCTCTCTCTCAATCTCTTTCTCTGTCAGTATATTTCCACTACACTAACTAAAATAAAGTGGGAAATTCTGGACTGTGTTTAAAATCTTCATCTCTCTGATTATGCTTAATATATCATAACTATACGGTCTTGTTCAGACCCTGAAGTTTTTAGGATTTCTGTGGGGAGGCTGTTAGATGTGGGAGTTTATTTCAGTCTGCAGAGTATTGTTTTGGGATTTGCCGACACTAACACTTTGTCTTTCCTGTCCCCATATACAACATGCCTGGCAAATTATAATTATCAGTATTTTCTTTTACAGAAGGATAATTATTTGTTATTTTTACTTAAGCAATAAAAGAACCTAACAGTGTTCTCCCCACAAACAAGGCTCATATACACAGGGTTATTGGCCTGCCTGTCTGCATAATATGGAAAAATCCCAACTGCTCTCCATAAAACACACTGCCATTGTAAGTTACTCCAGCAAAATACCGTGACAATTTTATGGAAATCCTTTACAAAGAGCTTCTAAGAGAAAGCGAGATAGTCACATTAAGAAGATCTCCCTTTTTTTAGTTATAATTCTATTTTAACTGCTGATGTTCATACCGGAGAACAAATGAATCACTAAAATGAATATTGGTAAGATTCTTGAGACCCGGAGCAAAATCCTTTTTGCTACAATTTATGATTACGTGGAGAGGGCACTGAACTCCCTGTGTGACAGTCATTGTAGTTAATGCAAGGGCCAAACTACCAAATTAGCTCATCTGGATTAGGGTGGATTAAGACAGGGATTTGTACAGCATTCTTGTTTCAAGGGCACTGGTCACAGATTTAATGAATACCTTGGTATCTACTGGGAATACTAACTTGAAGCTATCATTAAACAAATGCAATCATTCTAAAATCTGTTCATCTTTCTTGGTCCCCACCCTAATCTACAGCCTTCTTTTTAGTACCTCTCCTTAATGCTGGAGAGATCAGTGACTCTCAGAGGTAAATTAATGCAAACTAGTGAATGCACACAGTATGCAAAACAAAATCCTCTAGCAGACCATGGGACCTGCCACAGCTCAGCAAGGCAGAACCCTTAGCTCACTGGAATGTGTAACATGTCCCCCCAGGCAATTGCTCATTCCTCTGTCCAGCAAAAGCAGGACATCTGTGGATTTACCTTGGCATTATATAAACTTTCCCAAATCTGTCTTTTTGCCACCTGAGCACACACATCCTTTAGATTGTTAGATGAACTTCAGAATCAGTAACAGCACTTGTGGGCTGTTCTGAAAAGATCAGAACAATTACTAAAAAGAAGGGTCCTCTTATATAGCATTACATTTATTCCAAAAATTGAGATTCTGCCAAAAATGTGCAAAACTGTGGCCATTGGGGTATTTGGCCACAAATAGGGAATACAAAGAGATGAGCAAAGGCTAAACAGGGATGAAAGAGGGAGAGTGACCCCTCTCCCCACTTAGCTATTAACACTGAGCAAAAGGAACTGCCCACCATCAAGCAGAAAAGCTTTGAAAGCATACCCTTAAATGTTTGCTCTGTGCCTGTTTTTCTCTTCTAGATACCAAAGGTCAATGGAACATCATTAGGGAGGATACTGTTCATGTACATGCCATTGACTGTGCTAAGCTCCACTTTCAAGTTTGTACATCAAATGAGACAATAACTATGAAGGTACACTGGAGGTGATAAAGTTCTCTCTACTGATTATTGATTAGGGTCATGGTCTTCTTAGGCATCAGTCATGGGGAGCATTCTACGTAGAAAAAAAAAGAATAGCCATGCCATATTGTAGTTTCGACATTGTACTTTCACCTTAAATAAATTAAAGGGTTTATTTTTCCCAGACACTTCCTGACCTCAGGTCCTGTTTGGAAAAGCGATCCTGTTCAACTAACATTGTGTCCATGCTGGAAGCCAGTTTGACTCCTGGCTCGAGTTAGATGAAAAATGGCTGTGCACAGCCCATGATCTACTTACTTAAGGATATTTCATCTTATCTTAAAAATCTTAAGGATATTTAAGATTAAACAGTTTCTGTTGTACGTGGACTCCGTTCAAGCCATTGATTTTTGAACATGAGATGTCTGCCTGCGTCATTAGCCTCCCTCTTACGGCTGCCAGAGAAGTATGGTCACCAGAGTATCTCTTGCCAGCCTCCTTCCTATTTCCAGAAAACAGGGCAAGTTATGAAGCCATTTCAAAATTTGGTAGAGAATTTCCAATGTGCAATATTGATTTTAGAGAAGTGACACCAAGCCCCATAGGAAGTACTTCACATTTACAAAAGTCCTATTGGAGAATTGGTCTAGTTTTGGTGTGCTCAAAATCCACTAAGGTTTTTATAAGAACCTGAGTCTTCTTGGTCTCTTTCAGTTGTCAGGGGCGCTGTTTCCTGTGCAATGAGCTGATGACAAGAGACTCCCAGTGCAAATGTGTATTTTTATTGGCAGTAGGTATTAATTGTCAGTACTAGTAATAGAAGTTTAGGGTCTATTTCTGTATTGATCCTCCTATTTACACTAGCTCTTCAAAGTGCTGGGATTCTAATCCAGTGAGCTGACAGAAAGCTCAAGCCTTCCGACAGCAAAGGGATGCCATGGTGACTCTGGGTCTGGCTGAAGCAGAACGTGGACAGAATGGTCAGCCACCCTTAGTTCATCACTGAACAGGTAGCCCACTGCCCTTGGCATCCTTTGCTAATTCTATCTAAATGTATTTGAAGGAAAAAAAACCCTAATAGCTTTTATATTTGCTTTAAAAGTCAATTATATTTTTAACCCCGACAGTAAGTGAATCTGCCCACTTTTTTCTTTTTAACCGAGAGTGGATTTGTTTCATGTTAAGGGAATATAAAAAGCAAATAAATAGTTGAACGAGCTGAACTGAAGGTAAAGCATATTAGTCAATTTCCCTTTTAAACTAGATAAAATTCAAAAGCCAAACAATTAGTTTAGAAAAACAACAACACATTATATGCTTGAGTCAGATGTTGTATAAATTAGTTGGAGAGATTTTTCACACCACATGTCTGTGACAAAAGGAATTTATGAAGATGAACCTTAAAGTTTAGGAGAGTTAATGCATGTCACACAAGTAAACCACCTCCTTCCTCAAATGTTGTCAAGTAGTCTGTTTTACAATTTAATTTTAGTTTGTAGATACAAAGTGTAAATCTTTAAGATTTATTTTAAAGAATATTAGTACTCCTTCGAAGGAGACTAAGATGCTGAATACCCTTTATCCTTTCTTATCTGCAGGTCTTCTTTAGCAGAAAAATACATTGCCAGCCAAATGTAATTTGACCTTCCTAGAACTGTTTTGTAGTAGACTCAAGAATCATTCCTGATGAAACCAGAATCAATCAGCAGTCTTCTCATTTACACACTTGGTAAGTCATTAGCGACACATGGGGAACAAACATTAAAGAAATAAAAACTCCCAGGAGCATACCTTTATAGCATATTGACTTCCAAGCCTACTGCATTTCGGACGTAATTCATAAGACTTCATTCTCTTTCTAAATAAGGAGCAGCTATTTACCTTTTTTTTTTTTAAAAAAAGAATGTTTTAAATAGCAAAGATTATTAAATATCTCATGAAGATAAGTAATTTTTCCCTCTGGATACAAAAAGTTCGTTTTCCAGAAATACAAAACATGGTTAAAATTAAGCCTAAAAGGAAAATTATTTTTTTCATGTGAGATGTAGAAATGAATGAGACAATTCTTCATGAAATGTTCTGAAAATAAATCCCTCCATTATTATGACTAAAGAGAAAAACAAGGAAAAACTGGAAAAGTGATAAACTAGTGTTTATCACTAAATATAAATAAAAATAATTGGAATACTAGCCACTATTATTTACCACCTCTAGGTACCCAACTGTAGTAGAAATGTCATTAAGTAGAGTCTGTTTTACAATCTAATTTTTATTTGTAGATACAAAACGTAAGGCTTTAAAAATGAAGATGTATTAAGTACTTGACAATCTTGCTAAACACTTCATAACCCATGTGACATTTGTTTCTCACAATTTTGAAGTGAGGATTATTGACATTTACTGGTGAGAAACCTCTCCCTACGGAGTTACTGGCCGGAGCACACAGCTATCAGTGAGAGAAACCTCAACCTGAACTGATCTCAGCTATCGGCCTCTCAACAATATGCTTGCTCAGTTATAAAAACCTGAGCGCAGATCTGTGCACATAAAGAAAGCATCGCCTTAACCTGCGGGAAAGGTGGTATAGTCACAATCCTGGCTCAACTGATACGTTGAGTCCTGCTGAGAAGGAAGAGCAGAGCCTATGAAATCAGATAGCTGAGCAGCACTAACACCTGGGCGGGTGGGGGCGAGCCTGCAAATTCCGGGCGGCTGCCTCCAAGCCCACCCCCAGTGTCCTGGCTCCACCAGCCCCACAAGGAGTATGCTACTCTTTATTCTGCAACAGGGACTGACAGCTTCTGCAAAACATAACAAGCGTGAAGCAAGAGGCAGAGTGCGGAAAATAATTCCTCAATAATTTACCTTTCTTGGAGTCAGGCAACAGTGGACCCTTGTAACTTTGGGGATTGGTAGGGATTTTGATGTAAAGTTGGGAGGGAAAAGGTTTATCCAGAACATGTTCTGGTGGCGGACAACCCCGGAAGCAGGCTGTAGAGAAGACAAATCCTATTAAGCTAGCTGGGCAGGCTGAGAGCAGCTCATCGGTCTGGAGGCTGAAATAGCTAGGAAAGCCTCAGAAAAATCTGCATTGCAGATAAACCTCAGGGGAGACAGCTGAACTCTTTTAACATCTCCCCAAGCCAGCTTCTCTCCTGAGAGCAGAGTGGTCTCAGGTGGTGTAATTTAGAATGTATATAATTTCCAGGCCTTTCTGCAGACCTTGGATGATTTAACATACTTTCATCTTTCGCCTTGCTGCTTTTCACCTGTTTGTTTATTTACTTATCTATGGTAGTAGAGTGGGCAGAAAGGAGAAAAGGGGCATGAGAAACTAAACTGTACAGTACCTTCAACACTTCTACAGGTCTTATCTTTTATTTAATATTAGGCCTTGCCTTTATCAAACTGATATTCCTCAGCTTCCAAACAACATAAAGAGCCAAGCATCTTCCTTGTCTCTTGCGAAGAGGGTGGAGAAATGAAAACTTAGAAAGTCATAATAATCGCTACCAATTACAGGGCTTCCGCTATGTAAATTACCTTCCTTAACTCCTGCAAGGCCTAATCAGGTTGTTATTGTCATTCCTGTTTTATACAACTGAGGCTTGATAAATTCCCAATTTCTCACAGCTGATGAGGGGCACGGCCTGGCTTTGAACCTATGGGTATCTAACTTCAAAGTCTGTACTTATTTCAATACATTATAATACCGTTTGTTTAATGCCTTTAGTGTGCCATTCCACTTGCAATAGGCAATAATAGCCATAGCCTCCAGAAATGCCTGCTCTGTTGGGATGAAGGCATTATAATAAATAGCTTTTTAAATTGAGGCTGTTATTATTAAAAAAAAAAAACTTTTCTAAAAGACTTCATATTTTCTAGAATGTGTTCCCTCCAAAATTTAGAATTCTGTAAACAAATGACTGTAATTAAAGTCTAGCATATGATTACAAGGAAAGTAAATATTGATAGAAAGGGGGAGGATGAAGAGGTGGAGCAGAGAGGATTTTTAAGGCAGTAACAATATGATACTACAATCTTAGAAACATGTCATTATACATTTGTCAAACCCACTGAATGGACAACACCAAGAGTGCATCCTAAGGTAAGCTATGGACTCTGAGTGAATTATGAGGTGTCAGTGTTCATCCTTGGTGGAAAATGTACCATTCTGGTGACTGATGCTGGTCCCAGGGGAGGCTATGAATGTGTGGGGGAAGCGGGTATATGGGAAATCTCCGTACTTTCAATTTTGTTGTAAACTTAAAATTGTTCTAAAAAAAATAAAGTCATAAAAAGGGGTGGGAATAAAGTAAATATCTAATTAAAAGGAGAGAGCATATACATGGTTTTGATGATCCAGAGGATGGATGGGATTTTGCTAAGTGGAACTTTGGATGAGATATCAGATGCTTTTTAGGGAAGGAGAAGAGAATAAAGGATCAGTCTGTTAGTCAACATCGTTGTTTGAGCACCTGCTCTGCACCAGTCTCCTCAGTAGGTTCTGGGATTCGGTTAGGAATGAGGCACACAGTCATGGAGGTTCTGGTCTTGTGGAGGAAACATAAATACAAGTGAAAGAAATGCAGAGCGCTACGGGAGTATGTAAGGAGCAGACCTGTGAGGCCAGAGGCTGACAGAAGACTTACCTGGGAAATCTCAGACCTGACCAATGAACAGGACTTAAATAAGTAGAGGGGCAAAGGAAGTGGGAGGGGAGGGGAGAGGCATAGAAAGAGTGTTCCAGGCAAAGAGAATAAAAATATGTGTAATAGCCCCCAGGGAATAAAGCCAGGATGGGCCTGGAGAGTCAGACAAAGAGGCTGATTCCTGACTTTATTATGAATTCTATGGTTTTAAACACAGGAATATCATGATTAGATTGTATTTTTAGAAGATGCGTCCAGTGACTATGTGTGTAACGGCTTATGTAGAGCAAGCATTGATGCGGGCAGCTATCACCGTGGTCAAGATCAACGGTGATGGGAAACTAACACAGTCCTTGGGGATATGGATGAACTGGATGGTTTTGAAGTATGTCTAGGAAGTAGTATTGATACGACTTGGTAACTGATTGGACTAGTATATTTTAGGTAATAATTTTTTTTTTTTTAAAGTTAGCTCTACACCCAAAGTGGGGCTTGAACTCACAAACCCAAGGTCAAGAGTGGCAGGCTCTACCCACTGAGCCAGCTAGGCGCCCCTTTGAGTAACAATTTTAATATAAGTGTTATTTATATAAAGAATAATGATACTTGATAAGATGACATTTCAGAGCCTTTGAAAGTAACTCTAAAGTTTGCAAAGTTGTTATACAAATGATGACTAGGGTAGGCTGTAAGTCATGGAAGAACTCCAAATAACAGTGGCTTCAACAAAATGGAAATTCGTTACAAGGTTATATCATATTCAACATGACTGCAGAAATTCTAGCCATCAAGTCTGAATTCCTTCCTACCAGCAGAAAGGAAGAAAGAGTGATGAAGAGTGCACTCTTTCCTTTTAAGCAGTTAATGTCAGTTTCACACACAACTTTAGTTCATATCTTATTGTCTGAAAATTAGTCAAGTAGTTTCCCCCTAGTTGCCAGGGAGGCTGGAATTCTGGATCTTATTCTGAGTGTCCATTTGCCCACGAAACCACCAAATAGCAGGGGTCCTTTTATTACTGAGGAAGAAAGAGACAATCAATATTGGGGGCAAAAGTAATCGGGACCACATTAACTATGGGCTAAGGCCTTAGAAATGAAGCAGGAAAAAATAACACAAATTGTACCGGCCCTGTACAACAACAGAAAATTAAAATACATTGGAATGAACTCACTTTGTATTAGCATTCCACATTTTGTCTAAGCCGCCAAGTACATTTTTTTAACCTCGGTGGTAATCGAGATAGACTGGGTAAGTTAAACAGAGCTGCCCCGTCAATAAATACGGCTTTCTACTGCTACAAAGCAGCCTCAGCTAGGCCAATATCTGAGCCTAGTTGTTTATGGTTTCATTTCCTTTACTTTTAATAGTGGCCATAAAAAGCCAAACAAATGCATTTTATTCACATTCCTTTGGATGAGGCCTTGAATTTAAATTATGTCACTGGATCCATTAACATTTAACTATGGCTGGTGCCTTATCCTCTACAGACATTCAACTTCAGAATGTAATAACCACATGCAGAAAATGAGAATTAATAGCAGTCAGAGAGTGAATCATATCTGCATCACTCAGCGTACACTCACATTGATTTATTTTGTTTTGTCTGTTTGATGTGTTCTTTTTTTTTTTTTTTTTTTTTTTTTTTTTTTTTTTAAAGATTTTATTTATTTATTTGACAGAGAGAGAGATAGCGAGAGCAGGAACACAAGCAGGGGGAGTGAGAGAGGGAGAAGCAGGCTTCCTGCCGAGCAGGGAGCCCGATGTGGGACTCGATCCCAGGACCCTAGGATCATGACCTGAGCCGAAGGCAGACGCTTAACGACTGAGCCACCCAGGCGCCCTGTTTGATGTGTTCTGTTTGTTTCTAAGAATAAAGGCTATCAATAAGATAAGATGCTGGGTTTAATAATAATTTAGGGAAAATACTCCTTTCATCAATTTTCTACAAATTGTTCCCAGTAGGTTGAATTCAAAGGCTGCTGGGACTCTTAACTTTCTTTCTACATTTAATTTTCTGTTACCATTTCTACAACTTTTACATTTACTGTTTACTGTCATTCTAATTTTCTTTATTTTCCTTTTACTGGTGCTTCATGTCTTGACTGACAGAGCAGAAACCTTCAAGTAACTGAAGCCATCTTAAAGCAGTAATATTTTGGGGGCAGCTAATTAGTAACACTAAATTACACTCATTAGTATCATAAATATTCACATTCTTAATTTTTCCAAGTAAAAGGTATCGATCACACGACATTAAGTCATACATTCTTGCCAAACCTAAAATTCAAATTTGTTTTAATTGAGCAATGTGGTACATCAACCACATTCTTGGTCCGCTTTTGTCTTTGGTTTTCCATTAGGTGTAAAATATATCCATGAACAACTGCTTATTTTATTATTGCTATTAACACATAATTTCTGGTTCTTTTGCATTGCAGGTAGAGTTTTATTCTAGTCTCAAGTTGGCATCACTTGCATTTCCTAATGCACAGGCAAAGGGTTTTCTTGTAACCATGGCTATTCTCCACGTTTGCATTATTTGTTACTCTGGACCTATGACAACGTCTTATATATAAAGATAGCTTACATTTATATTCTATGGTACAGCTTTCAACATGCATTCCTATGTTCTATCTCAACTCTGAAAATCAGATGTGATCTTTATTTTACAGAAAACAAAAGGCCCAGGAAAGGGAAGTAATTTTTCCAACTAACTAGTAAATAGGAAAGATAGAACACTGGAATAGTAAGTACAAAGAGTACAACTTAGATCAATGCTATAAAAATTCATAGTAAAGAATGGTAATGGAGGAGTTACCACACACACTTCTCCTTTCTCCTAATTATTATTAAAGTAATAAAAATGTTGAAAAATAATATAACCCTAACAAAAAATTTTGAAGATATCCTAGAAGTCAGAATATAGATGGAGAAAGAAAGAAAAAACTGCTGCAAGGAGGCCCCAAGTTAACAGTAGGTCCATCGCAAGGGAACCTGGAGAAATCCCAAGCTTAGAGTTTTCAAATACAGGGTCCAAGGAGGCTGAGACTATCATAGCAATTCATTAAGAAATGTATTCAGGGAGCGCCTGGGTGGCTCAGTCAGTTAAGTGTCCTACTCTTGATTTCAGTTCAGGTCATGATCTCTTGAGATCCAGCCTGCATTGGCTCCAGGCTCAGCGCAGAGTCTACTTGAGATTCTCTCTCTCCCTCTCCCCCTGTCCCTTCCCCCTGCTCGCACACTCTCTCTCTAAATAAATAAATTTTAAAAGTTTTTTTAAAAAAGGAAACATATTCATAACAATTGGGACCCTTTCTATTCTTCTTCCTCCTTGCTACATTTTTAGTGACAGGAGAAGCTTTTGCCCCCAACGGTGAAAACAAGAACTAGCCTTTAATGAAAGAAAGTGATTAGTTTGGGAACCACGTCTAGTATAGATAGATCTATGCAGAACTGAAACAATTGTAGGGATCCTAACCTGCTCACTTGCCAGTTGCATCTCCATCCTCCTCCTGGGATACCTGCTTCCTGAGACTCTGCCCACTTATCCAGAACCTGTAGGCAGCTTTCATGGTGATTGGAGGTGCAGATCTGCATGACTGCAGAGGAAACTTACAGCAGGTACCTATCATCCTCAGCCTAGGTCTTCATACATAAAAACAAAAACCCCCAAATCCTCCAAATCAAGATATTTGAGAAAAACCAGCAGCATGAACAAGAAAAATATTTTTTAAAATGACTCCTGAGGAAATAGAGACGATTCAGGGAACAAGGGAATTTACAATTATCCTTCTCAGAGAGATCTGAAATATTGCATACTTTAAAATGAACTTCCTTCCAAAAATGAATTTTAGAAAAGTATCGATTAGAGGATAAGAAAACGTTCCTGGAAATTAATATATGATTTCCCAAATAGGTAGTTCATGAATTAATTAAAAATAGAACTGTCAGGGCTAGAGGCAAATAATAATTCAGCTGATAAGAAAAAACTCATTGAATGTAGAAAAAGTGAAAAAGATTTTAAAAATATGTGAAAAAGGAGCTAAAACAGATCAATCCAGTAAGTCCAACATTTATCAATAGGGATCTCCTTAATATAGAACAGAGGCAGGGATAGCAAGAAAAAGAAAGCCAGAGGAAAGTTTCTCTGAGTTAAAAAGATATAATTTCAAATGGTCATTTCCAAATGACCCCTGGCAGAAGGGGCAAATTGTCCCTGGTTAAGAATCACTGGCTCAGAGTAAAATGCTATGGCTATGGGGCCAGATAGACCTGGGTTTTTCTTTAAGCTCCACTAATAATAACCTCTTTATCTTTGGGAAATATACTTGACTTCATTAAACCTCTTCTGTGAAATGGGGATTAAAAAAACCCCCACTCTATAGAGTTCTTCTTTTTCTTCTTCCTCCACTCCTCCCTCTCTTCTTCTAAAAATGTATGTACTTAGCACATAATATGGACTAGGTAAATAAGGGTTATTAATATTTTAATTGTAATTGTAGTAATGGTGATGAGGAAGAGGAGGAGAAAAATGTGTGGAGTGGAGGGTGTGTGCCAAGGTAGTGAGGGATAAGGAGAGGTCACTGTAGGCAATGGATGCTTGGGTGAGGGGTGTGGTTATGCTCCAGATCAGCCCTCTCCAATGAAAGTTATGTCATAATGGAAATAGGCTGCAGTAGGTAATGCTTCTATAAAAGTAATGTGGCTATGGAGCACTTGAAATGTGGTTAGTATGACTAAGGAGGTAAAATTTTTATTCTTTTCATTTTAATTAATTTAGATTTAAATAGTTGCATGTGGCTAGCTGCTACCATATTTATTGGCCAGCACAACTCAAGAGAGCAAACAAGGGCCAAAGAAGAGTTTGTATTAACAGTTTGTCTAGGAGATTAATGGGGTGATGGCGTTTGGGGCAGGAAGACAAGATAAAAGCATTTCAGCAACCCTGGCCGCAATAATGAGAACCTGGATGAAGATGACGGAAAGGAGAATTTGGGGAAGAGATAGGTTACCTCAATGACAATGTCCTCAGTCCTCAGTGGACCCAGGCTTATTGCTGTCTGCCTGGAGACACCTAATCTCAGCCCTAACTCTGAGGTCTCTGAGGTTAATAATTTTTTTTTACATATGCTACCCTTCCCTTTCTATAGCTGAGATCAGAACTTGGATCCATAGCTTCCAGCTTATTCTTTATAAGTTCTTACAATTATCCTAAAAATAGGCAAATCAAAGATGCTCCATAGATCTGATTTTCTGAAGCTTTAATCATTTTCTTTGTGATCCTAGATTCTTGCTGAGTTATTTACCACTTGCTTAAAAGGTGAAACTTAAAACAATGGATGTGAAACTTAAAACAATGGATTCTTCTTTATCTGTCAAATGCTTTTTAAATCATTAAGATTACATTTCTGTGGTATATTTAATCTGATCTCTTTTTCATACTGAAAAGTATAAAGCCTTTTCAGTAATAGCTGCTATTTTTACTAATATTTACTGAGCTCCATGCTATACTAATCCAGGAATCTAAAGGGCAAGAGTCTTTTGGGAGAGCAGAGCAGTAACACAGGCCTACCTTGGAATGTGTTCTTTATTTTAGCAATCAAGTCAGTGCATTATTAAAATATTCCATATTTGGGACAATACACTCATTTATCTGCTTTGGCTGCATATTAGTAGAAAGTAAAAGCCTTAAGAGTCAGAACAAGGATATGAGCCAAAGATTTACCGTTTCCTAGTGGAGGGACTTGGGTAGGTCATTTGCATTCTTCAAACTTCAGTTTTCTCATCTGTAATAAATATAACAACAAGATCTGCCATTCCCATTCCAGAGATTGCTGTGAGCTTTGGGAGGTCATATGCTTTGTATGACTTAAAAAGTGGTACAGAAATTTTTTTTTCATAAAGTCTAAATGCTACTTCCTCACTGGTTAGATTATTTCAATAATTTTATAAACCAAAGTTGACATCTTGGGCCTTTTTTGTGAGCATAACATAAGAAACAACTAAAAATGCATGCACACATTAAACTATATATTATATTTGTTACTTCCCTATGATGTATTGAACTATCCACCACCTTTTAGAGGAAGTTTAGCAGTTTGACCAGTTAATATGACTCAGGACTATGGGTTCTTGTATCATTTTAAAATTTTTCCATTGTTAGATGTCATATTTCCTCAACTACCAATGTAATCTTAAAAGTCAATCATTTTAGGGATTTCTGTCCCCACTATTTAAGGCAGTCTAGTTATTTTTAAGAATCAACAATATCACAGATTCACCTGCAGCTATGCTCAAAATCATGCTAATTAGCTGCTCTTAGGCACTGAGAGAATCCTTAATGCCTACATGTTGTATCTTATTCTGTATATACAACCAGGAAATCTTACCATGAGAAAATCCTACAATGAACAAGAAGATACTTTTAAAGAACACAAAGTAGAAACATTGTTCACATTACAAATAAAACGTAAGATCTTCCTGAAAAGACACCTCATCTCTTAAGTTCCTATTCATTGTAAATAAATAGATTTTTGTTGTAAGTGTTAAATAGAGTAGCTTTGTTTTAACAATTGCCAGATGTGGATCAATGAACATCCGGCTGCTTTAAATAGTCATAATCCAAAGTCATTAACACTAGGAGAGAATCTGAAGGAAGGTTAATTCGAACCATCTGAGGCAGACCCAAATGGAATCTACAAAAAAAGGGATTGATTCAAACTTTTTTTTTGAGAGAGAAAAGGAGAATTTGTCAAGAAGACCAGAAGTTATCCTGTGCTACTCTGAGACTCTTAACTATTGACTAAATGTCAAAAAAGCATAGGCATGGTATTCGAATTCCGGGTATTTTACCAATTCCAGTTTGACTATGCAAAGACCAGTGTTGTCCACTATAGAAAGACTACAGTTACACACACACACACGCACGCACGCGCACATGCGTGCAACACTCATTTTCTTAGCTTCAACATGGCACATGCACAAGGGCATTTCTTTTTTTTTTTTTTTTTTTTTTAAAAGATTTATTTATTTATTTATTTGAGAGAGAATGAGAGAGCAAGCACATGAGAGGGGGGAGGGTCAGAGGGAGAAGCAGACTCCCTGCCGAGCAGGGAGCCCGATGCGGGACTCGATCCAGGGACTCCAGGATCATGACCTGAGCCGAAGGCAGTCGCCTAACCAACTGAGCCACCCAGGCGCCCCACAAGGGCATTTCTAAGCATACAACATAGTGAATGCAAAGATGCCTGTGACTTGACTTCTTTCCCCAAGTGCCTTCCTAAGTTTTCTCCTTGAAGAAATATGGTTATCAATTTAAGTTGACTTCTGTTCATATGAAAACTAGTATTTCACTGGAATTTTAAATTCAAAGTTTCTATTGACACTGCTCACATCTACCTGGCTGTTCAAGTAAGCACCAAATGACAAAATTACAGTGACAAAGACCACAGATCTGGTCATAGGTATGGCTTCTATCTAGAGATAGAAGCAGTCCTTTAAACAAGGGAGATGTGCTAGTAAGTGTGAGAACATCAGAAATGTTTGATATGCAGTTAAGGTGTTTCCTTGATGGATAAGTATGCCATATTTATTTGATTGCTTATTTTCTTAGGTATTTTTTAGCTGCAAGGTGTGGTGTGGGAGGACTCAAACAGGTAAATGCTCCTAAGTTCCTGCATCTATAGAAGAGGACTAAGAGCCGCGTGGTGGAGGCAGAAAGATAACATCCCTCCAGTGGAGGCAGAAAGATAACATCCCTCCAGTCTGTCAAGGCTACTTGTGAACCCTTAGCCCCTTTGAACACTCTAATCATCTGCAAACACACACATTCTCTCCTCCAAGGAATGCAGGTTGCTGCCACCAACAAAAACATTCCACCAAAGAGAAATGATTTTGTTGGAAAAAATGTATTCCTTAAATCAGACTATCCTCAATACTCAGGAGTCCCCTGTGGCTTGAAGTAGAGTCCCCCAAGGCTTGTATGAGGAGTTGGGTGGCAAGAAGATGAGATGTGGACACCCAGAAGCTTTGCCACTAAGCACAGTGGGACAGGAGGGATGTCAAGTGTTGGGGGTGGGGACAGAGAATTTAGCAGGCTGGCACTGTGCTGAACACCCAGGCACAGAGGAGGTTAGAAGTTCAAAGAAATCACGAACCAGGGAAACAGAGCTGCAGTTAAGAAACTGGCAGAGTGTTATATGGAAACACACCCCCAAACCTGAGCCACGAGAATTCATTAGATGGCATAGTAAACATGGAGCATAGGCAGAAAGATTGAAATGCCAGTAGCTCATTAGGGCTTGTTCAATGGATCTTCATAAAACAACTGGCTGGAATTGAAAAAGGCCAGAAAGAAAGAGATAGTTCTCTCTCACCATCAAAGAGGTGCGAAAGTATGTGGTGTTGCTGCCCAGAAAGAAGGGTTCCCGTTTGACTTGTTCATAACGACTGCTCCAATCCTTTCTAATTTTTCTTGCCTGGACATCTGCCTCCTAACCTCTTGCTGATCAAGACATGGCACACTGTCTAGCCATATCAACATTACCTAGGAGCTTGTTCAAATGGAGGCTCTCAGGCCCCTCCTCACACCGAATGATTCTGAATCTGCATTTTAATGGGATCCCCAGTTGATTGATCTTGGCTTTAAGTTTGAGGAGCTGATCTCCCAGTGTCTACTCTTACCATCTTATCATCCATTCTCTGCATAGCTGCCTGAGTAATGTTTTAATTTTATTTGTTCACCCACTGATTATCCCCCCCCCCCCCCCGGAAATAAAGTTCCATTAGGGCAGGAAAAGGATGTGAAAATGGTGTTCAATAAATATTCACAGAATGAATAAGTGGATTTTCCTCTAGTCTGTGATGAAGTCCAGGTGATAGGTAGCCACCCCCCCTCCCCCCGGCCCGCCATATCTTTTCTTTACCACTAGAAAAGTCTCACTCTCTTTTCTCTTGCTTTTATCTATAGGTCAGACGAATTTTGTTTGCCAAGCCTAAATCCTCATCTGTGTTGTCTCCTTTCTTTCAGGAACTTTTCTATGTTGTCCTTCTTCTGCTTATATACCTTACACCCCCTCTTCTCTATGTGCCCCCCCTCCAGCTTAGGACTTCCAGGTTACTCACAGTAAAGTCCCACTGCCCGACATTGAGTCCTAGACCTCTTAAATAGGTTTTCCTATTGCTTTCATATCCTTATTTACTCATTCACTTCTCAAGAATTTGCTTCTGTCCCCACAATTTGACCGGTTTGGAGTCAGACCCAGATTCAAAACTAGCCCTGAAACTTGCGCAAATGTCTCAGTCTCTGTTTCTTCATTTAAGTGGAGAGAACAGAATGTATAGAGTCACTGCGGTCACTGTGATAATTAAAGTGCCTGTCACAGAGGCTGGCGTATGTCAGGTGCTAACGTCATCCTAGATCCCCTTGGTTGGAGGAAAGGTGAGGCTGATTTCGAAACCATCAAATTATATTTGACCAGAAATATGACAATATAAAATACAGCGATTCTGTTGTTCCGAAATAGCCCCTGGAAATAATGTGAAATATCATGTGAGAGTAAAATATTCCATTCCATTACAGCATGAAGATGATAGTAAAAAACTGGGAAACAAGAGGAAACAAACATACCCAATGTCTTCATAAAAGAATATTATGCAGGTGGCAAAATGTTTTGAGATGCTTAAGATACTCTGAGTGGAAAAAAAAGGCAGAATTCAAATTGTATTGTTTTGATCCTGGTTACGAAAATTTAAATGCAATAGATGGAAGGAAGGAAGCTAAACAGGTAGAGTGTTAACCATAATCTCTGGCTTGTATAATTATGGATAGCTATTATTTCCTTCCTTTACACTCTTCCAAATTTGACAAATTTTACAAAATGTGGATTTATTGTTTTTATAACAGAAAACACTACTGAAGTAAATAATATATTGAGCAGTCTTTTACTTATTCTCACTCTTCAACTTTTCTGCAGAATTTGAATTTTAGCCTTGTTTTCTATTATTTCACCTGTCCTCTTTTTTTCCTTGCTTTAAAAAAAAGAGTTCTTCCTTTAACTTTGTCAATTCCTTATTCTACATCCTAAATGTGGGTACTGCTGAGAGTGTTCTCTGTGGTCCTCTTCTCTTCTCTCTTGGTAATGTCATTCACATCCTGTCTCCTAATTTCTCTTCTCAGTATTAGCCCAATGTGATCTGCCATCTACCAGACCAGTCTGCCTACAGATCCAGCCCATCATGGCCTAAACCTGCCCCTTGACTTTTTATTCCCTTCCTCATTCGGTCAGCATTTATTGGCTGTCCACTATGCCCTAGGCAGTCTGCAAGAGACTAGGATGCAAGACAAATGAAAGAGAGCCTTTTTCCTCAAGCAGCTTTTAGCTACCTTTCTCCCCTCATTTTTCTAGTTATCAAATTCAAATGTTAGAGCCAGCACTGAGTCCTTCTGTTTTTCATTCCTCCTACCAATCAAGCAGTTGCTATATTCTGCTTATGACTTTGAGCTCAGAAACATCTTTCAATTTCATGACCTCTTTTTTTATGCCCACTGTCAACACCCTCTCTGAGCCTTTATTATTTCCTGGCTTATCCTATGAGAGCTTCCAAAGTGATGTCTTCTTCAATATATTCTCACCCACAACTCCATCTCACACACAGAGATGAAGTAAGTCACCTGAAAACAGAGTTCAGAGTGGTCTGCTATGCAAAATACACCCAATAGCTTCTCATCAAATACTGAATAATTTCCTCAAGTTGGTATTTAAGGTCCCCATTCACATGTATTGGGTTGAACTGAATGGATTCTTACTTTGTAGCTCAGAAAGGGTAGAATACTAGCCATTTTATATGGTATGACTGAATACTATTTCCATCCTTACCTTATAAGAACCCCCTTCTTCTGCCCTGCACTCTAGAATATAAATGAGATCAGTCTACACTTTCCACGCATGTTCATTTTCTTTGGTCTCTTTGCTAATGTTTGTTCTTCCTGGAGCTCATGCATGCATTATCTCTCCCTTGAATCCGTCTTTTCATCCCTAACCTCCACCTCAAAAACCCATCCTCCATGAAATATGTCCTGTTGAGTCTCTTCTCAATTGTTAGTACTCCTGGCCTGCAGTGAAGTCCCTTAAGAAATTATTCATGTGTCTCTTATGGTACCAATGAGCCTTGAGGCTACTTCTTTGTTTTGTTCTGCTGCAACCAACTGAGCTCCAAAAGTGTCCTGTTCTATATAAGCCTTTGCAAGTAGAGCATCTTAATACCCATCTGTGTAACTGTTAGTGCCCTCAGTTATTTTTGTGGCTTAGTTAGCCATACTTAAGGTTGAATGTGGTATCTGCCTACTACACAGTACGCACACTGCATACTGTTCCCTGCTCGTTTATTTCTTTTCGGTCATTTGAAACTTCTGCTATTATTTCAATTAAAAAAAAATGCAAAATATGGCATCAAGTTATGCTATTTAGTACTCGAATTCTCTGGCTAATTTCCTTATATAGATTATGCTATTTAGTAATACGCCTTCATCATGATGACACAGGAGCGCTTTATGAATTAATTTGTTTTAAAACTTCCTAATTTATCTCTGATATTCCTCCTTAAAGAATAAAGTTCTTTAAAAAAAAGAATAAAGTTCTTCAGTTTAAATATAAAATACATATTAAAAATATAATATATAGCAGAGTTTGAATATTATGTTACATATTCTAAGATATATCTACTCCTAACTTAAGTATATAAAAACAAGTATCTGCAGGCATACTGTTTTAACCTTATTTCAGTATATATCATGTGCATAAATAAAATATTAAAGCAATGGCTATGAGCCAAAAAAATCTACTAGAAAAAAAATGTAGTATGTTGTGGTTAATATTGAAGAACTTTGGGCCAGACTTGTGTTGATTGCCCAGCTGGAGTCTCCATTCATTCATCTATAAAATGGAGACCATACCCATCTCCCAGGATTGTAGAGAGAGTTAAAACAAGATAACATAAGTTAAGGGCTTAGGATATCATCCAGCATATAGTTAATAACAAAAAATTATAGTTGTATTAATACAAATAAATGGCAACAAGAAAAAATAGCATTCTCTAAAACTATTATGACTCTAGAAGTTTCCTTATACGTTATGAAATGATGTCATACTAGTCCATAATGAGCAACAAAGCATTTAAGAAGACTATGACATCATTTCTAGTATTACAGAGGGACAGAGAGGGGGAGAGAGAGAGAGAGAGAAAGAGAGAGAGAGAAGGCCTCCTCCCCTCTGCTGCAGCAAAATCTTGGCTGAAGACATGAAGAGCAATAAACAATGTCCAGCTTGGGAGTAGTATTTAGGAAGCATCCACAAAGCAAAACTCATGCTGCAGTTTGGCTTCTTTCCCTTCCTGATAAAAGTGAAAAGGGACACTTCAAAAATTCTTTCCATCTTAACCTAAAACTGGAAAAATCCTTTTCTATATAGCTGGAGAAATTTTCACATATGGTTTTCCTGATTTTCTACCTGGTATTATCTAATTAATTATTATTAAAGACATATAATGAATATTTGGGGTAGCTGGAAAAAAAAAAGTACCAAATATCTGTTTTATAGTGTGCAATCTCATGAAAAACAAGAACAAAAAAGTAACGGGGGAAAATGCTGATGAATCATTTACCCATCAAATAATTAAATAAATATTTGTTGGACTCCTACTGTGGTCCAGGCACTATTTTATGTGCTGAAGATACGAGTGAAATAATTAACCAATGTCAAAACGAGTTTGATTAGCAAAACCGTGATACAGATCCCTGACTCACTCACAGTCCAAAAGTCAAATTCAATTCTGAATTGACGCCATAACGGTCTATTTCAATAAACTCTGGTTTATTACACAAAATCTGTCAACACACCCCTAGATAAATTTAAAATGGTCCTAGAAAATTTAGCCACCAAGAGACTTTTGGTGAGGTCATATGCCACTTCTCCAATACCCAGATAAACCTCAACAGAGCTGATTAGTTCCTATTAACAATATACTGAATACATTTTTTTAGTGGTTAGATAATAACATCATCCTTTTCCAATTCACATAAATATCCCATCGTTCAAAATTAATATAATGAGTTGCTAAACGAGCCTGGGGATTAGAAAACAGATTCTCACATAAAATATATACTGTGTGGATTTTATTAGATGGGAAAATGCCAAATAGATTTTTTTTTCCACCAAATATGAAACGTATTCACCTACTCTGAGTGGAACCTAAAAGGAGAGGATAGTCCCAAGGGTTTTACAATATCCAGGAGGAAAGTAAGTCCTCTCTGGGGATTTCATACCTGATTCCACTGAGTAATTTCTAAGGAAAAAAATGCAATATATTGCATGTATCTCTGAGACTAGTCTATTCGATTTGGTTCAATATCTGAAATAAATGCAGTTTCCTTTTTTAGAGCACACTGATTTATTTTAATGAATTCATTCTCTTGTGCAAAAATATTATGCGATACTGCCTACACTCTGGAAGGGTGGTGACAGTGGCAGCTGCCCCTTCCCTCTCTCCCACAGTACCTACCCACAGCGGCAAGGCTCTTAGCAGGTGCTTGTGGAATGAATAAATTAAGGTTCTCATAATTACACACTGCAGAGAAAATTAAACAAGGACAATGCATTCGTCTCCTTCAACTGCTACAAATATTCACACTCACAGGTGCACACTCACAGCCTTCTGGTATTTCAGGATCAGTCATTGAACTTTAACTATTTTTAAAGTACATAAAAAAAAACTAACCTCACTGCATAACATATTTTGGGCTGATAAGCTTGAGAGGAAATGCTATGTGAAGCCAAAGAAAGATTTAAAAGATGTTATTGATCTTCTCAGCAGGGCAGAAAATGTCTTCCATTTTTTGAAGGCAAATTACAAATGTAGCTTTTGTTGACATGAGTATACGTTGAAGTCAAAGGTAACTTTAAAGAATTAAACAAAAGGTAATACCCATAACTGCCATCTCTAATCAGTATACATCCTGATGCTGAATTTGAAAATGAATATTTTTCATGTAAGGCAGAAGGCCCAGGATCAATGGATTCAACTGCTTCCATGGCAAGATGAAGGATTACTTTCTTATGCCGATAAAGCATATACAAAATCAGTTCATTTAATAACGAACAACCTCAGCCTTTAAATATGGTGCTAAAGACTAAAGCATCAGTGAAGAAGTTACAATATTTTATTCACAAAACCCAACAATACTGAGTCATTCTTAGGCTCTCGTCTCTAGCACTCCTTCTACCTGGGAAGGGCAAGCCATTTCATTTACCCATTTAAAAACATCACTTATTAGCAAGATTCCCTCAGATAAAATCATTACTTTAGTATATTCCTGTTAAATTTAAATGACTGAATTTTCATTAAGATAGAGAATTTTTGATATTTTTTTTAGCTGCTACAATAATAAAAATCCAAAAATAAGCCAGACATATTGATATTTGTTAACAACTTGCAACCCAGGCAGAAGACATAATTCCTTAGACATCTTATAACCAAAACAGCCTTGGATAATGGCATTCTCTGCTTGGGAAATCATACATGTATAGACAATGATCAATGTAGGCTTACAGATAAAAGACCAACCATAGAGAGATTAATTTAAATAAAAACATTCCAAATCCTCCCTGATTTCCCCTCATTTAAACAACCACACAAAACATGCGGTACCTTTTAATTTTCTGAATGAGTAGTTCCCAATCAATGTTTCTTCGGTTAGAGACAACAAGCTGAAGAATCTACCGAAACAAAACAAAAGAAAAAAAATACATATACAGATTTGTTAACTATATATTGAAAATCATAACTCACCAGTAAGCAAATGCATTCTTTATAATCCAGATAATAAATCTATGTCTTGAGATCTGTAATACAAATAACGCAGTACTCGAATTTTTGGGAAGCTCGATAATGAACTTTAAAGCATTTTACTTTGAGACCACATAAAGCAAATCCTTTGAAAAATAGATTAAAAATAAAATGAAATAAAAATTTTAAAAACCCCGAAGCATTACCAGTGCATATGCAGCGATACCACCCAAGTCTAGCCTTTGAGGATTGCTGCAGAATCCTTCCCCCGGAGCGTTATCTCTACGGGCTGGCTCTAGCTCTCTAGCTCCAGACAGACGCAGTCTGCAAGCCACCAGCTCCTCTCTGTGTGTGTCGGGGAAAGGGAAGCTGCAAATTAGAAAAAGTCCCCGCAGTGGCGAAAAGGAAAATAAGGCGAGTGGGAGAGGGAGAGAGAGCTCACTAGCCTCAGAATTTTCGAGAATGATGACAAGCCACCCAGCTCCGCCATCATTCACTGACAATAAGATGCAGCCCTGGCTTATGATTTAGCGGTTTACCATAGGGGCTTCTGGTATCAAATGCCTGACAGGCATTTTAATTGCCTCCATCCAAGTGTGTCCCCAGGAGTCGAGTCTATAAGCCTATGAATGTCATCATCTGGTCTCCTTTGTGTTAATGCCAGACACACACAAGCACACACACACACGCACACACACACACACACTGTGCTTAAATAGAGAGTTTCCCAGCATAATATAGGATTACAAATAAATCTGGCTACACAAACTGGACATGATAAATGGTAGTTTATGGGAATATTTATTATCTACATTAATGACATCAGAGATTGTCTGATGCTCTGTCACTGGCTGCTCATTATGATATTTTAAAAACTGAATATCCAAAATTGTTTGTTTATTTATTGTTTATTTATATTCCAAAATAAATATCTGTGCCCAATAGAAAAATGCGTATATTTATTTGTATTTTCTTAGGGAAAATTCAATCCCCTTGTAACTGTGATAATTACACATTTGGCAATGTTTTCCTTACAAGGGAGAATGCAGCAAAAAACAAAGAGGATTAGGAAACCAGGGTTGATGTGTGATTTCTGTGGGCAATCTATTTTATTCCGTTTACAGACAGAAGCGAAAGGAGGTGGCAATGAGCTTGGGTACTGGGACCTTACAGTCCCTGAGGGCCAAGGCAGAGAATTGAATCTCTGGCATAATCAGTACCCCCTTTATGTTAGCAACTGAAATTAACAGCTGAATATCCCTGTTTCACAGTGCCCCTTATGTAGGGAGGTTAAATGTGGAATAATTCCCTGAATTTATTGCCCGGACAGAAGGGCTGGGAAAAACGTTAATAAATTAATTAATTTTTACAGCATTGTTAGCTTCCTGCATCAGTGAATGGAGCAAAATTCAATGTATACCAAAAGGGCCGGCTGTGAAGAAGGTTGCTGGGAGGGAGCATCACCATGGTTACCGGAAACAGAAAGTACTGAGAAAAATAAGGTAATGATGGAGAAAAGGGAAGGAGACTCCAGGGGAGGAAATTTAGAGTGATATGCTTCATTCTTTGCTTTCTGGAAAGAACTGTGTCTATCAGTTTTACACTCTATTTTGAGCGCATTAAGATGAATTTACATTCTCCATTAGCCACCTTTCTTCTCCACTTTTTGATCATGAGCTAATTCTGCTTTCATAAATATTCAAATTATGGTTCTTTTGTATGAGATGGTTCCTACTTCTCCTTGCCTCTGTCCATATCCCGGATTCAGGAACACCACTCAGCCTAGTCCACACCCTTTGTTTCATAGGTGAGAAAGCTGAGGCCCAGGGAATCTGGCCAAGGTCACAAAGCAGGCTGGTGATCCAGCAGACACACCATCCCCATTCTCTGACTTAGGTGCCCTGCTTTCTTCTTTCACCAAGTGATTTTCTTTCTGCGCTCCCTCCTGTTCCGTGTGCAAGAAAAAACGATTCCAAAATCATCCTTTGTCTTTGATTTTGTGAGCTTTCCTTTATTTGCTAAAGCAGTGATCTTCGTCTTTACAAAATGTTCCATAATTCTGAGACTAGCCTTGCTTAATATCTGTGTTGTACTGTATCGGAGGTCTGAAGAATCTGGGGTAATTATGTCACTGCTTTTCTTTCATTTCCAGCCCGGCAATCAGACGAATTGAGCATGATGGCCCTTTTGTGATCCTATCTTGCCGAGCCTGAACTTAATCATCATATACTAGGCACTCTATCATCCCTGGCATCGTTCTTTCTGCAAGCATGAAATCGGGCAATCAAACTGAGCTGTCCTCCCAAGGTTCCTCCTAGTTAATAGACAGTGTGAAGTTTCATGAGGTTACCCAAAATAATGAAACTGGAAAACTGGGAGCCCAGGTTAAAAAAAAAAAAAAAAAATTAAGAGAGCATTCACTCAAAAACAACCACTAGGAGGCGCAATATTTGTTAAAATCTTTCTGAGTCAGCAAAAATTGTGATTAGGATTTTGACCTTGATGCGCTGTGTTTATTTCCTTCGTAAAATGTTCTTTCAATATTCAGCTGTTATGACTCATTGCTTTTAGGTTAACTCATCCAGAGGTAGGATCAGACTGACTTTTCTGATGTCTAAAATAAAGTTGCGGCCACCACTACTGTTCTCTGCCCCCAGTACGTCATCTATCAAATAAAGAAATCACGTTTACAAAAGTGATTACCCTAGTAAAATTACAGGAGATTTCAGATTTCAGTTAATCTTACATACTGGTTAGGATTCTTCTCTTCCAAAAAGCATTCCTTAAATATGATCTCTCTGTTAAATGTCTATTTTTCTTCAGTGATTTGGACACTAAAGTTATTTTTCAAAACAAATGTTCTAATATGTTATATAAATTATTAATAATATGGTGTTCATTTCTGAACACAAAAAATAATGCACAAATGATGTCATTTCTTGAAACATAAATCATATTTTGTCAGAATCTCCTAAAGCACACATAATGGTCCTGGTCAGTCTAAAAAAATAGTGAAGCTTCAAAAATATTTAATACTTTTTCAGGAGTCATTATTTGAGAAGACCTGCTTCGTCACTGAGAATGAGTTGGTAAATTCTTTTTCCTTTTTCTTTTTTTCTTTTCCTTTGTTAGTGGAAGGAACTGTTACTTTAACATGTCCATTGTATAGTAAGCACTATATAATTCTTCCCTTTAATTACATTCTAAGAATACAAAATGGCAGATAATTGAGAGCCTTTCATGATTTTTTGTATTTTTTATATTTATGCTTATGAGCCTAAACTGTACTGCTTTCCTTATCCTTTCTCTCTTTGACAATATTCTAGACCTTGGCTTAGTACCATTCATCAGTTCATCTAGCCAGTTTTGATGACACACATACATATATTTCAAACACTTGATAAGTTCCAGGTATGCGGGAAAAACATTTCCTTCTATAGGAACTTTAATTACAATGGAGGGGTCATAAAAATAAAGAAGAATCTAAGCTGACACTTTCTCTCACTTTGATGACCCACTATGTCTCTGCCCCTGTATTACAATCTGCTGCATCTCGGATCCTGATCTTTAAGAATCTGATTTAACTATATCCCCAAATTCAGTTAGCTCAGCCCTGTGGCTCTTCTGGAAGACCCTTAGTTTTACTCTCTCAATATCCTGGCCTATGTATTTGTGTGTCACTCTTGAAGTTTTTTAGGAATGAATAATGGCGGTATTTCTTCCTTACCTCCTTGAAGTCTTTGGTTATAGAATCATCTTCCCGGCCCAGGCTTTCCTGACTACGATAATGAAACCTGCAACCATGTCCCTCCCACCACCCTTCATCCCTGCTCCTTCTTTCCCTTTCCACAGCACTCACCACCTTCCATCACACCATAGACTTGTATTTATTATGTTTACTATTTATTACCTGCCTCCCTCTGCTAGGTCCGTGAGGGAAATCATCTTTACGTGTTTGGGATGCTGGTGTATCCAAAGCACCCAAAACAGTGGCTGGGAACATAGTAGCATTCAAAGTATTTTTTTAAATGACTAAATGTGAAGATCACATTAGTGGATGAATTGAAGCATTTAAGCACAAGAC
Organism: Phoca vitulina; assembly: GCF_004348235.1. Classification (NCBI taxonomy): domain Eukaryota; kingdom Metazoa; phylum Chordata; class Mammalia; order Carnivora; family Phocidae; genus Phoca; species Phoca vitulina. The sequence goes on from NW_022589704.1 coordinate 26,845,271, forward strand.
AAGTCTTTGTGTTTCATATTGATTTCCTTGCTCTATATATTCAGTCTTCCTTATGAATATTGTATTTTATTTGTATTATAAATCACATTTTCCCATGGAATCAATATTTTTTGTTATTTCCATTAAAGGATATACATTTATTTAAAATAGGGACCTGTCAAAAAAAATAAAATAAAATAAAATAGGGACTTGTCTCCTGCTTTCTTTGAATTCTGCAAAGTACCTAGCATGGGACTATCAGTTCTTAAATGCTGAGAAAGAGCTTATTTGATAAATAATGCTTATATTGGTGTTAAACATGCTAACATTTAATGTTTAGATTATTTAAATAAAATGAGAATAGTTAATAAATCAATATTACCTTGTGGTCAAAATGCTGAGAAGCAGCTTTTTATTTAATTTAAAAAAAGTTTAAGATTTTATTTTTAGGTAATCTCTACACCTACTGTGGGGCTCGAACCCACAACCCCAAGATCAAGATTCACATGCTCTACCAACTAAGCCAGCCAAGGCACCTCTGAAGTGGCTTTTTATAAACTGACTATATTTACTATACTTTGTACTTAAAAAATTAATAATAGAAATAATAATTAGATATAATAGAAATAATAACAGTTTTATATTATACTCTTAAATTTGTCATTTTAAATATAAGCAGTTATCTGGGTATTTTACAAATTATTATGACATTCATATTCACTGCACACTGTTTTGCCTTATTTACCACAGATGGCATCTTTTCTTCCAACAAATTTTGTCCCCTCAAAAGCATACTGTGGTCAGACTCTATGGCCCAGCACCCTCCCCGCTATAAGACCTACTGAGTCAGAATTTCCATGGGATGGGCCTGATACCTGTGTGCTCAAGGTGACTTGAATACCTGGAAAACCTGGGGAAATACCGCTTCCAGGGGTATACTCCTTCAAGGGAAGTCTAGAAAACTTGGGTGTTTTGTCTGCAGATTGAGCTCCTGCTAATCACAGGTAATCAAACTGCTCACAAAGCCACCATAGTTAAAGTTAATTGATGCTTTACTTGCTTATCCCTTCAAAAGGACTGTAAATGTGCTTAAGGGAAGAGGATATATCGATAGTAAGAGTCCCAGTTCCTAACATAAAGATTTAATAAACATTTGTTAATGCAAAAAAAAAAAGTATTCTGTGGTCAAACAGACAAAAAAGAAGAAAGAAAAATGTCACAACTAGCATATCAGTCTGAATTACATGAAATGTTGAAATTCCATTACTTTTTAACCTATAAAATGGCAATTTCTTGTGGTTCAGCCTAATACCTGGAAAAGTTATAAAAGGAAGCAGAATGGAGTAGAGTGAACTGTACAAAATGTCCCAGTCTCCAAGCAAGGGCAAGTGTTCAATGGCCACTAATTAAAATACAACAAGTTTCAAATCTAATCTGTGGCACCTTCCAGAATATTACAAATTATGGGAAGCATAGCCCCCCAAACTATTGATATCTTTTAAGGCCATGAGGTACTATGATTCATTGAGGATGTGAAAATCTTCTAGAAATGTTTCTTGAATTCTTTGACAAATTCAATAGTAACTCTCTAGATCTCATATTCTAAAATGCATGGGCAAATAGAGTCAATGTAGTATCATCAGTGAAAGACCTATGCTTTAGGGGATTCCTGATTTTTGGGATGAATAACAACTGTTGGGAGTTAAAAGACAATCACTAAGCACCAAAAGGATAAATTTATCTAAATTACTCATATGGTTTTCTTAGGTTTTTCGTGGCAAACTACAAAAATTAATAGCATAAACAAGGCTGAATTATCCTTTATAAAAAATAAATAACCAATATCTTGAGAAACTCATATATAGGATTTTGAGAGCAGATAATGAACAAATATATTGTAGATGGACAAAAATCCCTCTCCCCCAATAAGATCTTTAAATCATTTGACTCCTGCCCCAAATTCTTCTTGTTATGATTAAAGAGAATGAACTATATTCATTAGCTTGTTGTATACTTTATCTTTCATTAACCTTCACTAGGTATTTTATGCTACTGAGCTGGATTTTTTACTTATTTAAAATTTGAAAATAAACTGTTATTATCTAGGCCTCAAGTCCTCTAATTATTTGCCTTATTTTATATTTAAACTATCTCTTACACTTATAATCAGTAGAAAAAAATTTTAAACCAGGATATTCAGTATTTCCACTGAATTTAGATAAAGAATGAATCAGAAATGAGGTATGTTTGGGGCGCCTGGGTGGCTCAGTCGTTAAGCGTCTGCCTTCGGCTCAGGTCATGGTCCCGGGGTCTGGGATCGAGCCCGGCATCGGGCTCTCCGCTCCGCGGGAAGCCTCCTTCTCCCTCTCCCACTCCCCCTGCTTGTGTTCCCTCTCTCGCTGTCTCTCTCTGTGTCAAATAAATAAATAAAATCTTTAAAAACAAAAAAAGAAATGAGGTATGTTTATAAAGAAGGAAAGAGCCTACTGACATATGGGTCACCCATGGTCATCTTTGCCATCTTCACTGTGATTCTGATTAGACTTGTCCTGCAGCAGGAAGGATGAATATATTCCAAGCAAGGAGGGTGAGGAGTAAGGCAAGATAACTGGACTACTTTCCAATTGCTCTTGTATCATGCTTTAATCCTCTGAGTCATCATGATCAGAGTTTGGCTTCACGATTTCATTTTAAATCTTAGTGTGGTGATTTTTTTTTTCTAAAATTCAGTTATATTCTTATCCAAATATAAGGACAACATACATTTCAAATTATTTTTGGGTAATGCACCATTTTTAATCTCAGAAGTATTCATATTTCACAGGAAGTTTTTCACAGGTAGTTTTAAAAATAGGGTACTTTTGTTTTTCTTTTTCTTTTTTTAAGATTTTATTTATCTGAGAGAGAGAGAGAGAGAGAGAGCACGAGTAGGGGGAGGGGCAAAGGGAGAGGGAGAAGCAGACTCCCCACTGAGTGGGGAGCCCGAAGTGGGGCTCAATCCCAGGACCCTGAGATCATGACCTGAGCCGAAGGCAGCTGCCCAACCAACCGAGCCACCCAGGCACCCCACTTTTGTTTTTCTTTATTCCATTAATGTCCTTATTTCACTCATCAAGGTGAAGCCAAAAAGATGATGTAAATAGAGGAGGAGAGAGAGAGAGAAGTTTTTCTCATTGTCAGCACTCAAAATACAGTTTGACTGCAATTTAGTGAAATAGCTAGCTCCAAGGCCATATTTAGGTTGTGTATGCCATTACCAGGAAGGCTTAGGAAATGACAGTGCCCAAAGTTCTATTCCGCTCACATACTTTCACCAAAGTAAACTGAACTGGACTTCTTTTTTAAAAACAGTGCGATGTGAACTGCAATTCTGAAAAATAATTACAGGTTCAATTCATCAAGTCATAATCTCATTATGCTCGAAGAACTAGGTTGGGAATAAAACACTCTCCAGATGTTGAAAAAAAAGCTTTAATGGCAGAACAACTGAAACTCTCACACATGGCTGGTGGGAGTACAAATGAGTGTGAACACTTCTGAAAACTCTTTGGTGATTTCTAGTAAAGTAAAATGTATGTCTACCTTATCAGCCAGTAATTTCATTTCAAGGTATATACCCAGGAGAACTGAATACATATGTTTACCTAAACACATTTTTAAAAAACTGTTCTTAGCTTTATTCATAATATCATGAAATCAGAAACCACTCAAATGCTCAGCAATAGTAGAAGATATTATGGTATATTCACAAAATGGATTAGTACACTGAAAAAATAGAATGAAAAAGAATTACTGTTGCATGCAACTCTATAGATGAATGTCATGGGCATCATGATAAGAGAAACAGACACAAAAGAGTACATACTATATTATTCCATTCATATGAAATTCAAGAACAGACAAAACTAATGTTCAGAAATAGAAGTCAGAATAGTGTTTATGTCTATGGGGACTAAAACAAAGGGTAGAATTGACTAAGAAGAAGTACAAGGCCTTCTTGTGACAGTTGGGGGGTGTACAATTGAGATGTATGTGCTATATTAAGGTAGAGTATACCTCCGTAATAATAATAATAATAACAATAAAATACTATGATGCCATTGGTTTAGAAACTCTTTGTTTACAGCAGCACATTTTAGGATCTAGAGTGAAGATTCTGCAAAAGGGTTCTGGTCTGAACATACATACGCAGGTTCGGAACCATGGCTGCATAAGCGAAGGCCCTATGAAGATTATGTGTTTGTTAAATAAATGAGCTGTGAGGGGGATATATTCCTTAGAAGGGAGAGAACATTTTTTTAAAAAGATTTATTTATTTGAGAGAGAGAGAAAGAAAGAGAGAGAAAAAGCGTGAACTGGAGGAGGGGCAGAAGGAGACAGAGAAAGAATCTCAAGGAGACTCCATGTTGAGCACAGAGCCTGACACAGGGCTCGATCTCATGACCCTGAGACCAGGACCAGAGCTGAAATCATGAGTCAGAAGCTTAACCAACTGAGCCACCCAGGTGCCCCAGGAGAGAACATTTTACATGGGCTTTTAATAAATAAATAGGAAACTGAAGTAAAAAAACTATATAGTAAAATGTATATCTTAGAAATTTAGCAACATGTGAAAGTACTTGTCTATAGCAATACACACTGAACTACACTATGATGACAAAAGCATGGACAGTTAAGGTGCTTTTTATACTGTCCCTTTCACACAAATCCCCTGCCCCTTGATGCCCACCATAATCACCAGTTTACTTCAAAATCATCTACTTCTTTGCTTCCAATCCAAATCTTACACATCCTTTTTGGTCCATTTAATGTTCTGCCTTCTTTTATGAAGGCTTCCAGAACAGCCCCACCACACAGTGCCATGAAGCACTTAGCTTTGTCAGAATCACCACCATATCAAAGAAAACAAAATCCCCACAACACCATAATGACTGATATTATATATGGCCTTGGGCTGGTCTTATATTGTTTATATTTATTTATTTATTCTAATATTGACCAATTAAAAAAGCATAAGACACAATTCTAATATTAATAAGTACCTATAATGTGCCAATTTCTTTCAACACATTGTTTTATTCAACAATTCTGAGAGTTATGAACTTCCATTTTACAGTTGAGGAAATAGTCCCAATTAGGTTTAGTTATATGCCAAGCACACAGCTGGTAAGTGGTGAAGCAGAAATTCAATCCCTGGACTTACGAGTTCATTAGTTTGTAATTCAGCCTAACAATTCTAAGGTGTCATCAGAAGAGAGGAGATAAATTAAACATAGAATTAACAATGTTCCATTTTTCCAGGGCACGTACTTTAAAGACAGACTCTATTAGTCTAAGTGTGCATAAAAGAGATAGTATTAGAAATAAACATTTTTACTTTCAGAATTACTTCAGTTTCTATCAGTTCATATAGAAACAATGTATATATGTGAACACAAGCCTTCCTATAGTGAAGGAAGACATAATTTTATTATCTATTTGGTCTAATCTTGGAAGAGCAACATGCATGGGATATATGTTCATGTGTTTTTGAAGAACTTCATTGTTTGACAGTATGAGTTTATTTTGTATGTTTTTAAACCTCTTGTTGAAATTAACATGTCTTAGAAGTATAGATTTAACAGTAAAATACCTGTCTTACATAGTCAATTACTACCCTCATTTTATTATATCAAGGTAGGAATAATCGAATACCATGGTTAATCTTAAAGGTTACATCAGAAAACATTATATCAATATCATATGCAAATGCATGTCTTGTTTAAATTAACTTGAATCAATTTGCAGTTAAATTCTAGGTGTGGGACACTGTTCTTTCAAATAACTCATTTCCTCCATCAAGTCCTTCCTCAAATATTATCTTCTCAGTGAGGTTTAACTTGACCCTTGCAATCTGCAATTCCCATTCCCAATCTCCTTTATCTTATTTGGCAGAATACTTATAATTTTCTAATACACTATATAACTTATTTATTGTGCTTATTCTTTATTGCCTGTCTCTCCTCATTCATTTGTAAGCTCCAGAAAGGCAAAACTCTTTGCCTCCTCATTTGTTCACTAATATCCCCAGGTACTTAGAACTGGGCTTGGTACGTAATCGGCACACAATGAATATTCACTGAACTCATGCATGCATGAATGGATGATTACAATTATAACACTAAAATTCATATAAAAAGCATGAATTATCTCCTAAAAAATCTGAAGTCTGAGTTGAAACAGTTGACAAAATCTGTAGAAATCACTAGTTTCAGAAATAACTTGACAAAACACATGGTGTAATTATTTTATTTATTTTTACGTCTTGGTTAACTATTTAAATATACAAGTCTTAGGCTTTTCATTTATAACACATTTATAGCCATGTTAGGTACATCTCTCTCTTTAGATATTTACAAATAGTTATCTGTTTGTTTATTATTTATTTTGATAAAAACTCTTCTAGCATTTTTTTACATGCTTGTGAATCCTTAGTTATAACTTGCATGTTTATCTTTAGCTTTCCAATCATCTAAAAGTTGATACAAATTGCTTTCTTTCACTACATACAACCAGCTTATAGGAAATCCATATTTATAGGAGAAATGGGAAACCATGGAAGAAAATGATGAGATTTAGTGTTGAGGAATTCTCACTCAATGAAATTTTCATTTAACAGACTGTCAAGCAGAATCATCTTCAGGAGTTAGGAATTTCTTGGCTGATCTTCCTGGAAGCAGGAAATGAACCTTTATTTTATTGAATGTCTCTACAAAATGGGACCATTACGATTTAATTGAAGAATAAATAATGGCACAAAGTCAAATGCCAAAAAATCAAATGCTGCATTGCATGACGTTAGTTCTAAAATCCTGATTTCTTTTTGAAAAATGTTAAAAGGAATTATGCTGGTCATTGCTTTCCAAGCTTTCAAAATTGTTATCTCAATATTCTAAACCTTTTTCATTCCTTCAATACTTGGCAACTTCGTAGAATTGGGGTGCTAGCAATTCTTGAGAGACCAATCCTTTTGAATTAGGCAGTCTTTAACCTTAACATTAGTACCAGATTATTCTGAAAAGGTTTAAATTCTACAAGCTCTTATAGCATTTTCTTTCAGCGTTAAATATTTCCAGGTCAAATCATAAAACGTCTACTGTGATGGTTTAATAAATGCAATGTCATATGTGGAATGATTTCTGAAAATGTATATATTTTTAACAAAATTTATTTTGTGAATAGCCCAAATCCACATTCCAAAAACTTATGAAATCCAAATTTATTCTCTCTGCTGTTTAGGGGAGAATTTACCCTACGATCACAGCCACCAGACAATACACATACAGTTTCTTTGTTCCTACATCAGAGATGAGAGGAGAGAATTAACTAGTGATGCAAGTAGTTATTTGAACATAGTTTAAATAAAACAGTTTGGCAGGACAACAAACTTTGAACATTTAGAATAAATCCAATGCTATATCTAAATGTGCACTAAAGTCCTAAATCCTCCTATTGATTAGAATTAGAGAATATAGATTATGAATACCAAACCCCTTGTTAAAAGAAAGGGGAACTGGAATGGAGAGTGGGAATACTTCTATGTTTCATCCCACCATCAGATTTCTAGGCTACAAAAGACTCTAGATAAAAGATATACTGGTTTTTAAATTAAAAGGAAATATTAGACATGATCCATGTCTATATATGGACAATCCTTCTCAACAGTACCATCAAATTGGCTAGAAAGAGTTCATGTGGGAAGAATTCTATATGGCAATGTTTGAAATTACATTACATTTATACTATCATTTTCCATAGTTCTGGGGCTTCCCCCTCCTTTGTTTCTAATAGCAAATGTATAATTAAAGAAATAAGAGTTTAAATTAAAATGAAACTTAGTATGTTGGGGAAAAACTCAATTTTTTTCTAGATATTATCCATCTACTGTGACTTATTTTTCAAATGGCTGCGGAAGCAGCCATTCTAAGTATCTGAGCCAATGAATCTGTCTGGGAGAGAAATTTCCACATGCCTAAGAACACTAACTTTTTTCTCAAATTGCCACACTCTTGTGTGCTTTTGTCTTCCTCTCCCATTCTCCATGCTTTGTCTACCCCTTTCCAACACTTCCTTCTCCTTTAACCCCAAACTCATGGGGAGCATGGTCAAGGAAACAGGAAAATATTTAAGGAACCATTTAGACAACTTTTCTCTACCCAAGTCTTTGGCTTCATTTTAGTTGAGGGCAGACTTTACGTGTTTTACAGCATTTTCTTTCTACAATATCTGGTAGATTCTTTTTACATTGATGCAGAATAAATAATTTGTTTCTTGGGTGTTGACTCAGAAAAAAAATGGAATTGGAAATGGGGAGAAAAACATATAAGCTTTTGTGGTCATTGTACATAATACTCCAGCACGGTATCAATTTATTTCGAACTCAGTAGAACTAAGGAAATAAAGACAAGGGAAGAGAATGCCCAGCTTACAGAAACCTTCTCCTGAGACACCTGTGAGCACATAGACGCCCCATTAGAAAAGAGCAGGTGGTACTTCAATGAAAGGTTTTTTCTAGATGGCAATGGCTGATTATAAGTCTCTCGGAATTTGTATTTTAATTTGGAAGTGCTCAGTAGGATGCAGGATTGATTGATTGGCTGATGAGAGAAGGGGAAGTAGAGCCTGTATTAAGTGGCATAAAGAATACAGAAAGGGAAAGCTTTGAGTAATTGGCAGTCAGGACATTCCATTAAAAGCCAAGTACAACAAAAGAGAAACTTATTTTACAACAGGGGAAAACTTTGGAAAGGGGTGGGGGTGAAGGGGAGCAAAGGTAATAAAATGGCACAGAAATGCTAAGATTGACCCAGTGCTATTTGTGCATCAACTGAAGGAAAAAAGTAAATAAAAACTGGTGACGTGTTAGGAGGGCTGAGACACGCAAATCAGAAGGAAAAGTAAGAATAGGGAAGGAAGGGTAGAGAAGAGTTAGAAGATCAAGAGCTTTGGAAGCAAACAGGGTTTCATTTATAAATCAGTGAGCCTGTCTGACAGGTGAGGCGGGCTGAGGCACTTGAAAGATCTTATTCAGTGGCTGGCATTACTGAATGCCCAGCTGGGTCTGAACAAGAGTAGTTTTAAACAGGGACATTGTTCCAAAGAAGTCTTAAGTTTCATGTGCCCTCCAATGCAGCCTTATAAATCTTGAACAGAATCAATATTCACCCACCACCTGCAATCAGCATTATTCCAGAATTTGCTGGACACAGCAAGTCCCTAACAGGGAATATTTTAATTTGGATGGCTGGCCCTCTACTCAGGACTTACATGTATTGATGATATGCAAATCAGCTCAGTTCAGAAGCTGTCCCATCAATAGCATAAATTAAGTGTATCCTATCCTGAGGATTATCTTGGAAAGAGAGAATGTCACCCTCAATATGCCTATGGTCTAGAGGTGAGCAGTCAGCCATCTCTGAGTGAGGGAGAGTGAAAAACAAAGAGTATTTCATCACGATTGACTGGCTGACGGCATTCTTCTTTAGGTTAAGTGCTTGATTACTTACGTAAAATATCTTTGCTCAGAAAACTTTTATTTTTAACATCTGTGCAGCCAAAGAAGAGATTCAAGGTTAGCATTTTGATCAAGAGCCCCTGATACCGCACATAGGCAAATAATGAGTGAAAATAACATTAAATTGTGACCTTTGTGGTAACATTGCATATAATGACCTCTAGCATAGGACACCTGTTTTGTCCTAGTGAGAATGGATCTGTGACTTTCTCTTATGCATTCCAGGTAACTTAGAGTTAATAAACAAAGAGCTAAAGTCCCCAGAGAGGAAGATCGCAAGAATGTAAGAAAAAGAAAACAGCTTTGTTGTTATGATACGATTTTTTTAAAGAAGTTATAAATCACAGCTGGAAATAGATGATTAAAGGAAATTCAGATATAACTCATTCTACAATGCAATTTAAAGACAATTTCTATTGAATTTGCAATTCTTTCCAATACATGTTATCTAGCCAGCTTGTTAGGACACCATCAATGAAGAATAATTTTTAAAGTCGGATTTAATAACAGGTAAAGGGAAATGGTGAGAATATTCTTGAGGCCTGATTACAAGTGAACTGGTCAAGTGGTGAACCTGTGTGAGGTGGCTGAACTCATTGTTCATGATGCCATAAGAGTTGAAGACAACGGAGGGGCATGGACAGTCAAAGGAGGTAGGAGGAATCCTGGAGTCTGCACAGCTGTTAGAAGCTTTGGAATAAGTGAACATACAACCATATTGAATGAAAAAGGCATAAACAGAACAGTATCTCTACCAAGACAAATATTTATTAGGCATGTTGCAATGAGGGTATTTGGGAGAGGCAAATGGAAATGGAGATCAGAGCTAAAAAGAAAAATTTTAAATAATGTGAATAAAGAAAAGGAACTTTCCTGTTCTAATGATCATGTGTCCCCAAAAATGAAGATCATGAACTCAATTCTTTGTAACTGTGGTTCAAAACACCACCACCACCATCACCACGGCCAACAAAAGGTTGTGAAACCTTGAGACCCTGCAAGGTTATGAAGTGAATCCTGCCATCTCTCTTCCCAGTACCATCTATGGGGCAGAGGCTGTGAAAGTGGAGAACGTGGCTATAGCTCCCACCATTTTTTCTGGACTCCACAGACCTGTGCTAAATGCTGGGTTTCACCATTGTCAATTAACAAGTCTAGAGGTGGCCCAAGAGTCCACTGTGTATTTGTGTAACACCCCAGGTGATTCTGGTGCCATTGGTTCATGGAATACATTTTGAAAAAACACTACCACAGAGGAAGGAAGGAAGGAAAGAAAAGAAAGAAAGAAAGAAAAAGAAAGAAAGAAAGAAAGAAAGAAAGAAAGAAAGAAAGAAAGAAAAAAAAGAAAAGTTGTTTGCTCACCAAATGCAAAGGTATTTGTCTCTTGTGCCAATGAAACCAACAGGGGTTCTTAGTATTCCTTCTTCATTAGCTACAATCAGTAATAACAGGTATAGCCAGAAAAAAAAATATTGCTCTAATCAAGGACATTTTAAGATTAATTATTCTGTTTCACGTTGATTGTTAAGGGCCAAATGAAGACAGAAAGAGGATTCCAAGATTGTACTTACGACATATACTTTAAATAAAATCTACAAATATTGCTCATAAAATTATAACATTGCCTTCACCATTCTTGTCATATTTCTATCAACTAATGCAAGTTTTGAACTTGATGCTTGTGAACTTGGAGCCCCAGAAAAAAGCTTATTCTTTCAACTGCAAAGCAACCATAAAGTGAGACACATTTATGTCAGTTGAAAGCACAACATGACTTTAGCTTTCACGGGGTTTTACCTTGATTAGGAAACCTCTATCGAGAATTTGGGGACAGCACAGGCAGCACCCACAGGGGAGTAGGCCTATAAGTAAGTTAACGTGAACATGGTCTACAAAGCTTCAGACTGATTTCAGAGCTTGTGAATTCCAGCCCACTGGAATTTAGCTTGAGAAACCCAAAGGATTCTACTATGATCTAGAAAACTACTCCAGGATGAGATAGGGAGGACAGGGAGCAGATGTCCTTAGTCCCAAACTGGGTTCAGATGGCCTCTGAAAGGTCTTGTTCCCATGGGTCTCTATAGATAATAATGAGAAACTTTTATCAGGGGTGTACTAAGAACTAGTCACTTTTTTGAGCATTTATTTATATCAACTTATTTAATCTTCACAGCAACTATGAGGTAGTTATTGTTATGCCCATGTTATAAACCAGAAAACCAAAATTCAGGTAGATTAAACTACTGGATATGCACTCAATTCATATCTGGCTGCAGGTATGCTTTTAAAACTACATTCTAAAACAAAACAAACCCAAAACACACAGCAAATGCCCTACATTCTATTTCTCTGTATTCTCATCCACTCTGTATATAATCTAAACTGTTCCTAGCAGGGAGACGGTCAAAGACCTCGCAAAGGCTAATGTTTGGCATCCCCATCCTCCAGCTGGAAATTTTGACAATGAGTCCACATCAATAATATGCATAATATGGATAATCTGATATCCAGGGAGCAATGGAAATCCAAAAAACAATTTTGGTAACTTATTTCTTAATCTTTTAATTTTCTAAGATGTATGAATAACCATTAAAGATTCCACTTTTTAAATGACAATTTTTAAAAGCTGCCTTATATTTTAAGTTAGTTGAAAAGACAAGAAGTAAAGAACTCTGTATTTTGGTACTGGAGCCAGTATGGAATCACCGCTGGTCTTCTGAGGCAACAGTTTTGGTTTTTCGGTGTTTCATGTTGATGCCGTTTGCATCACCTGTCTTTTAAGCTGGAAACACCCAGTGCCTAGGTACCTCTGTGACTCATGTACTCCAGTTGAAAGTGGAAAATTTTATTCTTTTAAAGTAGAAGATGCCCAGGGGAAATAAATTACTAGTACTTAGAGCCTTGGACATTATGACAAATTCCAAAATATAATCTCCAGAATCACATTTGTTGATTGCTTTAAAGTTAAAGCATACTTTCTTAAAAACACTTCTGATCAGTAAGCAAAATTATTTCATATTTTCATTTTGGAAAGTTCACTGCAGCTTTGTTAATTTTGGGGAACATCTGCTCATCAGTCATGACTCTAAAGTACAAAAAATTCCTTAATTTTCCCGACTTGATACCTCCAATTTATCTTGTAATAGTAGTTATCAAACCAAATAACATTTCTTAATTTATATAATGGTCGGCCCCACCAGAGTTAGCCACTTGAGGATAAATATCACATTATATTTTTGTATCCCTGGCATCTAGTAGAGTGCTGGCCACAGTGGGTACTTGGTCAGTATGTCCTGTATGGAGCTGGTGGACCTAGGTAATAAGAGGCATTGAAAGTCTAAAAATATTACACCTCTAAGAAAGGAAGTTAAATAAATCTATAACAAAATAAAGCCAGGAAATTGATTTGAAGATTAAGTATTTGATCCATTTGAAATAATCCAGTTTTTTTTAAATTTTAAAAATTATTTTTATTTTAAATATTTTATTATTTTAAATTTTTTTATTTTAAGTTTTTTAAATTATTATTTTAAAATTTTCAAATACTGATAAGTGATATATATAAAATATAATATAATTATATTATATTATATTAAATAATATAATCTAATATCTATTAGAATAGATATAATATTCTATTGAAACAGAAATATTCTATTTCAATATTTCTATTGAAATAGAAATATTTCTATTTCAACATATGTAAATAATAACAATAAGAGCTAATGTTTGTTGGATGCTGAGTATTTCCCTACATTATATTAAGCAATTTGCACATAAAATAGGATCTTATAAGGAAGGTCATTTTATTACTTCCATTTTATAGGTAAGCAAGTTGAGACAGAGGTTAAATAACTTACCCAAGGACAAACTGCTAGTAAGCTGAAGAACTTTCATGAACTAGACAATCTGGTATGAGATTCTCCAAGAGCCTAAAATCTTTCTGCATATGTTTTGACTTCTTTATAGCAGTAGCCGTTTTTGTTCAGTATTGGACAATGATGGAATTCTTAAAACAGCTGAAACAGAGCACTACCAAACCCAATCACCTTCCTTGCTTAGCCCAGCCTGCCCAAACAAACACATAGGTATTCAACATCCCTTCTCTGAGTTTTATACAAAAACCACAAATAGAAAAATAAAAGACATTCCAATGTAGAGCATACAATCACATGTCTTCTGTTCCTCTCCATTGTTAGCCTGGCTTCCTATGAAAAAAGTACTTGTAAAACCATTGGGTCTCTGTAGTGTGTCTTCCTTACTCCATCCTCATCCCTCCCTTTGCCACCATAGTCCTGGCAGTTAAAAAGAAAAGAACTGCTGTTTCCTGGACATCTGGGCTATTTTGCTTTCCTTCCAGGGAATTAATGAGATGCTAAGCATCACCTGTTTACCAGTCTCTGTCCTCTGTCCAATTTATCATAATCTATGATCTCATAGGGGAATGCCATAAAAAAAAGTTTTAATTTGAGAGATACACTACAAGCAGGAAAGCCTGGAAATTAAATAAAATGATATTCCTAGTGTGAATCTTAACAGTGAAATTATATAGACAATTAGGTATGCTTTTTATTTATAATAAAGTCACAGGAAGCAAAACCCTCAACAATTTGCCCACAGAGAAACTCGAAGATGCCACAACACTAACTCCTTAAATGTGACATGGGTGATACCATCCACTGGGGAAAATAACAGAAGTTAGATATTTGCAATTTAAAAAATTCAGAATTCTTTAAATTACACTGTTCTTTTAGAACCTACTAAATAAAGTAAGAATGGTAAAAGCAGAAATCACGCATTTATATTTCATCATTTTTCAAACTGACTGTTTCATTTTTTAAAAAGATTACAACTGATCCACAAAATAAAATGCTTTATGCTTTTCTACCTGAAATATTAAATAACAAAGCAACTTGGGGAAAAGGTGGACTACAGTCCACAGTTTTTTCTTCTGTTTTATATACTTGGAGCCGTGAGACAAGGATTCACATTGTATCTGACAGAGCTGGCTTATTTTTCTCTTCCCCCTTCACATGTGTCCTGTATTTCCTAATTATTCTCTAAACACAGAGAGACTCAAGGTTCTGCTATTTAGCATTGCTCCCAGTAAGCTGAATGCTTGTCAATGACACTAAGAATAATCATGATAGTATAGAGCTTTATATTTTACTAAGCCCTCTCACATCAATTACTTCATTTTGTCCTAAAAGCAATGACATCTTAGTCTTGTTTTCTAAATACCGTTTTTTACTAAAGGGCATCAGAATTTCTTGCAATGAAGTGGCTAACCCAGATCTGCTGTAGGGAAAGTACAAAGAGCCCCCGGACATCTTGTTGTGTCAGAAAGCAGAGCACTACCAAGGATTAATGGGGCTTCTCAAAAGGACACCACTGCTGTCTCAGAGGGGCTCCCAGTGGCCAGGTTTGAGTTAATTTAGGCATCAAATATAATAATGATGGCACTAAGATTATAAAACATCGAATCAAAGAAAATCCACAAGTCTGCAGAGACCCTCTAACAAGGGAGGGGGGAACAGATGGAGGAAGGGAGGAAGGGAGAAAAAGAAAGAGAGAGGCCGGAGAGGGAGAGAACCCTAGAGGAGAGGAGTGGTAAAAAAGTCTTTTTTAGAAAAGAATGCTAGTTATAAAGAGCAAAAAGAATGATTTTTTTTTTCAAATCACCATCGTATCCCCAATATATAAGGAACAAAGGCAAGAATCATGAATGCATACTAAACTACTGGGTGAAATGTTGTTAGGAAACAGGATATTCCCATGGCCTCCAAGTATCACCCACAGTTTCCTTCTTCATTACAGAAGGAGAAAGGTATTTTTATAATTAATTGCTAGGAATTCTCAATATCACCTAATCCTCCCCCCACCCCTGGAAATATATACTCTAAACCCAATCATGAGGAAGCAAACAAAAAATTCATCCTGTGATATTCCACAAGTCACCTGACCTGGAATTTCCAGAAACATTAATGTCATGAAAGAAAAAAAAATAAGGGCTCTCTACTATATTAAAGGAAACTAAAGAGACATGGCAATCTTAATTGTCTCTTCAATTAAAAAAAAAGCAATAAAGGACATTTTGGAGACAACTGAGAAAATCTGAATATGGATGGTATAGTAGATAATGTTATTGAATAAATGTTAAATTTCTGGGCTTTGATAATGGTACTGTGGTTATGAAAATGTCTGGTCATAACATGGCACCATGTTAATTAGTAATCTACTAAAGTATACCACACACATTTATTGTACTATTCTTTCAACTTTTTTGTAGCTGTAAAATTATTCAAAATTAAAGGTTGGGGAGTAAAGATACTGCTTATGTTCCAAAGAGCTCACAATAATGTGGTGAAAAGGGGTATATAAAAATTTAGAGTTCAATGTTCAAGAGTTTCTCCTACAGAGCCATGAGCTCCGAGCACAGAAGAGGATGAGCTGGATTCTAACTGCAGGCTCCTGAGACCATGTTCTAAGCTTCTCCCATTCTCCCACACTATTCCTGGACTCTTCACCTCTATGTTACTTCAACTTCTTATCTTTACCTGCCCAATAAAAGAGACCTAATCTAAGCTGAAAAACACCTGGCTTATTCTCTGTCCCCAGGCCCCTTGATCCAGGTGTTCTCAAGATGCCAGAACAAGGAACTCATTTTACAGACTACTTCTGGTGTTTATGAAACCACTTAGAAGAAAACTAGGTGAGCCTTCCAGCAATGCTTGAGCCTGGAGTTGGATAGTAACTGTACTGGACAAAAGCTTTCACACAAAATTCACTCTTGGGCATGATTATACTCCATGACTGAGTTCGAACATGGCAGGTTAAATAGAAAGAAAATAATTATTTTCCTGCTATTTACCTTTATATTATCTGTGAAGAATTGGACAACAGTCTTCTCTACTTACGAGACAGGTAATACAGACATTATTTTGCCATCAGAGTGACATACTGAACTGAAGTTTTAGTACTCTTAATATGGCCAGCTTAGTCATGTTATGTGAGTAAGAAAATTCTGTAAGTCTGTTGTTAGATCCCATAACTGGAATTAGAAATCATAGGATTCAAGGATTCATGTGAGCCTCAACAGTATTTTATTGAATGTATTTTGAATTGATAGTAAATGTGAGATCATAGATTTTTCAAAGTCCACTGGGGGTTATTTACTTTATTTTTTTAGAGCAGTTTTAAGTTTACAGCAAAATTGAGGGGAAGGTATTGAGATTTCCTATATATTCCCTGCCCCCACACATGCATAACCTTCCCCATTATCCATATCCCCTACTAGAGTGGTATATTTGTTACAATTGATGCAACTATACTGACATATCACAATGACCCAAAGTCCATAGTTTATATTATGGTTCACCTCTTTATATTGTACAGTCTATAGGTTTGGACAAATGTATAATGACATGTATCCAACATTATGGTATCATACAGAGTATTTTCACTGCCCTAAAAATCCTCTGTGCTCCACCTAATCATCCCCTCCTCCCCGCAACTCTTGGCTACCACTGATCTTTTTACTCCCTCTATAGTTTTGCCTTCTCCAGAATGTCAGATAGTTGGAATCATACCGTACACACACAGCCTTTTTAGATTGGCTCCATTTACTTAGTAATACGCATTTAAGTTGAAGTTTCTTCCATGTCTTTCCATGGCTTGACAGCTTATTTCTTTTTAGCACTGAGTAATATTCCGTTCACTGGGTGTATCACAGTTCATTTATCCTTTCACCTCCTGAAGGACATCTTGGTTGTTTCCAAGTTTAGGTAATTATAAATAAAGCTTCTATAAACATCCACATGCAGGGTTTTGTGTAGACATAAGTTTTCCACTTCTTCGGGCAAATACCAAGGAGTATGATTGCTGTATTGTTTAGTAAGAGTATGTTTAATTTTGTAAGAAACCTTCCAAAGTGGCTGTACCACTTTGCATTTCTATAAGCAGTGAATGAGGGTTCCTGTTGCTCCACGTGCTCACCAGTATTTGGTGTTGTCAGGGTTCCAGATTTCAACCATTCTAAGAAGTGTGTAGTGGAATGTCATTGTTTTAATTTGCATTTCTCCAATAATATATGATATGGAACGTCTTTTCAAATGCTTATTTATCATCTGTATATCTTTTTTTGTAAAGTGTTAAGGTCTTTGTCCCATTTTTTATTTATTTTTTTTTTAGTTTTTTTTTTATTTATTTATTTGACAGAAAGAGAGAGAGAGAGGCAGGCAGAGGGAAAGGGAGAAGCAGGCTCCCCGCTGAGCAAGGAGCCGGATGTGGGGCTCAAGCCCAGAACCCCGGGATCACGACTGGAGCCGAAGGCAGATCTTAACCAACTGAGCCACCCAGGCACTTTTTTTTTTTTTTTTAATTGAGTTTTCAGAGTTCTTTTTGTATTTTGTATTTTTTTTTCTTTTTGTATTTTGGGTAACAGTCTTTTATCAAATGTGTGTTTTGTAAATATTTTCTCCAAGTCTGTGGCTTGTCTTCTCATTCTCTTGATATTATCGTTTGCAGAACATAAGTTTTTAATTTTAATGACTTCCAACTTATCCACTATTTCTTTCATGTATCATGCCTTTGGAGTTGTATCTAAAAAGGCATCACCGCATCCAAGGTCATCAAAGATTTCTCCTCTGTTATCTTCTAGAAATTCTATGGTTTTGCATTTTACATTTAGGTCTGTAGTAATTTTTGAGTTAATTTTTGTGAAATGTGTCTAGTCTGTGTCTAGATTTTTTTTTTTGCATGCCCAGTTGTTCCAGCACCATTTGTCGAAAAGACAAATGCTCCATGGTATTGCCTTTTGCTTCTTTGTCAAAGATCAGTGACTATATTTGTATGAGTCTATTTCTAGGCTTTCCATTCTGTTCCATTGAGCTGTTTGTCTATTCTTTTGCCAAAACCACACTGTCTTGATTACTGTAGCTTTATAGTAAGTCTTAAAATTGGGTAGTTTTAATCTTCCAACTTTGTTCTTCTTCAATATTGTGTTGGCTATTCTGGGTCTTCTGCTTCTCCATATAAACTTCAGAATCATTTTGTCAATATCCACAGAACAACTTGCTGGCATTTTGATTGGGATTGCACTGAATCTATAGGATGGGAAGAACTGACATCTTGACAATATTAAATCTTCCTATCCAAGAACTCTCCATTTATCTAGTTCCCCTTTGGTATCTTTGATCAGAATTTACAGTTTTCCTCATATGGATCTCGTACCTATTTTGTTAGATTTAAATCTAAGTATTTCCTTTCTTGTGTGCTAATGTAACATATTGGTAAATTGGTACACGGTATTGTGTTTTTAATTTCAAATTGTACTTCTTCATTGCTCGTATATAATATAGGAAACCACCTGACTTGTATATATTAACCTTATTATCTTGCAACCTTGCTATAATCACTTATTAGTATAGGAGATTTTTGTCAATTCTTTTGGATTTTCTACATGGACGATCATATCATCTGTGAATAAAGACAGCTTTATTTCTTCCTTCTCAATCTGTACATCTTTATTTTCTTGTTTTATCTTACTGCATTATCTAGTACTTCCAGTACTATGCTGAAAAGGAGTAACAGGAGGGGGCATTCATGCTTTATACCTGATCTCAGTTGAAAAGCTTCAAGTTTATCACCATTAACTATAAGGTTAAGTGCATGTTTTTTGTAGATATTCTTTATCAGGTTGAAAATGTTAAATTATTTTTACTAGTTCAAAAGAAAAAATGTCTTCTGTTCAACTAGATGATTCAAATGACATTCATTTTCTCACCTAGAGGACCTCAACTACAGTGCCCAACAGCTTCTTTCTTGATCTGAATAATCTATAGTTCTAATCTACACATAGAAAAACTATTTCCTTTATGAAAATAACCAGCATTACACTTATATTCTTATTTTGTTTTCTGTTGCATTGCTTAATAATTAAAAAAAAAAACAACACTAGAGGCATAATCTTTTACACGTGGCTAATAACATTTGCTTTTAAGAATTTTTAGAAGGCAGGTTAGAGAAATGATGGATTTAATATGCCAACACAGGCTGCAAGGATTATATGCTGGGTTATCTCTTGCTGAAATACTCCTTTCCGTTTTGATTGTTTCTTCCATTGTGTGGTTCTCTTTTTTTAATGAGCCAGATTATGTTGCTGTGTGTGTGTGTGTGTGTGTGTGAGAGAGAGAGAGAGAGAGAGAGACAGAGAGAGAGAGGGAGAGAGAGAGACACAGAGAGAGAGACGGGGGGCGGGGGTCGAGAGATGTATCAGGCTGCGATTTGGCACCATGTTTTAGTCCCTAGTTTCTCTCTTAAGCAGTAGAGGGCACAATTGTGGTACTTACTCTGTGCCAGACACTGTGCTCTGCCCTTAACAAAGCTCAGGAAATACAAGTTTCCCACACTATTTAAAAGTAGAGCATTTCTATGAAAACTTTTGTTAGCCAAAATGTCATAAAGTGAAGAAGCCATTACTATTAATTTATATGGAAAATGTTTTGGAGTGTTCCTAGACCCCTAAAATAACCTCTCTTAGGATTCTCTGATACCTCAGGACACATCTTACGAATGAATGCACAACTGAATGAAGACACATTCAAAGCTACCGAGGCCTGATGCTGAGATGCTCAGGGCAGTTCCCAGGGGAGAGCTTAGCAGGGTCCGCTCTCGCTTGGAGCACATGCTGCCTCTATAATTCTCACCGTAAAACAAATGCTGGAGGCTATTTTTGCTTTTCACCTTTTTGTAAAAGCAAAACGACTCTCCAGATTTCTTTTGGTTAGCAAAAACGGGCACTGGTGTAGGTCTTTTCATAAAAAGCACAGTGGTGTAACACGAACTTTCAAACAGCAGAGGATACCTTGCTTACAAATTTAGGAGGCAGATGCTATAATTATCTACATTTCACAGATATTGAAATGGAAGCACAGAAAATTAAGTAACTTGCCCCCCACCAAACAATGAATAGTAAAACCACAAATCATAAAAGAAAGAGTGCTTTAAAGCAATTCCATATTTTCAATTTCTTCTTAATTATGAAGTCTAGCTTTCCCAGAATTAACACCATTAACAAGATAGTTAGAACATACCTGCTAAACTCTGTTCGCTTTTCGCTTACAACTGACAAGTGTTACAAATGGCAGAAGTTGACAATGTGGCGAATTCTTAAATTTATTCTTGAGCGAAGGATGGGAGTGGAATATTGGCATTCTCCAGCTTATGAAGAATATTAGATATTACTTGGGTTTCCCGGCTAGCCCACAGAAATCTATTTTACTCACGATGTGGTTGAATCATAGGACAAACCTGAGATGAAAGTGTTTTGGGGGAGCACAAGGCCTGGAACACGCTCACAGCACCACAGATGCTGAATGGATGACTCAAAGAAAGAAATATGAGTTGTAAACGAAGAAATAAAACTGGGTTTCTATTTTGACTTTTTGTACTGCAAACTAATAGATAAGCATCTTTGTTATCAAAAAAAGGTAGAATTTTTCCTTTGCTTGTCTATGCTCTCAATGTCTAATTTACTTTATCTCCAGCCCAACCATAAGTTCAAATCTCAACAAAAAAATCCCCTTCAGGTCTTTCCAACCTCCCTGAATTTCCATTATACAAAATTGCCTAGCTTTCAGACTCCATTAAAACTCTCCTCCACAGCAAATTCTACCTGGAATATTCAAAATAAATCAATAACTGAACTGAATGGATGTTTACTGGCATCTTAGCTTTCTCAGAATACATGCATTTTTTTAAAGTTTATTTTTTTGGTAATCTCTACACCCAATGTGGTGTCAAACACAATCCTGAGATCAAGAGTCACATGCTTAGAACTGAGCCAGGCAGGCACCCCTATATGCATTTTTTAAGGGAAATCTTTATCAGATGCTGTCTATCAAATAAACAGCCATGGTTGAATTCAAGGCAATAACATAGATTCAAACAAAACCCAGACATAATAGGGCACCTGGCTGGCTCAGTCAGAGGAGCGTGTAACTCTTGATCTCGGGGGCGTGAGTTGAAGCCCCACGTTGGGTGTGGAGATTACTTAAATAAATAAAACCTTAAAGAAACAAACACAGTATCATAAAATTAAAAATAGTCATGATTACAATGGGCGGTGAGCACCCTTTTGCTGTCTTCCTATACAGATCATGGGCTATTTTCTACTTTTTCAGTTAGGAGCCCTGTGAACCAAGGCGGTATAATTGTTTTTGCCCTTCAATGGATAATCTTAAATTCTCTCTAACACTTCAAGGCCTTCCTGAAAGAAGGCTGAGAATAACTAAATAAATTTTTAAAAATATGTGTATGTATATGTGTGTACAGATGGACACACCTTTGCAGTTTGGTGCCTCCATGAGATTTACCAGGAGCACCCAAAGCAAACAGTCCCAATATTCCCACATAAAATTGACCAAGCAAATAGTAAATGCATTTCTGGGATTATATATGTATATATAAAATCAAATAGTTACTGCTTGTTGAAATCCTGTGGTCTCAGTTTAACTGTTATTAAAATAAATGTAAAATTTTAACCCCAGAATATGCTTTTAGGCTTTCATTCTTCTTCACTCTGCTCCCCAGTAGCCCAGTGTGGCAGCATATACATTAACTTGTGATGGTACCACAGTTCTATTTGTCTGAATCATGTACGCTCAAGGAGAGGGAGAGGGGAGGAGGGCAGGGTACACATCGCTAGAAAGTAGGACACTTGCAGCCAGAGTGGTGGGCTTAATTTGGAGAGGACAGAATAAGAGCAGAGGACTCCTCCTGGAGACAACCTGGCCACCATGGGCTATAAGGCTGAGGCAAGCCAAGGTCTAGTGGGGAGAGTTTAGATATAAATACCCAAGAGACTGAATTTTAAATGCTTCATTAGAGACCAGAAACAGATATTGTGGTGAGAGTCAACGAGCCAAAAGAGCACGAACTGAAGTCGAACTGTGCATTTCTGTCCATGGCTTTGCTCTCAGTATGTTCCACAGGAAAACAGGTGCCTCGAGGCCATCACCCAGAAGACACCCATGTGATCCCAGGCCCGTGTGTGTGTGTGTGTGTGTGTGTGTTTGTGTGTGTGTGCGCGTGTGCTGGACCCAGCTCCTACCTGCTTGCAAGAGCCAGTGATGGGCTTCTCTTCCCAACTCTGTGGTCAGTGACATCCTGATGGCAGCCTGGAATCAGCCACAGGGGGAGGGTTTACACACAGAAACCCACTAATTCTACAAATTGGGGCTTGTTTTCTTGCTGCACCCGCCTTCCCCTTGAGAGCCAGCTTGCCAGCACACTATTGACTCTCAAAAGTTTGAGATTCTTCCTTCTTTGGACAAATTCTTACACTTCTTTAGGCATTGGTAACATCCCCAAATACCTCACTTACGGATGAGGACAAATTATTTAAAATGGTACAGACAGTTAAAAAAATAAAGAGTAATAGAGGCATAAAAAGAGGAAAAATGACTTGAAATGATCTGACCTTCAAAGGAGTGGTTCCAGTTACTGGCACCAGGACTATTAGGTGGTGGTATTAATGGCAGCAATGACAATCAGAGTGGGCACTTACGCCTGGACATCATCGTATCGTTTATCAAGCCATTTCCTGTATGTTATCTCATATATTCTTCAGGAGAATCTTGTAAAGGTGCTGGGCCTGGGAATTGTTCTCCTCCCACACACCCATTCATAAACTCAAAACTTCTGGTTCCTGGAGAAAGCAACACCAGCACCTATGTTGCAAGATTTCCAGTTCTGGATGCTTCTCCCTATGCCACACTACATCCGAGAAATAAATGTATGTTGTTCTTGCTGTCTCATGTTTTAACTCTCTGTTTTGTGATGACTCCGCACTTTCAAATAGTGTTTGTTAGATTTTTCAAAAATCCCCCAAGCTAAATTAATTTTCATTTGAGTTAATTTTAAAAGTGCTGTAAAAGCCAGCTTTGGTCCTACACGTAAGATTTTTGAAAGAGGAGACCATATAGCAAAAGGCCTGATGTCATAACACCGTGAGGAAGGATAGAACTGCTGGCCTGCTTTCTTCACTCTAAATTCTGATGTTATTAAGAGCATAAATTCAACATTATTTAAATACATTACGTTCTTGGCACCGTGCTAAGTCTGCCTCTAGCCTTAAAAATAGAAGTATATGGAATGGGTGCAGGAAGTTGTTATAAGCGAAGGTTCCAAATGGCAGCGGAGACATTTTTGTTCATAACAGGTTAGGGTTTGGCAACTTTACAGAAAATCGGAAACAGTAAAAAGAGCTAAGTCTGTCCATAATTAAATCTTATTTTATCCTAAATATTTTTATTTATAAGAGTTCCTATCTGTTACGTTCACGGTGGAGATAAAATTAGAATATATGCTCTTAATAAACACGTACACACCTTTTTGCCTCGGCAGAAACTTCCTGGGCTGTGACTCCATAACAGAAATAATTCATTAGATCCAAAAGTGCTCTTAGTCACTTAGAGCCATTTAATTTTACCGGCGGCATGGGACACTGAGCAGGGCATGGCTTTGGGATGAGTCTTGAGTTTAAAATTGAGTTCTGCCATTTGCTCGCGGTAAAGCCTGGGGGAAATTAAGCAGCCTAGACTCAATAAATCGCTACTTCATAAGACATCATGCGATACATACATAATTTGAGGTGCCCAAAGTAATAGTACCTCCTACCCTCCCAAAAAAGTTAGTCCCCTTTCTTTCTTAAGAGGCCACACCATCCTCTGGTTTCACTAGAAAGGAAATCATTTACGGCTTCCACAGAGAGAGCCCCTCAGTGCATGTACAGTTGCTTAAGCCACAGATACTTTTTCTGCCAGACTACCAATCTTTAAAATTGAAATCCTTATCTAAATCAGGCAAAAAAAAAATCTTGGAAATAAATACCATTAGGCATTTCACTCACTCACATTAACTTTGCACATAGCAAAATTCTCAAAATGTGTTCTAAGACAGGACAGGTACACTGGAGCTCTTTGGGCTCCAGGCAAGACCATGATGAGCACATTCCAAATGAAAACACGTTTGAATAATTACAAAGTTTACCTTATTGAGGGAACACAATGGGATTTCCAGAGTGAATAATGTAATAGAAGAGAAGGCTTCTAAAAGACAACATTTTATTAGGTCACTTTTCAAAGGAATAAAATAAAAATTGACAGATGAAATGGGGAACACTAACTGATCAAAAATCAACACTGAGGAAGAGGCACACTATGAGGACAGCACCTTTTCTTATCCAGATGACGCTTTCTAACAGATACGTACAGACAATCTATTTCTATCTAATGCTGGGGAAGTTCCTTTGTTGCAGCTCTCCATTTTTCCACTAATACAAAAAGGATGGATTGTATTTTTTTTTCCACCTAGCCCTTTAAGTTTGCACCCAATCAAATCTTTCCTTCCTAGGCCAACAATTAGTGGTATGGTAACTTGGAATCCTTTATAGGATGTCCTTGATGGTGTTTGAGATTAAACAGCATCATCATCATACATCTTCTTCTGATTGTGTTTTGCTTCGAACAAAACTGAACTAAAATATGCTATCAGAAGGGACAGGAGAAGGATCAGGGCGACCTCCTCAATGTGACCAGGAGACCCTACCTACATTAAAATCCCTCATGCAACGTATACACAACTTAGCACTCATTTGGGGGGACCTGAGATGACTAAACTCTGAGGAGTTTTATTACTTAATTATATTCGACCAAACAAGAGTACCTTATGAGAACTGTGACTAGTAGGAAGTGTTTCCAGAAATATTTTATCCATGACAAAACCAGCTCTATTCTTGGGTCTTCTGAATATTGCAACTGTTACAGCCTTTAGTTAATTGCAATAACTAATCTTGATTACTTATTAATCATCTAAAAATTGTCTCTTGCAACATTTCCTAAAGGTTCTAGCTATATCTGGTTAACTCTGGCTTAGAAATTAAGAAATACTATCCAAGAGTCTGTTTTATAGTCATCATCAACATTTCAAAAGTATTGTTTCAGGTTCAGAGAAAATATCAAATGTAGGAATTAAAATCAGAGAAGTCAAATATTTTTGTGAAAAAAAATGCAACAAACTTCCAATTTCTTTGAATCTTTTAGTGAACTTATTCTAAGTGGACCTAATAATACATTTTTAACTTAGCACTCATGACAGTCTCTTGTTGAAATTTAGGGTAAACATTACTTTATAAAGCATGATCTATTTTATTGCTATAATCACAAGCACATGGAATCCCTGCCCATTCACTTTTCTATCAAATAGATGTTCTGAACAGCTTCACTGTTTTGAGTATGGTTTGATAGTCTCAGAGGAGAGGGAGATTAGGGATGCTGTTTTTAAACATGGCACTTTGTTAAGTATCTTATTCCAACAGCAACCACACTTTAAACATTTCTAATGTAAAATACAGAGTTGACTAATGCACCACTATAGCTTCCATGAGAATTAACAATAATGGAATGAACCAAATGTTTGCTTTCTTTCTCTAAAACCACTCAAAATCCCTTAAAAAATTTTTTTTGGGAAGATCTACAAATAGATTATGTTGGAACTTTGTGTTATAATGAGTCAGCAACTTTTCCATCATTTGAAGCACAATAAAATCAAAAGTTATTAAAAAGTATCCAGGTAACCTTCTCCATATAATGTCAATGGGCAAAATATGCAATTAAGATCAGCTTGGCTTTGTTCACCATCAATTGTAAAGATGCAGAAAACCTATGGTTCCCAGAGGGTCAGAAAGAGAAGCTAAGTAAACTGGAGTTGCTTTTAAAGTGTTTAACAAGGCAGAAACTGTAACGGATGTGCCACAAACCAATATCCATGACTGCAAAGCAATTGCTAAATTTTCTTGTAAAATAGCTATCAGCTGGCCTATTCAGCATCATCCCATTATAGCTAAAAAGAGCATCCAACTTGTGATTGTTACCATGAAAATAGCAGGCAGTAGAATATACAGTAGCTACAAAGAAGAAAACAATATGCTTCAAGAAGTTTTCTGACAGATTTAAATCTACATCGGTTTCTCTAAAGATCTAAGAAATGTCTCTCTAAAAAGTGTTTTTTTCCAGACATCTAGTATGGTGACTTATTTATCAATAAACAGTGTGTTTCTAGTTATCCCTTAAAGATAATTAAAATTGACTTTCAGGAATAATAACACAGTTCTAGAGAGGATTTCAATGAGCACTTGATTGATTTAGGGAGGGTTATGGTGTGAAAGGGTGAAGCCACCAGAGTCAACTAACTTTTCTGCTGCTCTGCTCTGGAGAAAAGACTGATTTTCTCATTGGTCAAAGACAGGTGTGCAGATACCATGCATTATCTGTTCAATAGCAATTTTCCTTAGCAAGTGATTGGTTTGGAGTGGGGAAATAACAAATAAAAAGGAAAATATCCTGAAGAGTGCCTTTTTTCCTAAATCAAAATACAAATCTTCAGGAGGAAAAAGCCTTTACTACTCTTTTTTCTTGCCTGGAATACCGACACAATACCTGAAGGTGCAGCAGCCATTTTGTGAGCATGAGGCAAAAAGTATGACTGAAAAGAAGTCAACATTATCAAGATGCAGAAAGATGTAAAAAGATATAAGGATACTAGGTATCTCATGATATCAATGAACAACTGATTGCATTTTTGGCAGATAGATTTCTGTACTTGTATCATTTCTATGACATCTGAAAATCTTCTCTTCCCATATTTGTCAAAATGATACATAAAATTATGTGTGGATTCAGCCAAGAGCATAAACTCTGCTAACTCTAATATATATATATATATATATATATTATAGCTAAAGGGAAAGGAGATAGAAGGTCTGGTGAGTAGCAGAAAGAGGTGAGTAGCAGAAAGAGGACAAATAAAAAAGTACAAAGCCTTCCTAGACAGACTGTCATCTTAATTGTCCCTCTAAGCACTGATTAATTGTACCTAGATACAAATACAAGATTTGTGGAATTCTTCACTTTCCCTACCAAAGCTGAATGATTTGTCTCCTTGTAGGGCGCCTTACAGGTTTTTATTACAATAATGTACATTTAAGCTACTCACTCAGGAAATATTTTCCTACTGATGCTTGGATCCTGAAGTCTGATTTAGTGTGGGATGTTCAGTGATTTACATGCGTAGATGAACTGAAGCAATCAGGACATTTTGTGTCCAGATAATAAACAGCAATTTATTTCTGGTGTTTTATTGAGAAAAAGTACTATATAAAGCTTCACTGTTTGAGTAAAAAAAAAAAGGGGGAAAAGGAGAAGCCTTGTGTTCTTATTTCTTTCCTTTCTTCCATTTAAAAACTGTCGCACAATGAATATCATTTTTGGTAAAAAGACTGACTATATTCTAGTATCAAAAATGTGAAAGAATTCTAGCCTTCAAGCACATTTACAAGTTTGTTTCCATGCAATATGAAATCACATTTATTAATAATAATAATGGAAATTACAGCAACAACTAATCCTTATTTTAACTTCACTGTGCTAAGTGTTTTACATGGATTTCTCATTTAATCCTTACAAATTCTTAGAACCACTATGAGGTCAATGGTTTTATTTTCCTCATTTGACAGAGGGAACTCAAGCACAGGGAAGTTAAATAATATGGCCAAAGACACACAGCAAATAAGTTGTAACAGCAGGAATTTGAACTCAGGTGATGGGACTCCAGAGCCCTCATATTCATATGAAATATGGCTATTTTTATTACCAACAATATTTTTTTCCTCTTCTTTAGAACTTTCAAGCTTTAAAATCTGCTGGCATTTTAAGCATTGCTATAAATTAAATGTCATTATTTGAAGCTCATTTACCTTGAGAGTGGTGATGACTAAAAAATTACAATGTGTAAAGAATTTAAAAACTGAGTAGGAGGAAGACTGGGGACTTGTACATTGGTGGAGCAAGCATACTGTTTCATTCAAATGAATGTTTTGCTGGTTTTCTTTTTTGCAGGAAGTGGCTTTGCATGCAGATTGGGTGGGGAGAAGTAGAGTACCAGAACCTTCAAAGCTATTGCTCCAAATCCAACTTTGCTCAAGGGTCCTGCTTCTGAGAGTGTCTCTTCACACAACCCCAGCACCAGCCAACATGAGTATTTACGGAAGATGCAGTTATACCAATTTATAGTATCTAAAACAAAACCACAACTTAGGATATGTATCATTGGGTGATTTTTCCCA
The DNA here is from genome assembly GCF_004348235.1 of Phoca vitulina. Taxonomy (NCBI): domain Eukaryota; kingdom Metazoa; phylum Chordata; class Mammalia; order Carnivora; family Phocidae; genus Phoca; species Phoca vitulina. The sequence goes on from NW_022589704.1 coordinate 26,873,986, forward strand.
GTTGGACAGATAAAGTGAGCATTTTAAATACTTTCTTTCCAAATACGTATCAGACTTTCCTTTGATTTCTTGTATTTATTGACTCACTAGAAAGTCATAATGTGTGCTCCATCTCTGAAGCATTTCTCTAGCAATTGAACTATGTAAATTAATAATTTCATATTTTAGTCAATCTTCCCGTTGTACTCAAAGACAAAACTAGTGAAAAATAAAGGGGAAAGAGTTTTAGTTACTTAATTCTTCTAAAAATCTGGATTATATGGAGAATTGTTACATAACAATGTTACAAAAATGCCTTCTAATTTGGGCCAACCACATGGTTTTGGAAGCCAAGCATATCATATTCTTTATCTCATTTTTAACAACGTATGTCCTTTTGAGACTCAGACAAATTCTTTCTTCACTCCTAGGGGCAGGTCAACTGCCTCTTCTATGTGCCTAATACATTTCATACTGCCTTATTTACTTCTCACAGCTTGTCTTTTTGACATACATTAATTTACAGGTGAGGCAGCTGGGGCTCAAAAAGATGAAAAAATAATATAAGCAGTGAGGGGCAGACACAATTGAAATTCAGCTTTATCTGATTCCATAGACCAAGCTTTTTCTCTATGACAACACTGATAATAAAGAACCACATGATCATTTGACTTTTTAGATATAGTATTAAAGATACTCTCCCACACAAATAGATACATATATATCCATATGTATATGTAAAGATACATACATACATATTTAGTTGTGTAATTGAATATATATGTATACCAATGTGTATATACCCATATACACAGTTGTACCTACATGCATGCTTACAAAGGTACACACACACACACACACACACACACACAGGTATATATGTACTATACAAACACCCATACACATGTGAAATGAACAGGACTATAATTACCAAAAAATTGCATATCCTAAATTAAGCTTGTTAAGTATCTACTGTTACATGTAGCTTTAACTCAGTACTATTCACTTCCTCACAATCAGCTAAAAACATAACTATTCAGTTTTATTTCCACAAAAAGCTTCTGAATTACACCCACTTTCTTTTCCTTTTAATTAAGGGTTTAAATTATAACAAAACCAAAATACAAGTGCAGCAGTTTGTGTGCTATAAACAAGCAATAAGGTAAGTTTTCATTTGATTTTTTAAAGTCATCCTTTACTCTTACAAAAGAAAAGCCATGATCAATTTAAACAGAAAACAAACTTTGTGGTTAATAGGATATTTACTAATCATGTGACTTGACTAATCCTGTTAACAGTACTGTCAGGTGCATTGTTTCCATAATATTGTTACCAGGTCAATTGATTTTTATTCCAAGCTCTACACTGTGAAAATTTTTAAAAAATCACCATTAAAAAAAATATTAATTCCCTGTCTGTTGAATTTTACTACGACTTGTTTCTCTGATTTAGATACCCAACAGTGCAGGTTAGGTAACTTTACAAAAGTGGATGCCTTTCCAAAGGTGGATTTCATCTACAAGAGGATACTATAGGGAAGAATCTATTAAATCCTTAAGACATAGACAGATGGTAAAGTGTAAATTAAGGTTCAGCACATTGCAAGAAACTCACTACTTTCAGTAATTGGTAGAGTATAAATAACCTAATTTAAATGTGTAAAAAATCCAATCACTGCCAGATCACCCCACCCACCCAAAAAAGAAAACTCTTATCATTATCCCATAGTTGAAATCTTAAAAAATTAACAGCAGTGTTCTTCCTTAAAAAGTGGCAAAAATAGTTTGGATTCTATTTTATCTGCTACCATTTCCACTGCTCATGCTCTGATAGATATTTTAATGAGCAGTGAAATGGCCAGAAGAAGAATATTCTGCTTTAACAAAGGCTGATGCAATTTAGACCCTACCTACTGAAGCCCTGAAAAATCAAGTATTGGCACAATTGCATTTTATTTTATTTTTTTAAAGATTTTATTTATTTACTTGAGAGAAAGAGAGCACGAGCAGAAGGCAGTGGCAGAGGGAGAGGAAGAAGCAGACTCCCCACTGAGTGGGGAGCCCAACGTGGGGCTCCATCCCAGGACCCTGAAATCATGACCTGAGTCAAAGGCAGACGCCCAACTGACTGAGCCACCCAGCTGCCCCGCCGTAATTGTATTTTAATGCACACATAAAAATACTGATGGTTTGCAATGCTGACTACATACAGAATTTAATCACATTTATTGGGTTAGTATGTATTTTTTTAAATGGATCAGGAATCTCAGAGTGAGCAGTCCATGAGTGTGATTTCACTCTTATGTCTCTACCCAGCAATGCAAGGGTTTCTCAGAAAATAATAGCTAATATATATTAGTATTTACTGAGTACCAGTACCTTACATGGATTATCTCTTTTAATTCTAAAAAAGAAAAAAAAAAAAAAAGCCTGCAATGAAGTATTCCCATTTTATACAAGAGGAACTGTGGCTTCAGAGGTGAGTGACTTGCTCAAGGTTCTATCCTGCTGCGCTGGCCTGAGCAGTGATTTGTGAATATATGGCACATCAATAGAAGCCAGAACCAAGCAGTTCCAAATGATAGACGTAAAATAAAAGCAGGAGGGGAAGAATGAAGGGGGGGAAATCGGAGGGGGAGACGAACCATGAGAGACGATGAACTCTGAAAAACAAACTGAGGGTTCTAGAGGGGAGGCGGGTGGGAGGATGGGTTAGCCTGGTGATGGGTATTAAAGAGGGCACGTTCTGCATGGAGCACTGGGTGTTATGCACAAACAATGAATCATGGAACACGACATCAAAAACTAATGATGTAATGTATGGTGATTAATAAAAAAATTTTTAAAAAAACCTTAATTATTTTAAAGTCCTTATGCTCCTATAAATAAAACCCACATATAATCCTCCCTTCCACAGTCAAGGTGAAAAACTGTTACTCTTCTTTCCCCACTGCCATAAAGATTTTTTCCAATTTCATTTTGTTATTCTTGTTATTTTCAATATTATCTTGATATTGCTGGGGCAGAGGAAAAAAAAGAAAAAAGAAAAAGGAAAAAGAAGGATTAAAAAAAGGATACAAATAGAATGAAAGCTTTTAGGGAGGGAAGCCTCATATATTTATGACACAATTATTATTTTTAAACAACTACAAAATAAAACTTGATACCATATTTTCATGCAGTTTTAAAGCCAAGATTTCAATGCTCTTTCTCTACAGAGAAATGTATTGAGAGAAAAAACATATCATTCTAAACAGCTCTTAAAATCTTTAAAATATGTGTGGCATCTAAAGAAACCTGAAATAATCCTAAAATATTGAAACAGATGCAAAATAGCTTTAAATGTTTTCCAAGTGTTATTTTACCCACCATGTTAGATTACAGTAGCCCTGATTAAGTACAAAAAACAGTTTTATTTTCTAAGCATATCTGCAAATACTATCCTCTATAACATAATTTATATGTAAAGTTTATTCATATCTGACACCAAATAGGACTTGTCTCTTGAAGTTTTATTTTATTAAATAATGATACATATATTACATTGTATATTTTTATTAGATATATTTTTTATTTATAGATCTTGAGACTTTATTCCAAAATATATGGCTAAAATATCAAACTATTCTCTTCCAAAATAATCCATCGACACCAATCTGCCCTATGTTACAAGTTTCAGGTTTGATTTTAAGAAGAAAGAGTTAATAAAGTGCAATATAGCGGCACCTGGGTGGCTCAGTAGGTTAAATGTCTGCCTTTGGCTCAGGTCATGATCTCAGGGTCCTATGATCAAGTCCGTCATCAGCCTCCCTGTTCAGCGTGGAGCCTGCTTCTCCCTCTCCCTCTGCTGCTCCTCCCTGCCTGTGCTCTTTCTTTGTCTCTCTCTCAAATAAATAAATAAAATCTTTGAAAGCAAAAGTGTAATATATTATGGAAGGGTAAAGTGAAATATGTCTGGCGCTGGAATCACACAAACCTGGAGAGTTTCATGACTTATAAATTGTATGTTCTTAGGCCAGTTGTTTGATCTCTCTGGCCCTCCACCATACAGCCTACCTTGCAGAACTGTAGAGAAGAAATGAGAGCATGTATAAAAAATATAGAGTCTCTGCCCAGAGATGTCAATCAATAAACAGTAGTTATGATGAATAATTAAAACTTCATAACTTTTATAAAGTATAGATTTCTGCTTAGCATACTCTCTACCCTAATTAAGTTTCTTAAATTACAGAAAAATCTTTATTCAAAAATCTCCTCATATATTCTGAGTTAAAGATCAAATGAAGCTTTACTTTTTTTTCAAGATAAATTAGCATCCTCTATGCCAAATTTTAGGGCTGAAAACTAATGCATATCCAAGTTCAATTAAATAATGAGTCACTAGAAGAAACAATACATTTTTCAATATAATTTGAATTAATTTATACCTGGGGAAGCTCATGTATAAACTAACAGGGCAACTAGAAGCATAATGAAGAAAATAATTCTAGTTGTTTCTGTACTGAGACTATACTCAGATAAAATGGTTAAATGAACCAAAACTCTCATGGAACTTCATAGAAAACAAATCATATGATTTCCTAGATAATGCATTTCAGAAACTAATTACAGGTGTGTGTATATTGTGTATTATTTCTGTAGGTATATTAGTTTTGTCTCCTTGTATTTCAATGGCTTTGAAGGTAATAGCATTGTTTATGTGCCTGCATATATCCCCCATCATTTCTGAGCACAATATTGAGAAACTAGCAGTCATTCTATTAGTATTTGTTGATTAGTTTATAATTAAGCCAAGTCTTTCAAAGGTCTGAAATAACCTTGGGGTGATACTAATAGACCCTGGACTCACAGTGAACATTCTCACTGATATTCTTGAGTATTTTACTTATTTCCTTCACCTGCCTCAGATTTAGCCTTCAATGCATTTTATGAGGAAACTGCATTACTGACTAATATGAGTTTAATTTCCTTTCCCTTCCGCTGTTCACAGAGGTATTAAGAAGCATTGAAATGATAATAACGTCAACCATATTTGATGTTTGGCATCTGGGCCAAATGCTCTGCACATGATTTTATCTCTAATCTTCAGGTAATAATACAATAATAGATACCATACTAGTATCTGGCTCAGCAAGGTTAAGAATTTGCCCAAGGTCACCGTCAGGCAGATTCAAGTTGGTTCACCTCATTTGAGCATCATTACAGAATATTTTGATCACAAACACAGATCATCTCTGGCTTACATACAAACCTGCTGGCCAATTTTTGTTAAGGGCACTTTGGCATTTTGGATTTGTGCCTACAAATATTGTCTCCATTGGATACTTTACAAGTGGTTAACTCAATTCATGAAAAGAGAAGATAAATGAGCCACACTTTGAAGATAATGCTTAGAGGAGAGAAGGAAAATAACAGTGGAGTAGGTTGATATTTGGATTCAGGACCTTTGTGGTGACTGATACTAGGTTGAAAGAGCTGTTAGTAGATTTCCAACCATGACTGACATTTTTGCTATTTTAAATCATTGACTCACATGCCAACAAGTTCTTCAAATCCTCTTTGGCAAAATAATAATAATGAAGTATCCTTAACGTTTGCTACTTTTTTTTTTTGAGCCAGTTGAAATAAAACACAATTCAATCCAAAAAATATAGACAAATCAGTGTGTCAGACCTGTCTTCTGTGTATGTGGCTTTGGATATAAACGGAACTGGTAATAAACTGGTTTGGGAGAAATATGGTACACATTGGAAAAGATGAATGCAAATGTCTAGTATACTCTGTATTAAAATACATAGTAAATTTCCATATTATCCCCCTCTGCCTCTGTAGTTAATAAAAACACACTATGAAACTGAGATGCTGAAAAAATAAGTATTTCTTTTCCAGAACAGGTCACACTGATTTAATCAAATCTATTGTTGAATACCCTAATGTCTGTTCAGTAAGAAGTTAACCAACTCTTAGATATGTGTTAGAGTATGTAACAAAAAATATTGTTGTTATTAAGTTAGTTATGGAAAAATAATCAGATCTTTCCTTCTTTAAGAATCAGGTACATTTTAATAGCTTAATTAATTTTTAACTCAAGACTATACCTGTAAAACTGGTTTTTCAACAAATTGTCAAAATGATACATTTTGTGTAGGACTGATGTTTAAAGCAGAGAGCAATATCATTTTGGCAACTGATGATCTTCTTAAATTTTAGTTCAACTTCACGTTCATTTGACCTGCTGATCCTACAGGTGTCCAGGATCATTAATACTTTGGGGGTTACCATAAAATTTATGAATTATTTCTGTTCTTAAAGAGTGCTGAGTACAAAGACCAAAGTAAATATCTTATTTAGAATTAACTGAACAATGTTTCTGTAATAGATGTGAATGTACTCGGTTTGTAATGAATTGTTGGGCCTAATTAATTCTATATTCATATTCATTCCTTCATGATTCAGCCACTCATCTGACCTAATTTAAGACATGAGTTGGAATATCTGGACTAGCCATATAAAGTAGGTAGGATCTTCTGCAAAAAAAAAAAAAAAATTAATTTGCTCTGCTCTGAGTATCTAAGGAAAAAAATACATTGGCCTTTATGCTGAGATGCTCATCTGAATATTAAATATAGAAGAAATTTTGTGATCTTATTGTTCCTAAAGGACTCTTTTCCCTAAACAATATCCAAAAAATTGGTCTTAATTTTAGGACTAAAGACTTCATTGGTTGTCTTATTCTATGGTTTTGTGATCCTCATCGTTGTTGTTGACTTGTTCTGAAAAGAAATCACTTATTACTAATATCATTTAAATCATTGAATATCATAATCTAATTATGCTTACATTTAATAATGTCAAAAATTTTAAATTTAAAAATTTAACAATCTACTTTTCTGTATCTGTAATGAGGAATAGTGCAAATTTGTTATTGACAAACTCAAGGAAGACATATTTACTTGCCCAAGACACACAAAAGCCACATTAATTTAGAATAGTGGATTTGGCCCAGAATCTGTCATTGAGAGTGAGCTCAGAGAGTATAAGAAATATGCAGTAACTACTTTCTGTGACTCTTGGCTTGAGGAAAAGTTAGAGAAAATTTTAAGGAAAGTAAAAAGGCTAAATTTTGAGGATTCACATTTATGTAAAGGATTCCTGGGTACTGTCTCCATTAAAAAATAAATAATAATAGGAAGCTAAGGCACTTTATAAGGTCAACATTAACTAAGCCCTTTTCATCCTCATGACATGCCAGTGAAGTGCATTTTCATGTTCACGTCATTGATAAAACTGATGTCTAGGGCTATCAAGTAATAGTCCTAAATAAAGTGAAACATCTAATAAATTTCAGGGACACAGCAAAAATTTTCTTTTTTTATGTTTAAAAAATTATTTTTTATTTATCAGGGAGCCTGATGCGGGACTCGATCCAGGGACTCCAGGATCAGGACCTGAGCTGAAGGCAGTCACTTAACCAACTGAGCCACCCAGGCACCCTTTTTTTTTTTTTTTTTTTTAGTTTTTAAAAAAGATTTATTTGAGAGAGAGAGAGAGCGTGAGTGGGAAGATGGGCAGAGGCAGAGAATCTTAAGCAGACTCTGTGCTGACCACAGAGCCCAGTTCAGGGCTCGATCTCTCAACCTTGAGATCATGACCCTGAGATCATTACCTCAGCTGAAATCAAGAGTCAGATGCTTAACTGACTGAGCCATCCAGGATCCCTTTTTAAGAAAGTTTTTATTTATATCCCAGTCAGTTAACATACAGTATAACATTAGTTTCAGGTGTACAATACAGTAATTCAACACTTCCATACATTACCTGGTGCTCATCACAAGTGCACTCCTTAATCTTCATTAGGACACATAAAAATTTTTCAAAATATATTTGCTCTTGATATCATCAGGCTACTGTATTTACTATTTACTCTTGGGTCACCGATGTTTGATCACATAGGAAAAAAACCCTACAGAATGCAAGCCCTGTTGTGAGCTGCCTTCAGAGTATGTGCACACATATTACTAAACATATTCAATGCAAACCCTGCTTTGGTGCACCCCAATAGAATGGAAATGGAAACAAAAGGTGAAGACAAAAACTTCCGTCCTGGATAGGCATGAATACATGTTTTTTCTGCCCAGTTCACTACACAGACTTCTCATGGGTTTATAAAAAAAATATATTTTAAAATTTCTCTAGATTAATAAGAAACTAAATTTATGCTCTGAAATATCTTCATATTCTAAAAGTTAAGCATTGTCCTTATAAAAATGTGTCTGAAGAATGCCATTTTTAAGCTAATATATCAATAATATACACTGTCTTAATATTGCTTCATATTCCTTGAACAGATATCAAAATATGATTCCAGAGCTATTAAAAAAGAGGAGGTCAACAATTTTGAAGGCATGAAATAATTCCCAGAGCTACTACTGTGAACCCAAGTATATTAGAATCAAAACCACGTTGTAGCTCAGCCAAAGATTTCAACTATATGGTGTCTATTCTAGAAGCTCTGAATCCATTCTAAATAATCAGTCTGAAGAGATCATTTATAGCCAGAGCAAAAGCATTTAATGAGTTGGGACTTGACTGACAGATCTCATATTTTCCCAATGCAAGCTTATATCATCAGTATTTAAATTTTTTTTACAGGTACATAATTTGATTTGTAGTGTATCTGAATCCATGATCGGCCTATTAACTGCACATCTAATCACTTGGCTTTCCTGATGTCAGCTCAAACTCAAAATACATCATATTGATAAATCCATTAACGTCATTGGCAAGAAATACATAGATAGCTGGAGCAACAATACTATGAAAATGTGACATCATTTTGACTGTGTATTTTATATTTGCAGGTGTCATAAATAATTGAGATATACCTGAAAATATCTAGTCCAGTTTATGGCACAGATCAGGTGATTAACAAATGTTTAGGAGAGTAATTTCAAAATTCAGCTGCCTCAGGGGCGCCTGGGTGACTCAGTCAGTTAAATGTCTGCCTTTGGCTCAGGTCATGATCCCGGGGTCCTGGAATGGAGCCCCACATCAGGCTTCCTGCTCAGGAGGGAGCCTGCCTCTCACTCTCCTCTGTAGCTCCCCCTGCTTGTGCTCTCTCTCTCAAATAAATAAATAAAATATTTTAAAAAATTCGGCTGCCTCAATCTGAGACAGTGCTGAAATAAAAAGCAAATAATTAAAATGCCAATTTATTAGAATTTATTTTTACCTATAACCTGTCTCATTCTAAGGAAGTTTTGAAAAAACTAATTTTCTGCAGGTTTTTGATAAAATTCATTTTAAATTTACAAATGTACAATGACTGGAACAAAGACTTAAAAAACATAATCCCAGTTCAGTTACTATTATATAATATATCAGCTTAGAGGAAAAGACAATGAGGAAAAGAAGAAGTAAAAATCTTAATTATACTAGCTTCTATATTATTTTATTTTATTTTTTAAAAGATTTTATTTATTCATTTGAAAGAGAGATAGAGAGGCAGAGAGAGCACAAGCAGGGGGAGAGGCAGAGGGAGAGGGAGAAGCAGACTCCCCGCTGAGCTGGGAGCCTGATGTGGGGCTTGATCCTAGGACCTGGAGATCACGACCTGTGCCTAAGGCAGATGCTTAACCATCGGAGCCACCCAGGAGCCCCAGCTTCTATATTATTTTAATCAAACAATTATATTTAATTTGATGTGAGAATACCTTAAACACAATGCATACGATATAATACATACAACACACATACAATATACAATGTGGTATAACTGAGAAAACCTTAAAAGTCATACAAAAAAATACATTATTTATCACCAGTTTTACCCTGCTTTGCAATTTTAGTAATGGAGGCTAAACTACAATCCTCCCCAAAATGTACTGACTATACTGCATTCTCATTATTTGCGTCACGGCTTTCTCTTTACTCTAATTCACAGTCATTGATTAGTTTTCCTCCGTGATAAAAGATACTTTACAAGACTGTAGGGGAAGAATGCCTTGAACCAAACACACAGCTGAAAAATATATTTATGACGGATGAAGAGGTGTTGAGGAGGGCGCGGACATTTCTGAAGCAGTATAGAGTGTTCCTGAAGTTTTCTTTGCAAGAACCAAGACCTGTCTATGACACTGCAAAATTTAGGATACTAAATGCTCCTTGGAAATTATATGGATATCCTGGCATCAAGAGTGAAAATCCTTAGAGAAAAATATAATACAAGGAACAATTGGGTATATGTTACAACTTGGATGAACTTGGAAAATGTTATATTAAATGGAAGAAGTGGGTTACAAAACTCTACATATTATACGACTCCATTCATATGAAAATCCACAATAGGGACATCTATAGAGACAGAAAGTAGATTAATGGCTGTTTAGGGATGAGGGTGGAGGGCAGGTTGGGAGGTGATAGCTATAGGGTTCAGGATTTCTTCGTGACGTCATGAAAATGTTCTAAAGTTGACCGCGGTGATGATTGCACATATCTGCCAACAAACTAAAAACCATTTTATTGTATACTTTAAATAAATGAAATGGATGGTATGTGAATTATATCCGCCCCCAAAAAAGCTATTTAAAAAAATAAAATGGAAGTATTCCATATAACAGAATACGTAAGTAATCTAGTCAATAAAATGCAAGACAGGGCTCATGACCTTCTGATCTCATGGACATTTCTACATGTCACTACAGAGTAGCTTTAACACTACTGTTATTTCAGAGCTTTAACACTACTATTATAACACAATGTTATTTCAGAACACTACTTAAATATTGAATTGTGAGTCTTGTAGAATTTGTGGCAATTGAGAAAGATATTCTTGTTATATAATTCTATCTTCTATCTAAATAAAATTGAGGTATAGCTTAAAAAAAAAAAAAAAGCTGATAGAATGAAGAAACCAGAAAGAATAAAAAGGCCAGGATATTTCCAAGTCAGGAGACAGTTTGAATATCTGACATATTTACAGATCAGGTTATATAAAGTAATTTGGAAGGGCCAAGCAATGATATCTTTGTACATTACTTTGAGGACCTCCAGAAAAAACTGCCTCCCGCTACACACATATGCAACAATTTCTTCTACTAGAGTAGGATCCCACCATAAACCCCAGACAAATGGCTAAATCCTAGACCATGTGGTTGCTAAGAGTAAGAACTCTGGAGTCAGACAATCCCTGGGCTGGAATTTCTATTCCTCTATTTATCCAAGTGGCCTTACGCAAAGCCATCAACTTCTTAAGGCCTCTGACTCCTTATCAGTTAACATGGAGATCCTAACAGTGACTGACTTGTAAGGGCTCGGTGAGTTAACACCAGGACAGGAGATAGATTAGCCAGTACTGGACACATACTCAAGCAATGTTAGCTGTTATTAATGGCAAACTAACAAAAGGTCTCACATCAGTTACCTGCAGGGCTCAGAAATAATCAAATCAGCCTATGCTTTAAGGTGGAGGTTCCACACATTTTGGCAGGTCATCTTGGTATTTTGCATAGCCCCTTGGGGCAGCCAGGCTGCTGACTGGCCCTTTGGAACCCAGGTCTCTTGGGATCCCCTGGCTTCTTCTGCCAGCACTCAGCTTCCATTCCCTCTAGGTGGACCAGGTCACTGATTACACACTCCTTGTGTTAGAATTCCTAGAAAGACTTTTGCTACCTGGACCAGCTATCCTTACCCTGCCTCACCCCAGTTCTCTAAGGAATAGTCTTGACCTGTTAGCAACTCTCTGGTCCTCCCCCGGAGGGTGGCATTACATCAATTTTCCCAGCACAAACCAATTTAGGTCCTTAGTGACCCACCCTCCCCCTAGAATGACCAGAAACTTTTGTCTAATCTGAACTGGAAGCAAGCCCTGACAATGAATCCTTTGTTTTACAGGGCTGTATCCTATTAACAAAATAATTCCTCATGCCTTAGAAATTTTTCATACAACAAAGGAAGACTAGAAGGATATTTGCCAAAATGCATACTGTAGCAGCATCTGGGTGGGACAGTCACGGGCTCTCTGTTTCTTTCTGCTTCTTTATACTGTTCTGCACTTTTCCTAAAATTTCCACAGTGAGAACAGGACAATTAGAAAACCAGAAAAAAATATTTAAAAATATATCTTGACTGGGGAGATAGGGGCCGTAGGGAAGAATAATGTGAAAGCAAAGTCACACTTATTTTACAAGATTTGCTTCTGAAGAGGTAAAAATGGGGCATTGAGCACAGAAGGCAGTGTGGAACTCTTGAAAGGAAAAAAAAAAAAAGGTCTGAAAGGACAAGTGGTGTGTGTAGGAGAAGGTGAGTGGTGGGCATACCTCAGCTCCTTCATGAGTTCACCAGAGAGCAGGTTAAGCCTTGTTTGTAAAATTAATTTACCGGTGAAAAAGTCTTCAAGCTCCTTGGTCAACTAAAACAACCAACCCACTGAGTCAAATGGCAAATGCGAACAGCCTGTAGGTTTAGTCCACATCCATTTGTAACCCTGAATTCCAGGGCACCAGCTAAAATGAACATAGAAGATTTAGTGAGAAAGCCCTGAAGGCAGGCCGTCTAAACATGGCCAGTTCCAGATTTAAGAATCTGTGAGTTGGTATTCTGGGGCCTCAGAGCATGGTTTAGATGGTAGGCTCCGGGTTGTCTCTACTTGGATCCAGACCCAGTCAGTTATAATGTGCAACACCATGGGTAAATTGTTTACCTTTACCTAAATCTCAGTTAGGTCATCTTTAAAATGGGGATAATAATAATACCTCGTTCTTAGAACTGTTAACAAGGATTCAATGAAACAACATATGGCAAGAGTTTAATACTCTGTAAAAATTAGGCATGATGATGTAGAAAATGGTTATGCTAATGAAGAGCTTGTATAAAATAAGTAAACCCTAGATCGTATGAGATTTGAAGTCATACCTAGGGATCCTATTTTCCAATGAGCAAAGGAAGGATATTTTAGAAAGGAATGACATTGTTTAAAGACACTTTTTCTCAGTAAGATCTTTCCCTTAGGTTCCTCAGGTTGGTTGTCTAAGAATACCCTAATTTATTTAATGACCAAAACTGTTGGTACCTGGATAATTGAACTCACTTATAAATTTAGCCATAAAAGCAGAAAAAGGAACTGACTGCAAAATTAGTTCAAACCGATGATCCATATACTACAAATTTTATTATTCAAACTTATTCAAATTTTCTTAAAATTCAAAACTTTTTATTCAAATTAGTCAAGATAACTTAAATTTTAAAAACCACTTGAAACCATACTGACAAATTAGTCACATTAGTCAACCAATAAACATCTCAAGAGTATTGGAGCAAAATTTTATTCAATTTCTGTCTCAATATTCATAAGGCTAATATGCATAAATTTAGCAAACACACAATTAATTTATAACTTATTTCACAAAAGTCTGTTTCAGGCTCATAAAAGGACTGTTTGCATTTTCTTTTCTGTAGCACTCAAATATAATAACCACTAAATGGCACTAGACATGCCTTCCTAAATTGAATGGCTTTAAAAGTCATGCTATTAAATGATGAAAAAAAACCTCAAACCTCAGGAGAGGAAGCGCAGATGTTTTGGGAGACAGAATATGTACAAAATTAACACACAACATGAAAAGACTCAGATGCAATAAGAACATAGAAACAAAGAGAAGGACATTGTCTTTTCTTTCCTATTACTCTGTTTCTTTCTCTCCTTTGTTTTTCTTATGAAGAAAAGGAGTATTTGGAATTTTCCACTTATCACGCCACCTAATTTGCTCAATAAAATTTTAGTCATTACTTAGATTTGGTCAGAAATTAAACACAGCAAAGGCACTAGCTAGCTTTGGACAGTCTGCAAATGAAAGAAATATTTCATGGCATCAGCAAAAATAGTGGATTTAGTATTTCATTCATTCAATCAGTAGCTACAGGTTATTTCCCTTAATAAGGAGGATCTAAAGATAGATGAAGCAAATTGAATACCATGCCAGCGACACTGAGGAGCTCCTGGAACACAGAAAAGTAATGGGGGAGACACATACTTTGTGATCACATGGATATGGGTAAAAATCCAGCTCCATTTTTTTATTATCTATGTGACCTTGAGCAAGTTAATTCTTCCTAATCCTCAGATCCTTCAACTACAAAAGAAAGTGAATTACCGGATGGTTTTAAGAAAAAATTACTGGATGGTTATAAAGAAAAAAAAATCAGGAACCTAACATGCTACCTGGAACTTCATAAATGTTTGTTCTCTTAACACAAATACTAGGATTTATAGTTTAATTCAAGCGGAGAAAAATGCTTAGTCTCATAAAAGCAGGCAACGTTAAGGTCTCAAATTACACAATTTGCAGAAGATATTTAATTTCCTCCCGGTTGTCCTATCATCACGTAACTGATCAGTAAACATTCGCGGCAACCCTAATAATCTGCACTTCCTCCTCTGATTAACAAAATAAATACAGCTAATTCCAGTGTGGCAGAGGCTACAAACTGTCCTCCATTATCCATTCTCTCCTTCCTCTTCAGCAAAGGAATCCTCAAATGTTAGTTGGGCACATATTTATCTGAATAAACATTTTATCTCAATAACAAGGTATAACCAATAACTAAGTTCTGGTAAATGGGAATTTAGAACAAAAGTTGTGTTTGGCTAGTAGGAAATATGCATGCAAGGTAGGACCATGCCCTTCTCCTGTTCTTTTCCCTTCCTGCTCTCTGAGATCCCCACCTATCAGACAGTGGGCAAGGAAGCAGCCATCCTGGACACAAAATGGAAGTTGCAAAATGGAGGATGGCAAAAACAGAGAGGACATCTGAGTCCTTGATGAGGATGGAGCGCTATGCCAAACTTAGATTGGCTTAAGTTATTGTTACTTCAAATTTGAGACTTTAGTTAAGAAAGCAAATTTTAAAAACAATTTTAAGCCATACTGACAAACATTTTTCAGTTTTTTTTTTTTTTTCATTCTCTCCTGGATCTAGTCAAAATTAAAAGTACCTAAGAAAAACTCTGCTCTTAACACTCATAGAATTGTTGGATTCATTTTCCTTCCACAGTCACTAATTGAAAAGAAAAATGGAAGAAAACTTAAGGCATATGTAATCCTAACAAATTACTTCAGCAGTCCAGAAGTGAGTAACTGGTCTAGGGTAGACAAGAGTACAATTAAAGTTTATGGTTAAAATGAGAAATAAATAGCTTTTAGGTGCTTAGTGACATATACATATTTGCTCAAAGTATTTATTGCTTTTCCCTAGAGCATTTTTCATCTTGCTGATACCCTTTAGGGGTTGATGAATCTGCTTGCCTCCTACTTATTTCAAATGGAATTCTACTTTAAGAGCAATTAAAAAAAGGGATTTTAGGGGACTCTTTGTCATTATAAGACTGAATACATGAATAAATAACATTCCTGGTTATTGAGCCATATTTTTTTCTTGAAGAGCTATTTTAATGGACTTAATGATAATGCCTATGACTTGCAGACAAGTGTGCTTTTCTTCCCTCACACCAGGCAATGCCCCTCATTCCATAAGTTCAAACACTACCTCTTCATCAGAGCACACATACAATCATTTGCTGAGAAGTTCACTACAAGTTGGTTTGAACTGAATGCTCTGCTAATTAGATATAATCATGACAACACAATCCCAGTTTTCCAAAACTTGCTTATTTCCCTTCAAAATGCGATGCCGTGGTTGCTCTAATACCTGCTGCTGCTTCATCCACATCCCCCCTTTCCTAAGTACAGCCCTCCTTAGTTCTCAGCTAGACCAGGAAAACTCCATTTTGAAGGAGAAATAGCACCTCCTTATTCTTAGTTCAGACACAAAGATTATTAAGGAACCATAATTAATTGGTCTTCCTCATAAAGAGAGGCTAGAGATGTGATTCTGCTTTTAAATGTGTAAAAAAAAAAATGATTGAGGAGAAATATGGATATATCTTTCTGCAGGTCAGAAGATAACACGAGTTCAGCTACCCTTCCAGTTTCTTTTGAGAGACAGCCCTAAATCCTGGTGCTCTTTTAGCCACAGTGAAAAGGTCTGGGGGCTGGAAGCAAAGCTTGCAAGACTGAACTCTCAGTACATTAATCAAACTATAATCAAATTAAGAATGACATGTGGCATCTGAAATATCTTCCCATAGATGGTAGAAGCAGTTTTAGCCAAAAAGTAGGTGCTATATTATATTATTTTATAAACTAAGCAGATTTTGCACATAAACACTTAAAAATGGACAATCATTCCCATCTTTCTCTAAAACAAATACATAGGATTTCTAAGGGAAAAATGTATAATATCTGGTAATATTTCCTGTTCTAAAATATTTTATTTATTTATTTATTTATTTTAAGATTTCATTATTTATTTATTTATTTGAGAGAGAGAGAGAGAGAGCACAAGCAGGAGGCAGGGAGAGGGAGAAGCAGACTCCCCCCTGAGCAGGGAGCCCCATGTGGGGCTTGATCCCAGGACGCTATGATCATGACCTGAGCTGAAGGCAGATGCTTAATTGACTGAGCCACCCAGGCACCCCTAAAATATTTTATTTTTTAGTCTTAGACCCAATCAGTTATTTTGAATATGTTCCCTAAAGAACAATGGCTCATCTCTAGCAGCTTCTGGGGTTGAATTTACATAGGTCCTTTCAGGGGTGGATTGGAGGATGGAGGAAGTAGACATATAACAAGGGATTGGGAATTATAGTCAAGTCTTCTAGAAACTTGACTTTGAATATTTTCTGGAAAAAAAAAGATAGCTTCCACACTGCAAAGTAAAATTCTACAAAGGCACATAATTTAAGAGATTCTGTCCAGCATGCCCACAATCTAATAAATACATTTTAAGCCCCTGTATTAACCTAGAAAGAGAAGTGAGTATAATGAGCCCTTGTTGGATCCCCTAAAGAAGTGAAACCAGAGAAATTACAGGGTTTTTAGAAAGTTAAAAACAATGTCAGGGATGCAACCTGTGTCCTACCACTGACTCTCAAATGTTAGGATCAGAATCATATGGAGGGTTTGATAAAATGCATCCATGCGTTTCTAACTCAGTAGGTCCTGGGTGGGGCCCCCAAAAAGAAATATGCATTTCCAATAAGTTCCCAGGTGATGCTGATGCTGCTGGTCTAGGGAATACACTTTGAGAATCACTGCCATACATAAAGGAAGAATATTAAGGAAACCAAAGAGGGAGCTCAATCTTCACTTCTAAGAGAACACAGCCACATATGGTGGCACACTAAGCATCTGAGAAAAATCTAGAAGAGATGGGGTTCCTTAATCACGTGTGTAACCTCCAGTTATGGAGTGAATGAGTCATGGGAATAAAAGGCACAGCATAAGGAATACAGTCAATGATATTGTAATGGTGATGTAATGGGACAGATGGTAGCTACACTTGCAGTGAACATCCTACACAAACTTGTCAAATCACTAAGTTGTACACCTGAAACTAATGGAACATTGTGTGTCAACTATACTCTACTTTAAAAAAAAAAAGGAAGAAAAAATCGAGTGTGTGTAACCTCATTGTAGTGAAGCAAGCTGGTACTGATGATGGGAATTGTGGAAAGTGGAGAGAAAGAGCAGAGAGGGAGAGTGCATGTGTATGTGGGGCAAGAACAAAGACCAGTGGACATCCATGGGTTCATGGCAAAAACAACTACATTTCTTTATTCAACAAATATTTAGTGAGCATCTACTATGTAATAAAAACTGGACCAGGGGTTAGGGATTCATCAGGGGTCAAAAGAGAAAATGCTCCTGCTCTCACGAACATTCTAGTTAGAGGAAATAAATAATTACACAAATACGTTAAAAAAAATACCAGATATTTCTACAATATATAAGTGCTATGGAGAAAAAAATACAGGGTTAGGTAGGCTGGAGTTAAGTGTTCATTTTTTTACCCAGGGCAATATGGGAAGGATGCCTACCAGATATCAGACATAAGAGCTGGGGCAAGAAACTGAGACACAATTCCAACCTGTAACTTTAGCAATGACTTATCCCCCAGATGCCAGGATTAGTATAAAGAACTCCAGATAGTGAGGGTGTAGAATTCATGGGAGCCTTCCAGCCTAGAGGTCTACTGCATTCATATATTCACAGATCTAGTTTAAGTAGGTCTGGGAGAGCAGAGAAAGTATTTGTTGGTTCTGTGGTCCTTCAGCGTTACAGATTCTGATATCTGTGGATACAGATGTGTTGTGGACGATCAGGCTTAGGAAAGAGGTTTGCACATTTTATATTCCAGGTCTGAAATGAAAATTTTCCAGCACGCAATGACCAAGAGACCAAGATCAGAAAACAGGAATACTGTTTGATCTAGTCACCGCTTTTATTACAGCAACACTTCCTTCTTTCACTTTCAGAATGGCAGAAAATAGTCAGGACTGAGGTCAGCCAATGCTTCTGAAAGGATCTAGCACAGATAGTTCAATTAGGAGGTAAATTCTGTGACTTCTACTGCAACTTCTTGGTTATTTTTCAACATATAGTGTAGACATAGAAGGACAGAAGGATTTGCTCCCAGGCAGAGTCCCAGGCTTTTTAAATTTATAAATGCTTACATGCTTAACTGCAAATGCTCATGTAGCTTTCCCAAATAGCTCTAGAGTGCTCTAAACACACACCACCCCCTCCCCCGCACCCCCCCCCAAAAAAAACCCAGAAAGAAACAAACCAAGGAACCAAAAGATTGGGAAAAGTCTCACTCACTCCAGTGCCTCTCTCCATGCACTCATACGTGGACACTTAGAATTGCAGTTTGAGAACTCCACTTTGAGAATTCTCGGGCACTCAATGAAATAAGCTGTTTGTCTTTGTATATTATTATTATATCTCTTAGTTTTCTGCATTCTCATGAGGCCACTTCCTAGACTTGTAGTTTCCTCTTTTAGACCACAGCTACATCAAGCTGACTGCTACACTCAAGAGCATTGGACACAGGAAAAAAGTGATGGGGCACTCCCCATCCACTGAGGTTGAGAATACGTTCTGACTTATCAGACTGTTTTTCAAAGTCCATGGTATGTTTAATTATGTGGACATCTCCTCTGTATTGCTTTTTAAGCTTTGAAAATATCAAAATCATGACATGACATGGGAAGAATTCCATTCTGACGAAATGAAAAACACAAAAATTCTTCTACTGAGAAAAAAATGTAATGGAGAAAATAAATGCAAAAATAGAATTGGCTAGAAGCCAGCAACCACAAGAAAAGAAATATTGCAGGAAATGGAATTAATCAGTTACTATAGTGAAGATTTTTTTTCCCCCAGACTTTCTTTGGGAAGGAAAAAAAAAGAAATTGTAAATTAATATATAAACTAAGTTTTGACAAAGCTACATATGTAGTCTTGAAGTACACTGAATTCCATATGGATGTTTTTTGAAAGGACAGCAGAGTTTTTACTTAGTGGAATTTCCAAAGTTAATCTTCTCGAGATTGATCTGATAGCCTAGTCAAGCTTTAGTTAGAAAGGTTGAAGCTGTTGAGGAGTAGGGTCTGTATAATTGGGCCATGATATCCTTTCCAAAGGCGTAAGTATCTTGGTCCCTAACTCAAGTCACTCCAAGGGTCAGTCCATTCAGGAATGGACATGCTCTGCTAGAACCTTCCTCACCTCGGCAACAGTCACTGCCTACAGATTAGCCTTCCATGAACTAATAGTTGTCTGCACACACAAATTTGATAATATGAGAAAGTGGCTCCTTTGGGCCGTCTCTCATTGTAACTTCCTCATATCACTTGGTTATTTTGGTATAAAATATACCAATTGTTTTTTAACTGTTTTATGCCTAAGAAATACCAATTCTAAATATGGACATGGAAAATTGGTATCTGTGTTTTTAAAAATAGATTTAGAAATAATTGTCATTTATTTGCTAGGGATTTTTGGAAAATCGGTATCATCAAACTTGCCAAATATGATTCTCAGTTTAAAAAATTAGTTGCCTATTTACTTAAAGTTATTTTTTTAAAGATTTTTTTTTTTTTTATTTATTTATTTGAGAGAGAGAGAATGAGAGAGAGCAAGCACATGAGAGGGGGGAGGGTCAGAGGGAGAAGCAGACTCCCTGCCGAGCAGGGAGCCTGATGCGGGACTCGATCCAGGGACTCCAGGATCATGACCTGAGCCGAAGGCAGTCGCTTAACCAACTGAGCCACCCAGGCGCCCCATACTTAAAGTTATTTTTTTAAAAGTTTGACAGCCTTTGGGCATTGCAGGAATGGCAGATTTAGGGCTATGAAGGATGAAAAATAATCTTTATTATATAATGTCCAATATCATATGTGAGTTTAGTATGTGGTGTCAAGAAAAAAATGGTGTCCAGAAATTCAGACCTTGTCCTGACACCCAGGTTGGTAACAGTCACAGTATTAAAAAGCTGGAATATATAGACATTAGAAACCATATGGCTTATCTCCAGTTAATTTATATATTAGAAAACCCACGTCCTGAGAGTCAAAGTTTGTTATTCAAGGTCATACAGCTGCTTAGCAGAAGAGGCAAGAATCAAACCCAGCTTTCTGGATCCCCAGGGACACTGATGCTCACTGTCATGGGGTAAGAGAACTCCAGTCAGTAACAGAACAACACAACAGGTAATGAATTGAAAAAATAATTGATATGGAACTGTTTTCACACCTTGTTTTAATCCACAGAATTTTATGCAAATACTAATTAATAAAGGCCTGGAGACATTTTATAACCAACATTCCACAATATTCAGGCAAAAGGACGGAAAAAAAGAACGGCTAATGAAAAGGTTTCTGAATCAAAGTATTTTGTGGAATTTTTCTTTTACCTGCTTTCCTTGTATTTCACAAATATAAGACTGAAAGTTGATGAACATGTACCTCATGCAAGACACTCTCCTACGTACATTACATATGTCACCTCATTTATTTCCTTTGATTCCTATCATATCAATTTTTAATCTCAATTTTTTGAGGCTATTAATACAGCAATTGTTGAATAGCTAGTAAGTGTTAGAACCTGCATCTGAATCATTTCTATATGATTTCACCATCTATATATGCATCCAATGAATTAAATCCCTTAATTCTTGAAGATTATCCCCCTGGCCCTGCCTACCTACCTCCTTATTATACTCTAATAAGATATATATTTCTTTAAAAAATTTTCACTAAAGAAGTTACTTCTGTTTATGGAAAATATTTCTAGAATTAGATAGAAATAAGCATTAAAATTGATTCTAAATAGGAATGAATAAGAGAACGAGGACTTTCAAAACGAAAATCCTTATGTATCGAGCATCTAAAATGCCTTCTCGAGGTTGCCATGCCAACCATTCTAGGTACTAAAATAAGCTGTGAAACAACATTTACTCACACCACGTTATGTAGGCCTTTGATACATTCAACTGTTTTAATAAGCCCAACTAAATTTTGCATCTTTAGCAAATGGAAGAAATAACACTGGCACAAACCATCAGGGAGGCAAGCAACATAGTTTTTGTGTTTTCTAAATGAGAGAAGCCTTAACAAACAGATTTAAAGGGGACTTTTCATTTCCGTTAACTTTCTTTTTATGTATTTCCATAGTTAGTCATCGCTTTTCAAAATAGAGTTTTATAAAGTTACGCTTAAAATATAAACAGCACTGTAAGTGCTTAACACTGAATCTGTAGGAAACAGATCTGGAAATGTAGGGCACTTCCATCCTTGATTCAGACCACCTGGCAAAAAAATAAATAAATGAATAAAAAGCCAAATGGAGCTCAACAGGTCTGTGGATTCCTGTCAGGCAGTTTGAAGAGATTTTGTTTTATTCACCAAGCTCCGTAAGGGCTAATATGTTGCAGTTTGACTGACTGCTGAGTATGACAGGGGTCTCCAGAGGGGAAAAAGGAGGGACTCCTGAAGGGCAGGAGAAGGAAGGGGCATCTGGCAGGTAGACCCAGCCTCAACATGCAGAAGGCCCAGGAACACAGCAGCCCAAAAAGGGTGATTAGAAAGGGCACACAAGGCCACTGGGAATAATAGCAACCAGCAACCCAACAAGGGAGAGTGAGCGGAAGTGTACCTAATTGGTACGAAAGCTCTATCGGACAGGGTGCAAGGTTACAGCAAGAGGGTAATGACAAGGCATATATGGTCTCTGCCTTCAAAGAACTTAAAATCTAATGAAGAAGAAAAATGAAGGTCAGTTAAGCAATGCAGATAAAGTGAAGTACCATGATAGAAGAACGTCAGGGCGTTCTAGGAATGCATAGCTCAGACATCTGGCCCAGTGGAGGGAAGGCTTCCCTAAGAAACTGACATGTAAGCACATAATCTCAACAGAAACATGGAGAGTAAAGGGAGAGGAGGTAGCAAACTATTTACTGGAACCAATTTCAGGGGAATACAAATATCAGAATTTAATTTGTGTCTTACCAGCCTTTGCATAAGCACGCAATATGTCATATCTAAAAACCAGATTCAGGCACCCACAGATAAACAGGAAAGACAACTATAAATTCATTAGAGTCACGACTACTCTTGTTACGTCACCTGTAATTGTGGGCTGCGCCGAATTGATATCTCTGGTTTATTGGTTTGTGTTTCCTGTCCCTAAGAACTGTAATATGTCTGACTGGAACACTTCTACTTCTGAGGCGGTAGCACCAACTATTACTTTCCCTGAACGAGGAAGATTTAAGATTTGACCAAAGGTGAGGAGGCAAAAACAAACTTCCAAGTAAGAGCTTTTAGAAAGACCCTAATTAATGACTCTGCTAAAAACAATTTCCTGGACTGGGGGCTCAGGTCACACCCATCTCATTGGGAGAGACCTACAACTGTAAGCCTCTTATACATATTAATAATTTCAAAACATTTTATATATGATTTAAACCCTCAATCAGTGGGGCGCCTGGGTGGCTCAGTCGGTTAAGCGTCTGCCTTTGGCACAGGTCATGATCTCAGGGTCCTGGGATCGAGCCCCACATTGGGCTCCCTGCTCCGCAGGGAATCTGCTTCTCCCCCTCACTCTCCCTTTGTGCTCTTCCTCCCTCTCTCTCTCTCTCTCTCGCTCACTCTTTCTTCTCTCTCTCAAATAAATACATAAAAATCTTTAAAAAAAAAATAAACCCTCAATCAGTGACTCCAAATCATAAAATACACTCACAGTACTTTCAAGTTACTTCGAAAAGTACTTGTCACAAACATTTCTTAAAACATCCTCTAAGACAATATTTTCCTCAATCTAAGATTTAAGATTTGTCAACCTACTTCAATGACATGATTTAGTATCATTCCTCTAAATCTGTGAGACTTCTGCCAGCTCACTCTTCTTCTTCTGCCTTTAGAATTCAAAATGCTATTTTGTGGCAAATGACATCATTTTTGCTCTGGCCATGTTTACAGTACTCTTGACTTCTGCCTTGTGCATGGCCATGCCTTCCTGCTCTGATTAGCTCTTGAAGTCTGTGTTACTCCCTTTTCTAGATATCTTCTCTTATACCACAGATGAGATCCAGTTGGTGAAATGAAAGGAGCACCACCATTTGCACCAGAGCACTGATAGGAAAGATGCTGAAATGAGCTGTCTGGTTCTGTATCTAGTATGAGGAGAATCTCGCCACAGGTTTTGCTATTTCTCTAAAAGTTAGCAGACTGGGGTGCCTCAGTGGCTCAGGCAGTTGGTTAAGTGTCAGCCTTTGGCTCAGGTCATGATCCCTGGGTCCTGGGATGGAGACTTGCATGGGGCTCCCTGCTCATCAGGGAGCCTGCTTCTCCCTCTGCCTCTGTCCCTCCCCCGCACTTGTACACTCTCTCTCTCACTTTCTCTCTCAAATAAATAGTCTTAAATAAATAAATAAATAAATAAATAAAAGTGATTAGACAGACTCTCCTCATCTGAATTATATTTATGAAGACAACATACTTGAACCAAATCTCTAAATATATGGTCTGTCAAAAAATTTTTGTGTGTGATTTATGATTTTACTTATAGGAAGTCTTATGATGCTGAACAACTGAACTATATTATCAAATATTTCATCTATCATTTTATTGAAAAGAATATCAAGGGGTCTCTGACACTTATGAAACAATAATTATTCAATTTAGCAATTTAGCATGTGAAGCTTCTCCTTTAAAATATGCTTAAGAATTTTATATGTAAAGCTTAAAGCTTTGATCTCAAGATCCTGATCTCCTAGCTTATCGGTTCAGATGGAACATGAATGTGCTTCTAATGTCATCGTTGAAAGGCACAGAGTCCCAGCTGACAGAGTTCCTAATGTGGCCAAGTCTCTTTATTGTTCTTTCTCTGAGAAGTTAGAAAAGAAAGATATCAATCCTTACAGCTGAAGTAGATTTAAAAAAAAAAAAAGGTTAAAGAGTTTACAAGAAGCAAGGCGGGAGCACAAAGACAGACAGATGAAGGTAGGAGGAAAAGGTTATGATCCAATCAGACATCCTTTCTTCCTTAAGAATAAATTGTGTTATTTCCTAGTAATGACAAAAAAAGGGGTGGGAGGGAAACTTGACAGGTGCTGCCACACACACACAAAAAGCTTTTAAAAGCCATCAATAGATGCATTTTTAACTTGTTAATAGATGAAGACAAATCATTTAGCAAACTCCATATTGCATGTGGATATACCACATAAATATGCTATAGAGTAAATGTATGTACTTCAAAGGCTGTTCGAGTTAACTCCTGAATATGAGAAAGCAAGACTGTACCTGTCATGTTCCCTTTGATGGGTTTCAGGGTAGGCCACCCCAAAATGTGCCACTCTGGCATATCGATTATTTTGAAATTAAAATTACTTAAGAAACAGCTGATGTAAGAAGGACAAGTTGATCCTTCTCTGTGCCCATGAAAGCAGGAAGTAAATTGCCCCTGTGAAGGGTGCCCTCCCTGCCCTTGGAGGATAGAAGGCATCCTTATGGCCATGGATGGGGATTTCAGGGCCAAGAAGGCTGTATAAAGAAATCTTGCTACTTCATTAGTTTGCTACCCAAGCCCAAACTTCTTTGTCTTGTCAACTCTTCATGAATTTATTGTGTCTTTGTCTAAAAGGTATAAAAGTTGCCTGCTTTTATATGCCACTTCTCTGCATCTCCTATCTTTGGGGCCCCTGCATGTACAAAATTAAATTAAATTTGTTTTTCTCCTGTTAATCTCTCTTTTATTACAGGAGTCTCAGCTGAGAACCTAAAAGGGTAAAGGGAAATTTAGTTTTCCTCCCCTATACCTAGCATACTTCTTGCACTTCACGGTACTCACAAAAGCCATTTGTTTAATGGGTCGGTAATTTACTATGTGTCATTTTACACAGACTGGAAATAAGCTTTGTCAGCCTCAACACTAAAATAGGAAATTATAAGCTCTAAACCTGACTTTGGAGGCAAGTTGGCACTATATGAGGTTTTTTATTTTTTTTATTTTATTTTTTAAAGATTTTATTTATTTATTTGACAGAGACAGACACAGAGAGAGAGGGAACACAAGCAGGGGGGAGTGGGAGAGGGAGAAGCAGGCTTCCCACTGAGCAGGGAGCCTGATGCGGAGCTCGATCCCAGGACCCTGGGATCATGACCTGAGCCGAAGGCAGACGCTTAACGACTGAGCCACCCAGGCGCGCCTATGAGGGATTTTTAAATGAGGATGCCATGCATTATCTTTAATTTCACTGTCATAAATAACATCACCTCAATAAGATAGCAATTCAGCATGAACAGAGTTTTGCTCAAAGGTTACCATATGATATGGGCCAGGGTAAAAATAATCCAATAATACGCGATGAAATTTAAAACTGAGTCCACTATAGTCTGAAAAGCATTAAGTAACAGGGACCAAGGTAAACAATACTGCTAAAAAACCATCCTATGAAACTATAACCTCTTGAGAAGGAAATGGCCTTACATTTGGAAGGATTACATGGGAAAATAATTTCCCTTGCTGAAGAATGACTCTCAGAAGCCTTATGCTGTCTGGAGAATTTCCCCTTAAATACATACCCTTATGAATAGAAGTTAGGTCTTCACCCCCAAATTAATAAAACAAAACAGAATAAAATGATATGAAATAATACTTTTGCTGGAAATATTAAGCCCTTGTGACCTTCTTTTCTCTGCACAGAAAACTAAAATATGTGTAGGTGAAGGATGCTGCTTCATTATTAGTCATTAAGAGTTTTCTCCGTGTCCTACTTTAGTATGCTAATATATTCACACACACAAATATGCATTTTCACCTGTTCCAACTAAATTTAAAGAAGAATTTTAAGGAAAAAAACAACCTGTATGGAAAAAGAATGCTCTTATTAGAGCATATGGGTTTTAGCTCTGTATATTAAGAAGTGAATAACTGGATGTCTTATAGGGGAGCCTGGTCTTGGTATACTATCTCCGGATCTATTTATCATCAGCAGATGCTCACTCTGGGTGCAACCAGAGTGATTACTCCCAGAAAGCTCATAATTGCAGTAATTAGGGTCACATGACCTCCAGCTTTCATTGCTTTAAAAAAGCAGAAGGCCAAACATTAGCATTTGAATGAGCACCAGAGGTCCACCAGTTGAGAAAGTTTAAGTTAAATGCACCAGAAAGCTTTGAATGTCCAATCTCAAACACACTGAAAGGAGTAGTTTAAGTTATTTTTGTATTGTCCTTTCTGCCCTCTGCAGAGGCCTGAGCCTTCCCTTACAAAGGCCAAATCTCAGCAGTACGGCCCCACTAATTTACCCGGAAACAGGTTACAATGACTCAGAAGAAGGAATGATTTTACCTAAATCCTTCCACTTTAAAGCCTATTTTTTTTTCCTTTGTTTTAGAATATACTAGCAGTATATTTGGAGGACCAAAACCATCCATTCACTACTTTTTTAAAGAAATAATGATTTAATTCATTGTAAGGGCAAATACAAATGAAAAATAAGGGGCTTAATTCTGCCTGTTGAAAATAAGGGTAGAGACTTCATCCTTCTCCTTTATCTTTTAGAATTTCTTTCACTCCCCTTTTCAAATGTATATAAATCTTTACAATGGCTAATTAAGCCTCAGGCATCTCTCACACACAGGAATGTTTCTTCAAGGGCCTGGGAGCCATCTTTTTAAAATGCAAACATGGAGGGAGTTAGCTTCTTTATCTCCAGTTCCTGTAGGAAATGAAGAGTCTAACTTCAGTGGACTTCTTGCTCCAAACTGTAAAACTAGTTGCTATCATAAAGGTTATGAGAAGTTTGTCTCTCCTCTGGAGAAAGCCAATTAGCTAACACAGATGGTCACTCCAATTACCAGGTAAATTTAGTGCTCTTACTGAAGGATTAATCGTTTCTCTTGAAAGCATGTATGTAATGGGTTTTATCTGCTTGATTATAAAAAAGGGTGAAGTTTCTTTTGGTCTTTGCAATCTCTTAGTGGATTGCCTGTGATGTGCATCACATTCTAGTTTAATGCTTACTCAATAATAGAAGTTTTGTTTTTTCTCTCCCCACTACATTTGTGGAAAGGATTTCTGTGTTGGGAGAAGTTTACTTTTAATTATATTTCCCCAACAATTTCTATTCCGATTAACCCTTCTCCCTGTAGTGGAGCCCTTTTAGATAATTTAACAAATAATTTAAATGGTGAAGTTCCAAATTTCTCCATGTGAAATTTAACAAAGAGATACAGTACTTAATTTTACTACTTCATTTTACCTGTAATTATAAACAAGCATGGTAACATTAAAGTCAAAATAAATCCAGATAGCATGAATGTCAGTTGGAACATTAGTTCCCTTGTGTTGAGATATTAGTATTTATTTATTTTTTCACAAAATCTAACACACAAATGCAACTTTCTTAATGGAAGCTTTTGGAACAGACATTCACGTTAATATTTCCATACGTAACTATTCTTTGTGGACAAGAAGAGCATGAAAGATCTAATGATCGATTGAATTTCTGTTCAGTTAAAAAAAATAGATACACATAAAAGTAGACAAAGGCTATGCCCAACCCAGGTCACAAATCTAAACTTAAGTCAGCCTGCACTTTTGGGAAATAACTGTCAAGGAATCCTAACATCTACCAGTCACAATCCTCCAGCCCAGCTTTAGCTAGCTTACCTTACCCTAGATGATAGAACCTGCTTATAAAGAAATTCCCAACCTCCTAGCCTATCACGCCATTTCTCCATTGCCTCTTCTAATGCTCTATAAAATTCAATGTTAACCAAAGTCCCTCAGGAACACTTCTACTGCTTGTGAGGCAGTGTATTCCCCCAATTCACGAATTGTTTCCCCTTGAACAGAGGACATCAAACTTGTTACTAAATTGTATTATTTCTGTCATTTGACATAGTTTAACAAATATTTGTGAAGAAAGAAAAAAAAAAAGGAAGGCTGGGACAGAAGAAGAGAGGGAAGAGGTAAAATACAGGTCCAGAGTAAACCTGTCCTACACCTTTGTTTCAGGTTTCCTAACTTCTCAATCTTTGGTATCTTCTCTGTGCCTTGGCTTCCATAGAACTCTTTGAAGAAATGCCCTTCTTTTTCTACCTCTCACTCTCTATTTTACCTATTTAAAATCTATTCACCTTTAAACCCAACTGAAATTCCTTTTTTTAATGAGATCTCTGTAATCACAGTGAATTGTATCTTCTCTAGATCTCTCTAGAAAGTTATAGCTATACTTAGTATCTGATTGTATCATCATGTATTAATTACTGATTTATATACTTTAGCTTTACCTTAGCTTAATTTGACTGCAAGCTATCAGAGAACAAAGGAACCATTTTTAATACTTCTAAAGCATCCACAGAACCTAGCAGTCAACTGAACTGCAAGTGTATTCTCAATATTTGGCTTATTAATAACTATTCTGTTCCATTGGAACTGTACCTTCTCATGTAGCCTAACTTCATATATGCAAAGATTTTAATATGAGAGTACAAATAACAACTCATGATTTACAAATATGTTTAGGGCTATTTTACTCCCCACCAACCCTTTCCTTTTTAAAAATTTCCATTTGGCTATCAGGCATTTATCTGTCACTAGGATTTTTTTTTTTTTTTACATAAACTATTCTCTTCCTTGGGCACATTTCTTGCTTCCCCCATCCCCCATCATCATCCCACCCTATGAAGTGGTATACTCCCACCTGGGGCACCTTAGTTGATGACTCCTGCATCCAAGAAAATGGGCCATTGTTTGATTAACTGAGTTGGACACCATATATGGCAGAATCAAAATGATGAAATAAAAAAAAGTATCAAGAATAAAATCTGTGTGGTCTTTGTGAGATAAATAATGAAGTGGTCAAAATATCACTGAGCAAACCATGACATAGAAGTGAAGAAGATACTATGTTTAATCCAAAGAGAAGCTAGATACAGGAAAATCATAAAATTCACAAATATTTATTCTCTGCAATGTAAAAAAAACAAAAAACAAACAAACAAACTCCCCCCGGAACCCCAGCAATTCCAGGTATGGGGAGGAGGCAGAATTAAAATAAAAATAAAATAAATAAAAACTATCTAGGTAACTTCTCTGGGGGATTTATGTTTATAGTTGATGCATAGTTATTTAAGTACTATAAGATATTTTAAGATAATTTATGTAATTATTAACAAGTAACATGTATTTCTTATATTGTATAATACTTGTA
This sequence comes from Phoca vitulina, assembly GCF_004348235.1. Lineage (NCBI taxonomy): Eukaryota > Metazoa > Chordata > Mammalia > Carnivora > Phocidae > Phoca > Phoca vitulina. The sequence goes on from NW_022589704.1 coordinate 26,903,589, forward strand.
TGAATAGGTGATCACACTATACTTAAACACCTATATATAATAGCCTAGCCTGAACATAAAAGTGTAATTTCTTTTTGGTCATTGATTTCACCTAGCCTACATAGCTGCTTGTACATGCCTCACACTACTAATAGTGAAAAATTTATATCCTAATTTCCAATTAGTTAAAACAGGTGGAAAATCCCAAAGGGAATCTAAGTGCAAAGGTCCTCTCCCCGTGATATGATTGCCAAATCGTCTGTATTAGATCTCTGAGTCCCTAAAAGATAATGGAGTCAAGCGAAATTTAAAAGTGTTTGCATCTATAAAGTTGCCTATTAAATTAAACACTCTACTCACTGACCCATTTTTCCCATATTGCCAAACTTACCAAAAATCTTTAAACAATGAAAAAAAACTTGAAAATAAAAATAAAAATCACTATTAGAAGAGGGAGTTCTTATTAATTTTACTTTCCCTAATGGTTTCAGAAATGAGGTCCTTGGTTCCTTCATGGACAAATCTGTTTTTTGTTTTGTTTTGTTTTGCTTTTTAAAGATCCATTTATCCATTTAAGAGGGAGAGGGAGAGAGTGGGGGCAGGGGCAGAGGGAGACAATCCTCAAGCAGACTCCCCACTGAGCCCGGAGCCTGACCCTGGGCTCCATCTCAGGACCCATGGGATCATGAGCTGAGTCAAAACCAACTGAGCCACCCAGGCGTCTCAGACAAATCTATGTTTGAAAACAAATCCCTGTTGTTTAATTTGTCCTCCTCTATGGGGCTGATATCCCTCATAGCTGGCCTAAGACCCCTTAAAATGCCGGCACAGGTGTTTTTTAAAAAAGTGAACTAGTGCATTTTTCACCTTAGTCTTGTACCTAGAGAACTACTTCTGGCAAGGCACTGATACATGGCAATAGATTTAAGGATGAGACTGAAAAGGTATTTACACTCTGTAAGTAAACATCTTCGGGCAACAGATATCAAGTTCACTCTTACTTATCATTCTGAAGATTAATATCTTATAAATGAAGCCATCACTAAATGGTGTATACTTACATATTATAAGCAAGTAATTACATTTGGGTAAATGTATATTTTTGTACTTATTTTTATCCCCAAAAGGATTTCTCTATATTTTTAAGAGCTATTACATTTTACACAGAAATAATCTTTTATAAAAATTGTGTCTAGTTTGTGACTAAGTTTCTCTACGCATAAAATGAAGATGATAGTATCTAAAGTTTTAAATATCTATTTACATTCTAAAAACTGGCTAAATATGCTTGCTCTACTTTTGAACTATAAACTTTATGTGACAGACATACAACGCTTACTATAAGACAGAAGGGGGGGAAGAGAAAGAGAGAGACATGGGTGGATATAGAAATATAGACACAGAAGCATGTGTATAGTAAGTGTTTTGCTTTTGTTCAGCTCTTTACTAATTAGATTAAAATCATGGAAAAAAAAGTAAACAAAGCAAAGACTCTGAAACAATGTAAGTTGATGGTCACAAGACATTGAATAATAATGAAATGAAACCAAGTCTACTTGGTTTTTTAGCTAACATTTTTATATTGCTAAATAACTGTAGGGAACTGGTTCAGAAAAGGCAGATAATTTAACCTTCTTTAACAGGAATGGCCCATCAAGTGTGCCCAAAAGCAAAGCCCTTGTATTGTTCATTAGCAAAACTATCCAACACTAGTATACATATCTACGTAGTTACCTAACTTATATGTATTATATGTTACATTCCTTTTTCTCCTATGCAACTGATGATTGTCTATTCTTAGATGAATAACTAATGAAACTAAATAACTAGGGATTTAGAAGCTGAGGAAGAAGCAAGCATATCCCCTTTCAATAATACAAAGTTATTATTTTGCAGTAAATAGGCTATAAAAGAAATAAAGGATTTCTAAATGAATGGACTCCTTATATAAGAAGAAAATTGTACTTCTTATGCTTTTAAATCCTCCAAATTTCCCTAATAAGATATAGGCCCAAATTAAAGTCATGGTATTCTTCAATGATATAAATAATCTGCAAAAACATCAGCTGTGCTATTCTTGGGAACAGCATTCTTTCTTCCCCATGAATTCAGGAAAAGAATAAAAATTAGCTGATCAGTGAATTAAATCCACAGGATTGATTTCAGAAGCAAGGGGTTTATATGAAAACATAGCCAACGGACTATCTTTTGTAGCCATCTGATACTATAAACATTTAGTTAAGAAAAAAAAGGCTCAGCTAGAATTTTTTCTTCAACATGGAGAAAACAGACTCATTAGCAGTTACTTAATATAGTTCCAGCAAGTTGTGTTTTTCTGTTTGCCCTCTGTGGCATCAACAAGCCTATTTCCTCAGTATGTCAAGACTGTCAAAATAAAGGAGCAATTCTGGAAACATATTTTCCTGAGGTATTTCACTAGATCATATAAGGAGATTGAGAAATGATAGCAAGTTTGCCTCTGATTAGGTTCTGGGCAGGCTACCCTAAAATATGTCACTTTGGCATATTGATTATTTTAAATACAAGTTACTTAAGGAACAGCCAGTGCAAGAAAGACACTCTGACCCTCCTTTGTCCTCCTGAAAGCAGGAAATAAATCTCCTTTATGAAAGGTACTCTCCCTGTACCAGGAGGTAAAGAGCCATCCTTATCACTGGAGAGAGGGAATTTAGAGTCCAGAGGCTGTATAAACAAACCTTGTCACTTCCTCACTAATTTACTACCACCAAGCCCAAACTTCTTTATCTTGTCAATTTTTCACAAATTTATTGTTTCTTTGTCTAAAAGGTATAAAAGCTGCCTGCTTTGGTCACTTCTTCAAGTCTCATATTTTTATAAGCTCCCATACAAAATTGAATTTGTTTTTCTCCTGTTAGTCTGTCTTATGTCAATTTCATTATTAGGCTAGCCAAAAAGTATAGAAGGAAAGAAGGTAAAAGTTTTCCTCCCCTACACCTGTCACCCCCACTTTAACCTGCCCCCACCTCTCCCATTCCAAATCATGTCACAAGCTTGTTTTTTGATTTCAATGTTTGTAACAGGAAAGGATTACTTCTTATAAAAAGGAAGAAATAAGTATTTATGATGCTTCAGATTTTGGAAAGCTGCATAGGAGAGAGCAAATTCTCCCTAGAATGAACTGGTCTTTCCAGTTTGAAATGTGATTCTAGCAGCTTTGTATCTCTCCTTAAAGTGGTAAGCAAATAATTAGGCATTTTACAAATCTTTTCTGGCATCTCAAAGTCACTTTGTCACATGTCAATCCAATAATTAGAATTCTGGGTAAGTCTTCATCCATAAGTACATTTATACTAATATTATGCTAAATGGAAGAATAAAGCAGAATGACAAAACAATTACCTTTCTCATACCTTCACTTTTTTAAATTCCTCAAATTAAACCTAATGATTGTTACTGTTTCAAATGTCTTTTGGTGATTTGTTCAAAGTCCTTGCTTTTTTGCCCAAATTTTTCTATCACAAGGGAAGAAAATACAGTGATTAATAATTATTAGAACATATATATACATACATATCCATATATATTTAGCTGTATATTTAGTTTATGGGTATGTAATAAAACGGTTCATTGTGGCTTCTAATCTTTATAATTCATAAAGTAAGCATTTCCTGGGTGTCCACTCCTGCAAGGCCTGACTAGGGCATGAGATAAAATGGCAAAGACCCCAGTTGCTATGAGTTAGCAGGAGAGATAAGAAATGTCCAGAACTAATCATAACATCAAGAAGCCTGAGCAAATGCTACGAGGAATGTGTGAAACAATGTGAAGCAAGGGAGAGGGGAAATACGGTTTCTCCCTGAGGTGGTACTGAAGTTTGACAATGTCGCCAACCAAGACTGGTTGGTCTTGACTCTGCAAAGCTCAAAGTACAAAGCTTACTCAGAAGACATGAGTATCCTCTCTCCCCACTCCTATTATTTTAGAGTATTCACATTTTCTACACTATTCTTCTTAAGTGAAAGTCCACTCAATTGTGTAATATGCTGCTTAGTTTGTTAATAGTATCTTGAATAAAAGATATAGTATCACTCAGCAGAGCATAGAGAAATTACTTTCTGGTCAGTTTAAAATATATATAAATGTCAGTGTGTGTGTATATATATATATATATATATATACACTTTATATATATATAAAACTTCTGGCGTCCTTCATTTATATATTTTGTCTTATGACAATAATTTAAAGATCTTCATTAGTTTTATTCCCTGTCTTAAGAGAAGCACCAGAATTTATTACTCATGTAAAACTCAGGGGGGGAAAAAGGCTTTTGATAGAGGTTTTAAAAGTGATTTGGAATCCTCTCTATTTAAGACTCTATTTAAGACTTATGCATTACCTCATTTAATCTTTAAGTGAAGTATAGATTATTTTTGTTCCCATTTTATAGATAAGATACTGAAATCAAAGAACTTAATGGCAAGCAGCTCAGCAGTATGGAAACATATAGAAAACATCAGAATTTGAGGCAGAGGTCATAGACTAGAATTAGGAGGGAGGTCCAGGTCCAGGTTGAAACTGGAAATAGTCTGAACGTCCAAAAATAGGTAGAACAGTGAAAAAAATTACAGCATATCTGTAGGATAAAACAACATATAGTCATTAAAATCACATTTTCAAGTAACCAGAAGGTATAGAATACAAAGTTTAACTTCAATTTTGTGAAAACAAAGTAAGACAAAAAGTGGAGGGAAATATACCAAAATACTGGTAGTGGTAGTAATAATGAAGAGAAAAAAATAAATTGGAAAAATCAATACATATTTTTTTAAAGGTAAAAAGTGTGGTGCAAGATGTTTTTAAACATCAGTATCAAATTTGACTTTCTGGTTTCTGAATTTCACTTTGATTCCCTTTTGTAATAACTTTAGGGAATTTTTTTTTTTTCCTAATCTAAATTCAGTAATACTGTATTTCATAGAACCTAAGATACAATCCATTGTAAGACGTATTTCATTTGACAAAGAAAGAAAAAAAATATCTGCCAAATTAACTATGGCATTTTTTTTTATTTTACATAGTTTAATGTGAAAAAACATCTTAGAATTTGATAAAATACTGCAAGGACATTTCTTTTTAAAAAAAATTTTTTTTTAATTTTTATTGAGGTATAATTGACATACAGCTTTGCATTGCTTTCAGGTATATACCATGATTCAATATTTGCAGAGACAAAATCTTTTATTTATTTTCTTTTTACATGCTTCTTTTTATTTTTTTCTTCCTTCTGAAAAGTGGCCAAAATGAGATGAGATTTCAAGTTGCCATGCTGACCATACCAACCGTAAAACAAAATCCATAAAGGAAGAGGGACAAAATGCAAGCAATTCGAAGTTAACCCTGTGTATTAAATATTTCTGATTTAAAGATTTATACTTTGCCAAAAATCTCATTCCACTTGTCATTTCTGCTTGGCAGAAGGACAGAGGCTAGCAGGGAAAGAGGATCAGCATAAAGTTCAAAGTCTTACAAGAAATTCCATGTTTAAATATGTGCAAGTTTACACAGAATGTACTGAGTAGTGGATATGAAACGAAGCCAGGCAACATGAAAAAGTAAAATAACAGTCATGCATGCCTGTGTGTGTGTGTGCGCGCGCGCGCGTGTGTGTGTGTGTGTGTGTGTGTGTGTGTGTGTGTGTGTTTGTATTGGGGGTGGAAAAACAAGGTCAGAATTTGAAGCCAGAAAAGGTACATATTTACTGTGTCCCTGCTATGTGCTAGACACTGCAATTTGAAGGGTAAATATGGGCTTTGAAGGCTAAATTCCTGCTTAATGTAAGCATAAATGAAAAGCCAGTTTTTCTCTATGTTAATTATTAATCAAAGCCCTATACAAAAGATTTAGTAGCACCTGGCATTTTGTTCTTACATAAGCAACAAAAGCCCTCATTTCATTCATGTATTAGCTTCTTCTTTTGTTTTAAAACCTGAATACATATTCTAGAAAAGAACATAGAAGGAATAAACGAAATTTCAAGCCCACTGATGTGAGCGCCCTCTAATGCTCTGTTAGTACTCTAAACTCAGTTAAGCTGTTTTTGAGTCTCCCATGAAACCAACTAACAAGAAAATAGAACAAAAGGAATGACATCTTAGGATTTTTGCCAATTAATTGAAATTTGCAACTGAGAAGCAATGTTTCAGCTCCACCATCCTTAGGAAATGTGGCTACCAAATTGTGGGCTTCAAGTGTTTCCCTTCAAATTCAGGAAGCTGACCATTCTTCCTTTTTTTTTTTAAGATTTATTTGTTTATTATTTTAGAGAGGTTTGGGAGGGGTAGAGGGACAAGGAAAGAGAGAATCTCAAGTAAACTCCCCATGGAGCATGGAACCTGACTCAGGGCTTGATCTCAAGACCACAGAGATCATGACCTGAGCTGAAACCAGGAGTTGGACACCTAACCGACTGCACTACCCAGGAGCCCAGGAAGCTGACCATTCTTTAAAATGTTAGCCAGCCTTACAAAGAAGTCATTCTTTTGATATGTGTACTTATTAAATGAATACATTAGAATTGGATCTTTTCATTTGAACAAAATTCAGCTAGTAAGACAGGTAAAACAAGTGAAACAATAGTTGATAATTAAAGAAATTATAGGAACCAGGAAAGCAAATGCTGCTCAGGGAAACATGTGTGTTAAGTGCCCCAAGTCTGAAATGTATCCATTTCTCACTGAGTTTCAGCTTTCTACACCACACTCTGCAAGAGTTATTTGACCCAGCTGTCCAAAGGCCCAAGATGCTTCTATTTTATTTCACAGCTTATTCATAATCAATATAAACACACCACCAACCTTAATTCCAGCCAGCAGTCCCAAGATACCTTGGATCAGATCAATAAAGTCTGAAAGATAAACAGAAAAACATCCTGTAAATTAAATCAATCGAATGATTCAGTCTTCTATTTTACTAAAGAAGAAGATGAAGTTACTTGGTTTCTTGCACCATAAAATGTCTGGCTGACACCACATACATTTACAACAAGGGGGGGGTTATGTAGTTATAAAACTTCAAATTATTTTCTAGCTCTCATCTAACAAGATCTATTAAATGCCCAAAGTAGGTCCTATTTTTATCTTCAGCAGTTTTTATGTAAAGCAGAACAATGCTTGTGCTTGTCTTCTAAAACATCAACAAAAAAAAATTTTTTAAACAAATTCCGTACTCAGTGTACTACCATTTCTCTTGAAAGATGTTTAATTGAAAATGACACAACTACTGCATTTGGATCCTGAATCTGGTCTAACAGTCTGTAGATTTTTAGTTCAGGATCAACAATCTGTTTAAAGGCAACAAAAGTCAAATAAGACGATTCCAGTGGCAACCTATCCATCTTCCCACTGCTTTCTTACACTTAAGCCTTGCCAGTAAATTATGCTGAGAAGCACATTGTCCAATGGAGGCACAAAGGAGGTCCACCAAGGACAAAAGCAAACCCAAAACTTCTGTGCCAAAAGTCAGCCTGTCTTTTGGACAGTTAGTAAAGAAAATAACTAAAATGACATAGAGTAAAATTCTATGTGTCTATGGTTAAATCTCCAATAAAAAAAAGTTAGTTTCCGAAAGTGTGTTTGTGAGTCAACTGGTTAGAAGTTAGAATATGTTCCACATGACATTGTTACAGATGGTTCATTATTAGACTCCTAGGTTAAATCCGAAAGCTAAATTGACTGTAAATGGTAATTATTTAATGAAAAGAATAGTCTAAAATAATACTCATATACTCCACTGAGTTATGTTAGCTTGCCTATAGTAATCATTTCACTCTGTATATCCGAGCATCATGTTACCCACCTTAAATATATAGAGTTTTTATTAAAAGAAAATAAAAAGGAAATACTAGTAAACCAGTAAATCCAAAAATTGGATTGGAAGTGAAATTCCTGCTTTTTAATCTTAAGGGTAGGTGCTTAAAAGAGTGAACCTTATTATACAAGAATGAAACGATAGGTGGATACATTTGTGAAGATGAAAAAAAAGAATGTGGGGACATTTTGATGGACTTTTGAGATTAATGATTTTAATATGTCTACTTCCACTTCAAGCACCTGACTTTATTTTACTTTGATACAAATACTATTCTTTTTCTATAAAGCCACCAGCTCCCAGACTGTGTGCCATGGACACCACTGTAAATTCACAGAACGATAAAATATTTTCAATACCTGAAAAAACACAGCAACATCCATCAGGCTTAACACAAATTACTCACCTGAAGTAATCCACAGTTTCAATATCAGATTATGCTACATTCGTTTCAATGATAGGGTAACTTTGCAAAGTTGGATTTTTTTATAATATTTGTAATATAAAAGCAAATACTGCATGAAAACCAGTGTGGAGTGAGAAATGAGGATGACAACATCCAATCTGACTCCCAGCTTTGAGGACTGGGCCGTACCCAGCAGGCAAACACACACACACCATTAGTAAGTAACTGGGTTTCTAAGTATGAAGTAAAGAGATTTTTCTTTCAATTTTCATGTATTTTTTTTTAAAGGGCCACTAAGTTGTTAGGACATACATACTTATTTTACTAATTAAATGGAGCCATGAAGTATTTCTTTTGGCCTACAGGGCACCATGAAAAAAATTACTAGGATACTCAGAATGCCATAAACTTGAGAAAGTTTGGGACACTCGCTCTTACGCACAGTTTTTCTTGTTTCGTTCTGTTTCATTTTTGCTCCACAAATTTAAAGAAAAAAGAAAGCAGGAGAGATTAAACAAAGGAAGAAGACTAGTAAAGGAGAGGGGAGGGAAAGGAGAGGAAGAAAAATTTTCCTAAAACAAGAAGAAAAATACAGGCAGCGCGTGAACGACAGTGGTTCACCACATTGAGTGACTGCATGTGTGGCCGAGTGTGTTATATATGTATGTGTGCATGTGTGAGTGTCCTATGTGTGTGCAAGAAGACGCTAAAATAGCACACTAGAAATGAAAGAAAGAACAAGTAGAGGGCAACTGCATACATGTACATTTTAACCATGTTGATTACCAGTCACCATTCCCTAAGAGAATATGGCTCCCTAGCTGCCCGGAGCCAAGGAAAACCTCCCCAAACCTGCACATTTGTTTGTGTGCAGCTCTAAGCCACAATTTACCATTTGGCCACAGCTACTTCTTGCTAAGACCCCTTTAACACACTAGATCAATATCCTTTCATATCCTTTCATATTCTTTTAAATTGGTTGGATTTTTTTTTTTTTTTTTAAAGATTTTATTTATTTATCTGAGAGAGAGAGAATGAGAGACAGAGAGCATGAGAGGGAGGAGGGTCAGAGGGAGAAGCAGACTCCCTGCTGAGCAGGGAGCCCGATGCGGGACTCGATCCAGGGACTCCAGGATCATGACCTGAGCCGAAGGCAGTCGCTTAACCAACTGAGCCACCCAGGCGCCCCTAAATTGGTTGGATTTTATCTTTTCTACATGCACTTTCAAATATATACATGCTTCCATAGTAAAAACAAAATGATACTTATGGAGCTTTTCAAAAGTTAGGCTTTGTGATACAGGAACCAGGCTGCTTTCTGTGTTCCATACATGGGGAGAAATTCTGACTTGCTGCCACCACTGTCCTCCCCCCAACCCCAGGCCTGCCTCCCAAAAATTCTAGTTTATTTTCTTTTCAATGTAGCATGAGCCAAATTCAAACTTTATTTAAAATATTAGTGCTATCTTAGCTATGTGAACCTTGTAGTCGAACCCGTAGACTTAGCAAGGTGTTGAGCACACAGAAGAATGTAAGTATCTGTCAAATGAATGAAGGTGCTTAGTGTTGTGCTTTTCTGATGCTTTGCCAAATTTAAAGGAATCACTGAAAATTCCCCTTTTGGCAGAAATAAGAAAAAAAATCCTATCCTTGTCTCACCTGCCTTGCATCAAAAATATTTCATGGAAACAAAATTCTGAGGAAGAAGAGGTGCTCATTTTTGACCTTTAACGCTTGCTTGGGCTCTTAGGGTTTTTGTTTGTTTGCTTGCTTTTCTTATCTTAAGGGGAACATGTCCATTTGCAGCAAGAGCAGCTGCTTTGTAAATAACTCTCTAGACCTTTTTTTTTTTATTATTATTCAACCCAGTTATTGAGCAAATAGGCACAGAATAGTGAAGATTTATGTTGCCCTAAGGCTCAATCTTCTTTGTGAACATCTGCCATTTCAAACACACAGGTCAAGACTCTTTGTGTAGTATTCTGCTAAACAATGCCCTAAGCATAACTCAAATGAAATTCTTTTCAGTAGGATTCAGCATCTGCTTACAGGCAGCTTAACTATCAGCATATAAAAGCATCACTTCTCCATCTTCTTGCTCCACCACAAAAAGGTAGGGGGAATGTCAGAAAATAATCTTGAGAGTTAACTGCTAAAGCTTTTCTCCCCCCTCTTTTCCAGTAAGAAATGATCTCATGCCTATGTATTATAAGTCATATTGTGATGATGAGATCAAATTATAAACTCTATATCAAGCTGAAGTGGGCTTATTTCCACCTCATGTAAAATAAAAATTGAAAATAGCAGACATATTTTAGCTATTAGATTATCAAGGTTCATTGTCAATTGAAAAAACACCTTTCACACTTGCTGCGCTTTTCCCTTCTTAAAGTTACCCATGAATCTCAACTTACAGAAACTGTTGCTGCTTGAGTATAGAATTTACTGTTGGAGTTTCAATTTACAGATACAAATGTAGGGAATATTGTAGTTGCAAGACCAATTAAAAATCAATTCTATTAAAAAAAACTGAAGTGCTTTTTAATTGTTTATAATCTTTATTTTTTTTAAATATAGAGCAGTTTTGTGGGTTTTCTTTCTTTTTTTTTTTTTAATAGCCTTGTTTAATATTTCAGGGCTCCAAAGTTCTTTGCCATCAAAGAGCTTAGTTAGAATGTGGTGGGTTGGGGGTGGTTATGAAAAGCCAAAAGACAAAGACTATGATACAAAGCAGAATATGCGTGCTGTCACAGAGAAATACCAGCAAAGAGCTACAGGAGATCAAAGAAGGAAAAAAAAAAAAAAACCACGTGAAATCCTATTATATAGACAAGGATTCACAGAGGATGTACGTTTGAGTTGGACCTTGAAGGAGGTAAAGGATTTTGATAAGCGGAGATGGAATGGGGAGGAGACCAACTCAGACAATGGACCCAGCAGAAACAAAGTAATGAAAGAAACTAACCCCAGGGGCTGTCTGTACAGACACCTGCAGTGCTACCTGCCTGGAATGTAACACACAAGAGAAACATTAACTGGGTGAAAGGCTAGGTTGGGTCTGTATAAGGTAATAACCTTGAATGACAAGCTGAGGAGGCTACATAATTAAATATATTTAATTTTGTATGCTAAAGTGAACTACTTTAGGTTTTAAATTCAAGAATGGCATAATTAGGTAACCGAATCTGGCAACACTGTGTAGATTGGATCAGAGATGAGAAGAGATTAAAGAAGAATCAACCATTTAGGTGGCTCCTACAGAAGTCCAAGTGAATGGTAATGAAGAGTCAGCTCAGGTAGAGACAGTGTCCGTGCAGAGAGGGAAGAATACTCTCACTACTGCAGAGGCAAGTATCTTAGCTCAGGATGCCGTAACAAGGTGCCATAGATGAGGTGACTTAAACAATAGACATGCATTTTCTCAAGTTCTGGAGGCTGGAAGTCTGAGACCAGGGTGCTGGCTTGGTCGGATTCCGGTAAGAGCGCTCCTCCTGGCTTGTGTATATATACAGTCACCTTCTCACTGTGCCCTTATATGACCACTGGCGAATGAGGGCCCCACTTTTATGACCTTATTTAACATTATCTACCTCCTAAAAGCCCTATGTCTTAGATACAATCACTTTGGGGTTAGGGCTTCAATATATGAGTTGTAAGGGGATACAATTTAGTCCACAGTGGTGTCTATAAGCTATGGGACTAGGGGATTGGTAGTGAAAGGCACAGGACAGAGAAAAGGAGCCAAAAGAATTCTGAGACCAACTCCCAGAAAGATGGTGTCACTCTTAGAAACAGGTAAGGCTGAAAGAAGATCAGTTTGTTGAGCAAGAATAGAGGGGCTTTTTTTGACATACATAGTTTGAGTTTCCAGCAGGATTATCAAGGAAAGGTATTTATCAGACAACCTATTCATGGAGAGTATGATCTATGTGATATGGAAAAAGAATGAAGTCTTACTTAACACTAAAACAGAACAAAAAAGAATGAAAATGGTGGTGATATAATTAGGCTAACACGTATCAATATAAAATCAGAAGTATATGTGTGTGTTCCAAATCATAGAGTTAGGTTGTCTAGCCAGCCCACATTATTGCATATTTAATCATTCCCTTGATAGGTAGATATAACATTAATAGATACTGGCCACATGTAAACCCATATTGTTCTTAATGAATGCTGTATCCTGCCAAGACCATGGGCTCTCTGGGTCAGTGACCCAGCAAATCCATGTTTGTATCTCAAGCACTTAGTGTGGCATGTAGCATAAAGTCAGGGATCTATCTATAATTGTGGAATGCGTCACTATCTGGAAAAAGAGGCTGAGTCATGGACACTCCAACTAATTTCACCTCTAGACTTTGTATTATTCATATAAAAACATCGTAGGAAGCTAGGCACTCTGTATGGCTTTTAATGGAATGTTCTGTACTCGGACATGTTTGCTGTAACTGCTGTAATAATGATTGCAAATAGAGGTTACAACTAAAAGGGCCAGTTACATGTGTCTAATTCACCCATCTACTGTCACAACACAGAACAAAAAAATGACTGGATGATACAGCAACTGGATAATAACAACTCATTTAAAGTGAAGAACTTTATGGGGCGCCTGGGTGGCTCAGTCATTAAGCGTCTGCCTTCGGCTCAGGTCATGATCCTAGCGTCCTGGGATCGAGCCCCGCATCGGGCTCCCTGCTCCGCGGGGAGCTTGCTTCTCCCTCCCCCACTCCCCCTTGCTTGTGTTCCTCTCTCGCTGTGTCTCTCTCTTTCAAATAAATAAAAATCTAAAATAAATAAATAAATAAAGTGAAGAACTTTCAAACACCTCAGTCACGGAATTTGCTTTTTGAAAACTATTATACTATTTGCAATACAAAACAACAGCAATAATAGGAAATGATCATTAAGTGTTTATATAACTCAGGTTTTGTACAAAATATGCCACATGCATTATCCATTTAATCCTCACAAGACCAAATACAGCAGATACTATTATTACTCCCAGGAGGAAACTAAGCTTATAAAGATTAAATATCCAGTACCTATGGATAAAGATTCCTATTAATTGATATTACACAAACATCATTTATGAAGACAAAGAAATAACAATAGAAGTCAGAGACAGTGAAATACATACATATATTTGGGTATAGGGCCTGTGTATATTTATATATATGCATATTCTTTCATCTCTTGTTTTAAATTAGGATACCAATGGTTCTTCCTGTGTGATTCCTTAAGGAATTCTAGCATATTCAAATTCAGGCAGAAACAGTGAGGGTAAGCATGCTTTAAAAAAAAAACTATCAAAAAACAAATGACAAACTTTTTTTTTTTTTTTTTTTTTTTTTTTAAGATTTTATTTATTTATTTGAGAGAGAGAGAATGAGAGAGACCGAGTACATGAGAGGGGGGAGGGTCAGAGGGAGAAGCAGACTCCCTGCCGAGCAGGGAGCCCGATGCGGGACTCGATCCAGGGACTCCAGGATCATGACCTGAGCCGAAGGCAGTCGCCCAACCAACTGAGCCACCCAGGCGCCCCAAATGACAAACTTTTGAAATAGAAAGAGCCCAGTTCCCTGTAGTTCGTCGAAGTATTTTCAGTGGGACAAAAATTGGGAAGATGGCATTATTTTTTTTTTAAGAAACTTTTTGCTGACACCACCTCAAAGGTCTACAGCAAAAAGGCCTTACATATTCTCATCCAAGAGTCTTTTGGGTTTTTTTCTTTCTTTATAATTTTTATTTTATTAATGTTAAGCATAGAAACAGGTTAAGAAATTAACCTATTCAAGGCTTAGGATGAAAAACAGCAGTAAGAAGCATGAGTTATTTGAGAGTTAAAATGTATCTGAGTAATGCTGTCTTTATTTCTGTAGTGAGGTGGTACACTTGAGTGACAACAGAATCTGCAAAAGCCAATAAGCTTACTCTTTTTCAGGATGAAAATCTATGGGTTCACTCAAACCATTAGTCTTTAAAATACAAGGTCTCCTTTAAAATGGTTTTACAGTAAAGTGAATGCATTATTAATTATTTGTTCAGAATCTTTAGTGGAGAATCTTGTCATTAATACCTAGATCTACAGCTGAGATTTGGAAAGATGCAGGAAACACATGAGACACTATTCGAGAAGAAATGTTGCTTGTGTCTGTCTAACATCAGGATATATTTTTTTAAGATTTTATTTATTTATTTGAGAGAGAGAGAGAGAGAGAGAGAACATGTGAGTGTGTGGAGGGGCAGAGAGAGAATCTGAAGCAGACTCCATGCTGAATGTGGAGCCTGAGGCGGGGCTCGATCTCACAACTGCTAGATCATGACCTAAGCAGAAACCAAGAGTCAGATGCTCAACCAACTGAGCCACCCAGGCACCCCTAACATCACGATATTTTTTAGGATTAAAGTCACAACCTTGATTGTCTGTAATTCAGAAAGCACACATTCTCCCAGGCCTACCAATAGGTCATTTTGTCATCTCATTGAAACTTGGATTTCAAAGGAATGTGTAGTTACAAGCAATCCTTACACAATAAAGTAAATCTGTTGCCCAAAGCTCTAATTTCCTGAAAACTCTAGTAAGGCACTAACAAGCCAAACTGAAGCATTCCACACATTTCTGAACCTCCTTCTCTGAGTCACTGGCTTTCTCCTGGGTGAATCAAGGTACACTTAACTCCTACATATGTTGTTATTATAACTCAGTTCCAGCATCATTTAATTAATTTAGTAAAGAATTGCAAATACCCAAAAGAGGTATAAAAGGACTGACTTCAGAACTATTATTATAAAGAACATTTTCATCCATTTTAATATTCTTACTGCATTTCATGTTAAATACAAAGGACCAAAAAAGGTTAGAACTTATACATAATAATGGGAAATCCTGTAGCTGGAACGGATGTGGCTGCAGCAAAAGTTAGGGTTTCCTTTAAGTCTAAAAGCATTAATGTAGGAAACAGATCTGCTGTTACCAATGTTAAATATTAAGTACTTTCTCAGACTCCTGCCATCCCTCAACTGAACTAATGAGGGGCTAAAGCTTTAATTTTCCCCCAAAGTAGCACTGAACAGAAAAGCATTATAGTGGAATGAAAATAACTTAAATTAGCCATACATATTTTCCCTATATTTCACATGTAGGCACTCCTATACTTATAAGTTCCTGAACCATTTATTTAAAACTATAAAGAAAATATTACAAAGGATGATTAAATTCCTAACGTGGTCTATTTAATCCTTAGTATAATTGAAATAGTGCTGCATAGCTAAATAGAATGTGTAAAGCCTGACAGTGACCCCAGACACAGCTTCGTTGTTATATTACTGTAAGAATATTTTCCCAAGCAAATGGAGTACACCTGGGATTTAGTTATTCACTCTTCTAACTAATGATTTCTGAATACCCGCTTCATGGCAGTCACTTTTCTAGGGACTGGTATATCATGGTGATATACCATGGTGGCCAATAAGTTATCAACAAGGTTCCTGCCCTTTGGGGGCCTGCATTCCACCATGAGAACACAAATACGTTAAGATAGTGGTGATTTCTATGAAGAAAACAAAGCAAGGTAAGATGTGAGTGAATGAACGGTAGTTGGGAGCCTTCTCTACCACCCAATTTCAGCAGCAAGAAGTAGAAGCTGAAATGGCCTTTATTGCAGCAAGAAAGCTAACCCCTCACTTGCTGCCCTTTGGAGGGGAACATTTCAACCAGCAGATCCTTGGCTTTCAACTGTCCTCAAGTTGGAAAGTGCAAATGTAACACATTCACATGCATTCTCAAAATGCACCAAAAATGCAGTTTGTGAACTAGCCTGGGGTTTTGGTTGGTGCCAACACTTAAACTAACACCTTACATCTGTAGATTTTAACGGTTCTTCCACATATATAGTGTTGCTTAATCCTGTAAACTAAGACACCTCTGTTGACCTAGATTTAGTTGGCTCTGACTCATTACCAGGCATTTTACCTGCTTCCCAATGAAAGGCAATCTCTAGTAATGGGTTATCCTCAATTGTTAGCTTGCCAAAATGTCAAATGTCATGCAAGAAAGAAACTAATTGAGAGACAAAGGAAAACAAATGACCTAATTTTTGATACACTCATGCACTGAAATATTTCCAAATAATTAACATGTGTTTCATTTCCAAACTTCAGACATAAAAAAAAAAATTACAGAAGGTGGGTTCTATCATCCATTCATAATAAATTAACTCTTCGTGCTTGGGCCAGGCCCAGAATTACTTACAATACACGACTCAAAATTCCCGTGGGTACAGACATCTTCAGTTAGCAGAGAGGGAAATAAACTTTGACAGCGGTCAGGCAACCCTAACACGCTGCACCATGTGACTCATATGAAAACAGCCAGCAGTAGCCTGGACAGCTGGTCACCCTGTCACTTCTTGGAGCACTCGGTGCCTGATGGACCCAGTGCCACAGCACAGTAATGATATATACTCTTTAGGACTAGAGAAAGTCAACAGGCCTCTCCCTGTCTGTAATAAGCAACCCAATCACCAACTTCTGTTGTGTGCGTCAAGGTTGCAGTCATGCTACACAATTGCTATTGTGTTCCCATCTGCCAGTTTCAATGTGCTTTTCCGAACAGAGCTAGAAGATTTAAGTTCTTTCACATGATTTTTTTTTTTATTACAGCTTATAGCTAACCAGGGATATTTAAATAATCAAACAGGCATTATTTTCTAGCCAATCCCAAATCAAGAAGGCCAAGGTGCTAAAAAGGCAGAGTGAAAGCACAAAATAAGTATTTCCTGCCTTGCAATAATTCATTCCCAAGCAAATTTGTTGAGAAAGATAAGATTCAGTGTAATGATGCCTCCAAGAAACTGCCTCGAGTTCCTTGTGCTACACCATGAACTCCCAACTGCCCGTCAGGAAACATTCACCGCGGTAAGAAGGCAGCCTGAGCTTCCAACTGAATTCAGGGGAAGTCATTTGACTGTTTTAAACACTCAATGCAAATGGCTCCCACAAGAGTTAAAATTACCTTTTTTTCAAATGCAAATGAATTTTTCTTTCTATCATCCTTAGGAGGATTAGAGGGTATCAGGGTCCTTACCCATATATTTGAAAAATAGAATCAAACTTCAGGAGATTAAGGGAATGTCCTAAAGTCACCTGAATTATCAGAAACACAATGAGGTCCAGCACCAAATTTCCTGATGGGATGATAACTTGGGCGAAGCTGGCAGAAAATGCTGCATAATCAATCTTCTGGAAGGCTCTGAGGCCTCTACAAAAATCTCTCCCAGCTGTCACCACCCTTCCAGGCTCCACACATTCTATTTAATCTCCTCCAGGATGAAAGGATGGACAGACGTAAATGATGTGTGCTCTCCTACGGCAAAACATGCTGATGTGACTCGGAAATTTTTCAAAAGATTACTACAAACTCTGACATTGCCAAAAGGCAAATCGACCAGTGAATTATGACATTTTGGTCTCAAACTTCAAAATGCATTTCTTCTTGTATATAAACAGGAACCATAATAAGTAGACTCTATCAACAAAATATAATAAAGTAATTTCAAGAATGACTTTTTTCAACAAGGGGTAAATGTGCCATTGAATCTTGGTACAAATACTAGTGATAAAGTCAACATTCAAACAAGGTACATATTTCAATGCTGGGATTTTTCTCTTCTTTTAGATTTATCTCACTTTTCTGTATTGCTAAGTTTTCTTTAATGAACATGCATTATATCCAGTAATAAAAATGTAAGCAAAAATAATTCTTAGAACATATTTTTTTCTGTGGTCACAGTACAAAATTTCACATTAAGAAAAATATTCTAAAAACAGAATTTCAGATCATGAAGTTTACACTCATTAGTGTGTTATCGGCAATTAAGATTTGACAAAGCCCAAAGGACACCTTCCTGACTTTATTTCTAAATACTCTGCTTTGTCAACTTAACATTTAACTTTGTGCTTCTGTTTCAAATTACTAAAATGAGAATATTAAAATCCACTCCTACTTAATTGATAGGTAGTTGTAGCAATAACAAGATAGTTATCACCTGTTTAAGGTGGCATGATTTCCGTAAAAACAGGCTATGCTTCTGTAAAGGTAGATTGTTTTAATCATACCACTATCATGTGTTACATTAGTATTCAAATTGCATTACTACAAACAATTTATAATCTTATAGAAAGAAAAATTTAAGGTAGCTGGCACAACGGAAAGAACCCAGGCAATGTGTTTGAGTCCTACTGTTTTTTTCTACCATTTAGTGTTTAAAAATGTATGAGCCTTAGTTTTCTCATCTTTAGAATGGGGATAAGAATGCCTACGTCTCAGATTTCTTTGAGGATTATATGAGATAATATATGTTCAGAGCATATCAGAAAATTTGGCATATAATAGGGACCCAACAAATGAATTTTTTTTCATCCTACAACATGCGTATGCAAACTGCTTACATTTTGAGATTGATGTTTATCTTTGCCAATAATATATTAACCTGTACACGTATCACCACATGCGTCAAATGGGAAAGGGTTCACCTAGTTTTTAATAAGGCTGACTCCGATAGGCTAACAGGTATAACTAACACTGAAGTCAATGAAGCTGACACTGGATTTCTGATGGTGACATTAATTATTTTATTTAATATAAGCCTTAACTACCCGTAATTATTATGGCTTTTTAAAATCAGCACAATTGACTTACTGACAGATTCACTTACACAAATATTTCTACGTGTCTACACTGTGCAGGGTTCGGTGTTATGTGATCTAAGTGATACAAGGTAAGTATAGCACTCCACTTTGAGAGAGTTACAATTGGACAAGAGAGCTAAGACTTATGACCAATCCTTATAATGGAACTCCAGTTATTAGTTTTTAAGTATGAATAGACAAGGTGTCAAGACGGATTCCACTGTTGTCTTGGAGACAAATTACTTTAACCCCGCTTTTTCTATGTGTTTCCTTGTAGGATGCCCTATTTTTTTTTAAAGTTCCACAGTTAAATGAGCTTATTCATACACATAAGACATCATTTTGAAAAAAAAAAGAAAAAGAATTGGATTCTTGTACAATTTAACTCAGAAAAAAACTGTAATCTCATAAACTCCATATGAATAAGAAATTCATGCAGACTAGCTGTCCTTTAATTTCTATTATATGGTGAGCCAATACACGCTTAATAACAAAGGAGAGGATAGATTTAGAACAGAAACATATCCAAGTTCTATGTTCTGAATAAGAATCTACCGTTATACTTTCCTTTATTTTCAAACCTTAAAGACAATCTGGCTTCATAGTTAAGGGACCTATAGCAGGGATTTTCATGTATATGTATGTTGGTATAACACCTCTTCTTCTGGACCTGAATTCACCTTTCTGGGGACAAACCAATTTTATATGCTTTAGATGGCACTGACTACACACAATCCAACCCCACCCCAGCCTCAGTCACAGGACATTATGGCTCAATTTATGGACTCCTTTTTCTGGACACATTCATTGGTTGAGAGCCTCTCCACTCTGTGGCAAATTTCCTAAACTATTTCAAGGAAAAAAGAAGTCACTTAATTTTGTAACTTGAAAATGAATCAGCATATACTAGGACATCAGATATTGATATTCATTGTATTCATTATACAGAATGTTTTATTAATTGCTTCTCAAATATAACTGCTTAAGTGAAGACAAGTCAATAAAACTGTGTGACTGGGTAAATGCTAGACACTTCTTTACAAAGTTGTCTCAAATCCTGAAGAGTCTACACAGCCTATTGAATTTCATCCCATTTAGTTACAGTGAGGATGTCCAGTTGAAATATGGGCAACTCCTTTAAATTTAAGACATATCGCAGAATATCAATTTTAAAAATTTACATTTACATATTATATCTGGAGGAGAAATGGTTAACATATGAACAAAATAACAATGCAGAACCTTATAGTGAATGGAAGGTAGCATCCACTGCAAGTTGGTATTTTAATAATGTGTGATAAACACCAGCAGAAACTAAATTATTTACATGAGCCTGCCTGACATACATTTGGAAAGTGGACTGTTCAGTAGGAGAGTCTAAGTAGCCGGGATGTGCTAAGTGTCCACAATAGTCTTTTACTGTTCATATTTCATATTCTGCTCAGATGAAGTGTTGTAAATTATACTTCAAATATCCAGAAACATTTTTGAAGACTTGGCAGTTACTAACCATTAGCCTGTAGTTAGATAAATAAGCTAATACTCACTGTTATTCTATGTTACACACACACACACACACACACACACACACACACACACATATATGTACTAACTCACACAGTCCTTGTAATACACTTAACATGTAGATAATATCATGGCCACCCCCTTTTAAAGATAAGGAGATTAGGCACTAAAGGTCACATGTAAGGAGCATGATCTGGATTTGAATCTGTGCTGCTTGATTTCAGAAACCGGGCTCCTAACCTAACAATAACTGATGTCCTTCCCTTCCTAGGGAAGTAGCAGCTAACTGTAGCAATAAGGACATGTTTACCATGATTTTTCTTTTTTTTCATTTTCTTCTCCCCACCCCTAACTGATCCAAACCAGGCTCTATAAAACTTTAGCCTGACTAGTACTTCTCTAATGCAATTGAATTAGAGTAATCCAGAGTGTCTGGGCAGCTCAGTTGGTTAAGTGTCTGCCTTCGGCTCAGGTCATGATCCTGGAGTCTCAGGATCAAGCCCTGCTTTGGGCTCCCTGCTCAGCAGGGAGTCTGCTTCTCCCTCTGACCGCCCCCCCCCCCACACCGGCTCATGCTCTCGCTCTTTCATTCTCTCTCTCTCTCAAATAAATAAATAAAATCTTTAAAAAACACCCATAACTTTGTTTTAAAAAAAAAAGAATTAGAGTAATCCAGCAATATATTTAATGTCAGAACTGTCAGAGTAGAGGGAGGGAGGAAAGAGAGGTGAGAGGAAGTGAAGGAAACCTACATAGTGACAGGGACAGACTTAAATATCCATTTATTATCATTATTATTTTAGATTTTATTTATTTATTTGACAGAGAGAGACACAGCGAGAGAGGGAACACAAGCAGGGGGAGTGGGAGAGGGAGAAGCAGGCTTCCCGCTGAGCAGGGAGCCTGATGCGGGGCTCGATCCCAGGACCCTGGGATCATGATCTGAGCCTAAGGCAGACGCTTAATGACTGAGCCACTCAGGCGCCCCTAAATATCCATTTATTATTAAATAACCACTTTGCTTGGGTTAAAGAATAACTGAATAACCCAATATCTTCTACTACCCCCTCCATTAAGTGCACTAGTAAAGGGTTTTAGGCACAGAGTAAGCCTCACATGCATGTACTTAAAGCCATAGAAAGAAAAAAAAACCTGTGTTTTACTTTTTATTCCCACCTTACTTAATTGATTTTCTTAAGATAGAGCCATACTTATATATTACAGTTTGATTCTTTCATATGTAGTTGTTCTGGCTGCCCCTTTTAGAATAGAAAAATTTTTTATTTTTAAATAGTTTAAGCCTCATTAAGTTGTAAAAGTGGCACAAGTTATCGCATACCTCTCACCCAGCTGACCCCAAATTTCATCCTTCTTTTTTTTTTTTTATATGAGAGAAAGCAAATGATCACTTTATTTCCAACTCTACCATCTGAAAAGCAGGGAAAAGAATACTTGTGCCGAACGCACACCACTGGCCTGCAAGGTGGCTTCCCTGCATGACTCTTGAGGAAGTTTTGAGCAGACACAGTGAAACACTGGACTTGAACGTTAAACCTGCTGGCAATCTGCCCTTGCACAGTATGGTCTTCGTCATGGATGCCAACAAGACTTGGCCTCATTTAAAAAGAAAAATAGCTCAGCCAATCTTTGTGGCTAAGTTTTTGAACACTTAACTGAATTCAATTAAGACAGGAAAAAGGATTTGCCCTGATACATGCAGAATGAAAAATCTTTGTTGGTCTTTTTTTTCCTCCAACAACCTCACTTTTCCCAAATGAGAGAAGACACTTCGTTTAGTATAAGAAAGATGAATTGTAACAAAGAAAACTTAAAAGGCTTGGTATCAAGACAGATTCCATTCAAGAGCAATATTCAGGTGATGGGTTAAACGAACAGCTGAACAATTAAGGCCTGAGTATGCAGCCTATGGTGGAAAAGAAACCAAAGAGCATTTAATCATATGGACATTGTGTATTTTTCAAGAAATAAAACCTCCAGTGTTGCTCTTCCCAGACTAAGGTTAGCGAAAAAGCTCTGAGACTGTTTTTATTACATTGGGCTCTCAGCCCAGTTTTAATCACCATTAGGGAAACGGGGCTCTGACCAGGATACTATGTGTCACTTTCAAGATAGCTAGTGGTAAGCAGCAACATAGTTCCTAAATTATGGCCTGAATTATAAGTATAAGAGAATAAAAAAAAAAAAAAAAAAACATTATGGAAGAATTACTGCAGTTTGGCTATTTTACTTTCTTCTGTAAACGAGCCTTTCTTTAGCATCTGTTTACGGAGATGCTTAATTCCAAAGTAAGAGAGACCATCTAAGTCAGAGGTCAATGGATCTTAGTCCTGACTGTTATCACTTTGAGATGGACAGGACTCTTATTTCCAAAATTAGGATCTACCATTATGTTCTTGGAGAAGGCCTCAGCTTAAAATTCATAACAGTATTTTCTAAATGTTTGTTTCTTCCACAGGCTTTTTCCTCTATCTTGGAAGATAAGAAAACCTGTTTCTTGACATGCAAAGTTTTAACTGTAATAAAATATATTCAATCTAAAAGGATAAAATCATTTTACCATTGAAAGCATCTTCTATTTTGAAGAAGAGAAAGCTTCGTCTAATAAAAGCCCAGAATGTATTGACTATGTTAATTCTTGCTTATAATTTTCCTAGACAATCCTCATAGAAAGATCTAGAATACTGTTACATTGTGACCCACCCTATCCATGTTTCTTGTACTTAGGTACTCAGAATATTTATAGTCCATGTACTTTGAGATAATTACATAGCATTAATGTAAAAAATGTGTTAAAAGACAGGAGAATGCATACATACAAAGGTTGATACTCAGAATTGATACATAATAGAAGCTAAAAACAATAGTTCAAAAAAGTGTGGTGGTTGTTTTTGTTGTTTTTATGGATTCATATAAAACCAGAAGGATGGTTGTTTCTGTTAGAACGTAACAATATCGATTTGACCCCTAAGTTGTACTTCACTATTCAACATAATTTCTGGTGATAAGTTTTGTGAGGCTTCTCCTTTCAAATATACCCTTGGTTGAAATAAGAATATATCTATTAAACATTTACTGCTGGGGCGCCTGGGTGCCTCAGTTGGTTAAGCATCTGCCTTCCACTCAAGTCATGATCTTGGGGTCCTGGGATTGAGCCTCGCATCAGGCTCCCTGCTCAGTGGAGGATTTTGCTTCTCCCGCTCCCTCTGCTTCTCCCTGCTCCTCGCTCGTGCTCTCTCTCTCATAAGTAATAAAAAATATATTAAAAAAATAAATAAGCACTTATTGCTAAATAAATATTATTTTTTCCCAAATGTTGTAAAATATTGTGCCCTCAAGACAACTGCACTGGAGTGGGAATAAGAGGGAACACATGTAGTTGAGTTGTATACAGTGGCTTAAATTAAATAGATAATAAAATTCCTTCCACAATTTATACTTTTTACATTAAAAAAAAAACATGAAATCTTACAAATATGTATTTTTAAGAACTGATTAGAAGGTGGTTTTATACTCCCTGACTTGTGATTTGTCTATGACATGGTGCATATATTATAAGCACATAGTAGGATGTTACCTCCTTTATGCAAATTCCATGACATAAGCAAACTGCTTTCCCATAATACATTGGTGTTTAAGGATATATATAACTATAAATCAACTTTCCAGTCTATAGGACCAAGATAAGGAACAGAGCTAAATCACTCCTCTTTATATACACAGAAAATTATTAGGTAGGGAGAAAGGTGCTTTCTACAAAGTGGATAATATAGTAAAAAGCTATCACTTGCAAAAAAAAATCTCTATTTTAAATTATATTTGAAATTATCCCTGTTAGAAAGAAGAGGATAAATCATGACCAAATTGGATTCAGAAATGCTATTGGTTGAACTGAGAAAATGATCTATGTTCTCTTCATGCCTGTTTATAGGTTTAAACTATATATATCTGGGTGCTTGGGTGGCTCAATCAGTTGAGTGTCTGACTCTTGATTTCCACTCAGGTCATGATCTCAGGGTTGTGGGATCGAGCCCCGTGTCAGGCTCTGCTTGTCCCTCCCCCTCTGCTGCCCACACCCTAACCAAATAAATAAATAAATAAATAAAATCTTTAAAAAAAATAAACTATATGTCTCTATGTAAGCCTGGAATAATAATTTCCATGCATTTTACTCCTTGTGAAGTAAAAATTACTTAATATTTTGTCTGAAAATCACCTATTTCAGCCTCCAAGAAGCACTGCTCTTTTCCCTAGTATTTTGTGACTTACTGAATTTGCCATTGTTACTTACATGCACATTTGATTTTTGTAATAATATATAAGTATATTTTTGTAATAACATAATTTGTAATATAATGTATAATGTTTTTATAATAACATATATAAAATACACAGCTCCCCTCTCTCTTTCTCATAACAATACTGATCTCCAAAGTGAGGAATATTGAATATAACACACTGAATATAATGGGAAACCATTTGTCAGAAACCAATATTGAGAATCCTTTTCCTATAGATTTTGCTTTTTTCCTAGGTTACTAGAATAATCGAATAATAACTATTTTAAAAGCTGTGTGATTGCCTTTCTCCCAACCTGTACCATATGAATTATATGAAGGACTCATAATTTCCCTTTCTGACCAAGAAAAAAAAAAATCCAGCTGACAAAACATATGCATAATGTCATTGTCTTCAGGCACTTACCACACTTGGCTCCACTGAACTGCAGTGACTTCCTGAAACCTAGATCAAAGTTAAGTACATCTGCAAAGATCAAACCACAAGTCAGTTGTAACCAAAATTGCTTTGGTTCGTCTCCTGGTAGAATGCCCACGTCTCAAGCTCCCCTTGAGTTAACCACTATAGAATGCATCTAACATAATGAGTACC
Source organism: Phoca vitulina (assembly GCF_004348235.1). Taxonomy (NCBI): domain Eukaryota; kingdom Metazoa; phylum Chordata; class Mammalia; order Carnivora; family Phocidae; genus Phoca; species Phoca vitulina. The sequence continues at coordinate 26,928,946 of NW_022589704.1, forward strand.
CATTTCTAAATTTGCCTCCCTAGATTGGTTCAATGTCATAAAACGCTATGAATCAGGTTTGTGCAATGTGAGTAAAGTGTGGGGTGGTGTACCCTCAACTGGTGAAGCCGAAGAGAAATAGTAGGGCAAGGATTGCATGGGGTGAATAAATTCAGTAAGCTGGAAGAACTACTAGAACTGATAAATGAATTCAGTAAAGTCACAGGATAAAAAAATCAACGTGCAGAAATCTGTTGCATTTCTATACACTAATAATGAAGCAGCAGAAAGAGAAATTAAGAAAATCCCATTTACAACTGCACCAAAAACAATAAGATACCTAGGAATAAACCTAACCAAAGAGGTGAAAGACCTGTACTCTGAAAACTATAAGATATTGATGAAAGAAATCGAAGACAACACATAGAAACGGAAAGACATTCCATGCTCATGGATTGGAAGAGCAAATATTGCTAAAATGTCTATACTACCCAAAGCAATCTACACATTTAATGCAATACCTATCATAATACCGACAGCAATTTTCACAAAGCTAGAACAAACAATCTTAAAATTTATATGGAACCACAAAGGACCCCAAATAGCCAAAGCAATTTTGAAAAAGCAAAGCAAATCTGGAGGCATCACAATTCCAGACTTCAAGTTATATTACCAAGCTGTAGTAATCAAAACAGTATGGTACTGGCATAAAAATAGACAGATAGATCAATGGAACAGAATAGAAAACTCAGAAATAAAACCCACAATTATGTGGTCAATTAATCTTCGACAAAGCAGGAAATAGGCAAGAGGAAAAAGTCTCTTTCACAAATAGTGTTGGGAAAACTGGACAACAACATGAAAAAGAATGAAACTGGTTACCAGAGGGAGTGGAATGGGGGGATGGGTGAAACAGGTGATGGGGATTAAAAAGGGCACTTGTCGTGATGAGCACTGTGTGATGTATGGGGAAAAAATGCAATAAGCTGGAAATACTAATATTTTCTCCTAGTGCAATCTTAAAAGGAAATACGCAATACTACTTTAAAAAAATACATGCTGTAAAATACTGTGGTATAAATATGTGTTTAATCATCATTTGACAAGGTAGTTTTAAGAGAGTAATTCATAATTTTCGTTTTGTTCTCTGATATGTTCTAATTTATTATAGTTGCTTCATATCTCAGCCCTTTATTAAATACATTATAAACTAGTCCCACACACTTTAGAGGGCTCTATTAAGAATTCTTGTATCTTTTTCCTTACAGGCCAAAACTACCTTATAAAAGTAGGCAACTACTCTATTGTATCTCTATGTCTATCTCTAGCCCCAAGAACAAAATTTAAAATTAAGATCCAGACATTTGGGAGTGATGGATCATAGTAAAGTCATGCAGGTCCCTTGACGAAAATGTGCTTGATTAATGCAGAATCCTTGAGTATACGTTACTATAGCTCCTTCTACCTCCTCAGTCCTGCTGTGGCCTCTTCCCTCAAGTCCCTAACTCTATAACAAATGGATTTTCATTAATTAATCTACATTAAAATACTCAGAGGAATGAAGGAAAAAAAAAATTTCTACTTGTAACTAAATCTATATGTCGCTAAGTAGATTGGTTTATGATCATTTATTTTTCTCAGCAAAAACTAATTATTGAACACCAACAGCTTATGAATCCCTTATAAAACATGTGGAGTTCACAGATGAACAAAACAAAGTCCCAGTGATGATATTAGGCAGTGGAGCCAGACCAGACCAAACACACCACAGTCCCAGGTGGGAAGCTGAGGTAGGGACGATGTCCTGTGACACTTGGAGAAGGGTCTGACTTGAGTTGGGCCAGAGAGCAACACCCTGCTCCTGGATCTCAGAGTGCAACACTAGCAGCAAAGGTCTTCATTGGATGATGGGAGAATCCGACAAACACAAAAATAACATACATAAAAATAACCTGGAACATATTTGCTTGACAATGGCCAATCCACTAATTTTTGTTTCTGTAAAACAAGACTGGACTAGAATATCTCTAAACTTCATTCTAATTCAATGGGAGGATTCTATTAAGTAGTAAAAGTATTTTATGCAAATTCACAGTCATCTCTTCTTGGAAGTAAAACAATGACAAAGCAATAACTCAGCAATATCATTCAATTGAGCCATCTGAGCCATTCATAACTGTTACATAATTCTCTTCTTTATTTTTCCCCTTCCTCTCTCAATGTTTTAGGGGCAAAAGGTCATTAGTAATTAGGGTTTAACTTCTCTTTCTTTCGTCAGGAAGAGCCACTTCAATGTTGATGCTTTTGTCAATAATTTGATAAATTATTACTTTCAATCTTTTGGAAACAAAAAGCATGGACTGCAAGCTTTGGCTTTTCTGAGATTCACCTCGCCCTAAGCCTCAGGAGGGTTACTTGACAAAGTCCAGTGTAACTCAGAACTGGTGCTGCCCATTGGCACTCTGGTCTAACTGAAGTCAAGAACCTTGACTGTACTTTTCAGCATGGCGTTAATACACCCGCAACAATCCTAAGGGACTCATTTTCTCCTTAATACACCTAGTTGCCAATTTAAATCCCTGGCTAATGGCCCAGACACACACAGATCCTCTGCGGGGCATCAGGAATATATCCCAGAGGGGCTTCAAGTGAAAATTAAAAATCAAAGGTCACATAATATGTATCTGACTGTTTTTCATAACATATCTAGTATATTAACCTAATGGAAAATCATTAGGATGAAGGAGGAATGGGGACAGCAACACAGTCGACTTTGAAACCTCTTCTAACTGTAACATTTGAGTTATTCATCTTTTTAACATAGCAGTGAAAATGTGCAATATCTAATTTGCATGAGCTTCTGTTGGCCTTGGTAAAGCCAGAAAAGCTTTTTGGACTTTTTAAATCCAGAGCTCCCAGTGCTCTGTGTAGGTAGTTCTGGCCCTTAGGAAGGTGTTCCCTTTCTGTATTCACTTTTGGAATCCAGGTATCTGATCTTGGAAGATGATGGACCGGACTGAGGAGGAGGTGCCCTAGCCAACCTTGGAGTTGAAAGCATACCATGTATGGGAGTCATGATGCAGCTAGAACAACCAAGGGTGTTGATGGGGCTGAGGTTGAGAAGCTGTGCATGAGAAAGACAGGGTCTCGTCCTGATTGGGTTTCTCTATTACCTACCGTGGCTCAGGGACACTATCTGCGTGCACACACACACACGGAGGGGAAAGGGGATTACTGAAGAAAAAAAGTTTTGAACTGAGTTTCTTCTCTAAATAGGGCAAAAGAGAAGTCTACAAAGGGGGGAAAGTATTTGTAATTACAACATAGCATAAACTCAAACTGCTAAAGAAGACACATTAATAATATGCCCGACTGGATAAATATACAAGAGCACTTTGCCATATGTAATTTTTTTGTTTGCCTTTAAAACAGTGCCAAGGGGGCACTGCTCATCTACATGACAAGCTGTTTCCAATGATCATCTTCTCCTGCACATCATTTGCCTCGCCCAAAGCATTGTTTGGATTTTCACTTCTTTCAATTACAAGTGTTTAAATTCAAACATGCCATACTAATTCTGAACACTGAAGATTTGCTATATTAAAAAAATATGGATGACTAAGGTCTGAGAGCAAACATATGTGTTTGATGCAGCAAACCATAATAAAACTGGTAGGTGGGCTCTCGAGAATGTAGACCCACACTGGAACGGAAACTCTACAGTTCTTAAAAACTTATTATAAGCCAGGCACTCTCCCATTTACTATTTCATTTAATAGTCACCACTTGCCAGTGAGAGAAGAATTTAATTTTCCATTTTGCAGGTGAAGAAACGGAAATGCAGTGAGTTACAATAACAGAGCTAGTAAATGGCAATGATGGAATTCAAATCCTAATGTGTGCAGCTGAAAGGCAAATTATCTCTACAATACTAGTCTGCAAGCATGAGGTAATTTGCTTAGGCAATTCTTAGCCTGGGTAGGAACCATGGCACTGAAGTGTGCGTGTGCGTGCATGTGTGTGTGTGTGTGTGTGAGTGTTTGTGTGTATAAGAGAGGGAAATAGAGACACAAAGAGACAAAGAGACAAAGAGGTTGAGTGTGAAGGGAGGAAGCAGGTGCAGTAGGAAAGCAAAAAATAGAGTGGAATGAGCCTATCACTGCTTTTTCTCTTCCTAAGAAGATGGAGAGGAAAAGAAGAGAGAACCCATTAATTGCCAACTAAGAAAAGTATACTGTACATACACTTACTTGAGAATGGTCAAAAAAGGAGGTTTTTGTTTTTAGATAAGATATGAAAAATTGGGTCACATTAGAAACCTATGAAAGAACTAAGGATATTGAGCTTAGAGAAGAAAACCCAGAGATGGGGCATGGTATCTGTCGTCTCATCCTGGAACAACCTTCCTATGGAAGAATATCAGACAAATCATGAATAGTTAAGGGAAGAAGGGAAAAAACTTGCAAAATGAGCAAACTGCAAGAAGACAAGCCATGACTTGGTACTAAGAACTCCTTCTAGAAAAATGTGATAAGCCGACTTAAGAGATAATGAGTTCCTTAACATTGGAGGTATTCACATAAGGGCTGAATGAGCTCAGGTAATAAATTTGCTTAAAGGGGATTCATGCGTAAGGAATTGAACAAGATGATATCCAAGATCTCTTCCAACTCTCTGATTCTTATTAAGAAAATTCCACGATCTGATGCATTCTGTGGCTCACAGTGTGGTCCTGAGAATCTCATCTTGGATATTACCCTGGACCATTCGGAAGTAACATATCCTGGAAGTTCAGAGCAGCAGAGAAATGTTCCCACATGTTGGCAGCCCCGGGCACTGGAGGAGTCAGATGGCTCTAAGTCCCATCCACATTGCTTGGCTGCCCCGTACCTCTGCTTCCTGTTTCCTCACCTACTAAGTAAGGGTAATACATACTCAGATCAAAGACATCTCCATGGCTTAATTAGATACAATCTGTAAAACCCTTTGGCTAAGGTACCATATCATTATCTGTTGGTACAGTTTATAAAAACACAAGAATCATAAAACCTGTGAGGTTGAGGACTGAAGGGATAAACTCCCAATCAACTGAATCTAAGGTTTCGTGTGCTTAAAAAAATACTAAACTGAAAAGTCCCAGGGAGGATTTTAACTTTTCAGTTTTCTTACAAACTCAATTAGCTTGCTCAGAGAGACATGATACAACTAATAACCAGATAAGGCTGGCGCAAATCTTAGAACAATTCTAACGAGTATGAAGATAAAAGTTCACTCTTTCAAGGACCAAGTACCAAACCCCATTATGTACAAATACGATGAAAAAAGCAGCAATCACATTCTCCAATTGGGGGTGGGGTAGACTTAGGTAAGACATGCATCATGCATGCCAATAATATGTCATCACTGTCATAAAGGAAATATAAACCAGTTGCTACAGTCAATTATTTTAATTCTTTCATTTAACAAACTTTTATAGTGCTTCCTGTGAGCCAGACACCATTCTAAGTGCTTTTCATTTCATATAATCCTCAAAACAATCTAGGAGATAGGTACTACTACTGTCCCCATTTTACAAATATGATAACTGAGGCACAGCAGCATTAAAAAATTATACAGGTCTTGTGGCTTATGAGCCACTGGAAGGGCAGAGAACGAGCCCTGGCTATCAGCCTCCAGAGCCCATGTTCTTATCCTCTTTGTTATCCTGCCTCTTCTGTCCAGACAAGGGAGAGTGAGTGACTCTTAACCCCAGGGGAAATGCAGGAAATAAATCAAGTGCTTTAGTAATAAGATCCATATGAGATTTTGGCTGGTAGAAGGGGAATAAAATGGCACAACAGAGAGAGGGAGAGAGTAGCACAGAAAAGGTCTGATGAGAAGAATGTAAAGAAGAAGAAATGGTGGAAAATGGTGGTAGCGCCGCCTGGTTGGAGACGAGGGTCCATGAAAAGAAGGAGTGGGAGATAAACTTAAAAATAATTTTACGTTTGCAAAATTATAAGTGGTCTTCACTGGTATGTTGTTGGAAGTTAGAATTTATTTTTTAAGAACTGATAGACACTGGAAGTGACTTTCAGGAGAGGGACCGGGTTGAGGATGGAATTTAGAAAATCTCTTCTGGCAGCAGTATATAAGACAAATTGCTGGTGGTAGAAATTGAAAAAGACACGCCGGTAAAGAAGTTGCGATACATTTTTTTTTTTTTTAAGATTTACTTATTTATTTGAGGGGGGGTAGAGGGAGGGAATCTCAAGCAGACTCCCTGCTGAGCACGGAGCCCAAGGCAGGGCTGGATCCCATGACCCATGAGATCATGACCTGAGCCGAAACCAAGAGTCTGACACTCACCCGACTGAGCCACCCAGGCACCCCAAGAAGTTGTGATACTTTTATAAGAGGGACAGAAGGCCTAAAGAACAAGTGGGTGGAAATAAAGTGGAAAGTAAGATATAGCAAAAGCAGAAATGATACAACTTGAACAAATAAATACAGAGATGATGGAAAGGTTCTGCTCCATCAGAGTCTGGATGACAGGGTGGATGTTTAATGTCCTCAATAAAAATGGGAGAAACAAAACGAGTAGGAAGAGGGTTTGGAGGAGGTGGTGAGTTCTCATGGGGACATACTGAGCTTGAAGTACCGGTGGAACATTCAGGGAAAAATGTCAACTGGTAGCTGGAATTTGGGAGGTGGAGGCAAGGAGAGGAGGTCTAACTCCATGGACCAACATTCTCTCAGATCCCACATACTATTCAGGCCTTCAGTCCCTCTCACCTCATGAGATACCAGGGACACCTTTTATTTTGAAGACAGCAGCAGTGTAATATACTGCTTTCTTGGCTTATTATCACATCATGGGTGAAACGAGTTCTTTTCAACCCTGCTATTTCTGAAACAAATACAAGTCCCTTCTTTAAGGGTTTTCATGGAGGAAGAACTATATAGCACTTAGATAATGGAATTATTTAGGCGATTCTGGTTTGAACTCTTGCTTCATTATCCCTTCATTAAATTACCATTTCAAAGTCCACATTTCTTCATCTGTAAAATGGATATGAATGCCATGAGATAACTCTGATGGTGTATATAAAGTGTCTGGCACCTAGTAGGCTCCTGATAAATGTACCTATATTCAGAACATTTATTATGGGCCAGGCACTTTTAGGCAATCTCCACAACAACCCTATAGTAAAGGTATTATTAGGAGTCTCATTTCACAGATAAGGAAACTAAGTCATAGAGAGGTTAAGTAACTAGTCCAGGGTCACATTTCCTAACATGTTATTTTAGGAGAAAAAGTCAGTCTAGAATAAGTGGTCAAGATGAGTTAGAGTTACTTTGAAAAAAAAGAATGTGAAGGGTATAGACCATGATTTGCAGGTGATCTTTGAACCAAGAGCTAATACTGGAGATCCCATTCTATTGGGTGGCAAAGGCAGGCACTAATAGCTGATAGAATCTCATTTTATTCTCAAATATTACTCTACAAAAAACTGAGATAAAATCTGTAGTAGTAGTAGTCCTTGGACTAAATAGCATTTCTTCAGAAGTATTATGAGACTTTTGTAGGAACCAGCCTGTTCAAAGTTTGATGATACTTAAATTCATATATTCAATCTTAGCTTTAGGTAATTTGGCAAGGAAATGTTCTTCATGGCCTAAATTAAGTGTCAACATTTCTGATTCTTTTTCATCCCTTGTCCAGTAGTCTTAAGCGGGTCTAGACATGAGAAAGACCTAGGCCTCGAGCTTTGAAGTGGCTTAGCTTCCCCATCATGCTGCTCCTGGAAAATGAAGCATAGCCCATTGATACACCTATTCTTAAAAAATCACAACTCTAGGCACCATCAGAACAGGAAAAGGCAAAACTCACAAGAACTGACATATATCTAAGTCCTAAGGGCATTTACCAAATAAACTACCATTTAGACTCACATGGAAAGCCATAAATTATAGTGTTGAGAACACTATATAAGGAAATGAAATATAAGTTAAAGGCCAAATAGTTATGTCCTAGAGTGGAAAAAGTATTATTGTTCTTTGCAATAACTCAGATTATTAGAATGGAAAGAATTTTAAAAACCAAGTTTAGTTTTCAACATGTGTTCTCTTTATAGTCACATAATTAGCTCAGTTTGGAGAAAGCAGAGCAGAAACTCATTTTCTGATTTCACTCAGTGCCATATTTTGTGTGTCCCTTTCTTACAGTGATAGCAACTACAAAAGTTATGTTATATGAATATATTTTGCCTTTTAAAATGTGAAGAAAATATTTATAGCAAATGATATATTAGTCACCCCAATGATAGATTACTCATCCACATTTTTTATTCTATTTTGAAAGTGCCTTGACTGATTTAGTTTATTTTTCTTTCACTACTTTTGTTTTAAAGAAAAAAAAATATTTTCGGAATTACATAACTCACATTTTTTCTAAAGAAAATAAAAATAATCCCTAAGTCAATTAACCTCCCTAGACCTTAGTTCTAACTATGAAATCTAATTATAAAAGGAAAGGAACTGGATTAAATCTTCTCTAACCCCCTTCTAACTCTATGACTTTGTTAACCCATGACCTTTGGAAACAACTGAAGTGCCCAACAGCAGGAGAATGGTCATAGTCCATCCTTATGATAAAACGCATTCAGCCTGGAATAGAAATTTTATGACATGACATGAATAGGGTAAAGCATAGAACAGTCTATAATTATTCGCACACAATTATAATGATCTCTGTGTATGTATATATCCACACACAGCCATGTAGTCACACTAATAAAAAAAGAACACTTTTTAAAGAAAATGTTATAGGGCGCCTGGGTGGCTCAGTCGTTAAGCGTCTGCCTTTGGCTCAGGTCATGATCCCAGGGTCCTGGGGTTGAGCCCCATGTGGGGCTCCTTGCTCAGCGGGGAGTCTGCTTCTCCCTCTCCCACTCCCCCTGCTTGTGTTCCCTCTCTCGCTGTCTCTCTCTCTGTCAAATAAATAAATAAAAATCTTTAAAAAAAATGTTACAAAATTATTCCAGTTGTTAGGGAAATAATAAAATTTTAATTTGTCTTTCTATTTTAAAAACTCTACTAATTGTCCATATTGACCTTATATGGTGATATTAGTAGACAAAATTATTTTGAAAAATCTATGTCTTTGTAACCTTTCATTCAAGCTGCTTTTTTTCAACATGGACATGTATGTTATTAAAATATTAGCGATAAATATAGGATAATTAACTGAATGTAGGACAGCTAATTGAATGCTGGATTAAGATAAATCAATCACTACTGGAATGAACAAATAATGTACAATTTAATATCTGCAAAGTCATACCTCTGTTTTCCAGGAAAATTGAAATAGAAATAATTCTTTCAAGAACTGAAATAATGTCTCCTCCCTCAGGTTGCTCAAACTTTCCCTACCCTAAACAACAAACACTACCTAACAATGTTACCAGAAGAGTCTGTCAGCCATCACTTTTTCTTCCACAAGCAGCATTATTTGAATAAATCTAAGTTATTTCATTGAAACCTTTAATTAATCACATGTAGGGATTTTTACCACATTAATTCAAGGGTAGGGAATAGATGGTTATAAATACCTAAAGAAATTTATATTATTTTCAACCAAAGTAGCCATGCCAACTCCTCCTCAGAAAGAAGACTAAAATTAAAGCTATGTCAACAAGGGACAAGCTAGTCCTATCTTGGTACTAAAATGCAATAATTAATCTATTTTAATGGATCATTTCAATCATTCATGAAATTTGAAAGGCACAGAGTACAGTCCCAAATTCCAGACTTGTTACTGTGTACAGACCTGTTGATGATTAAAAAAAATAATAATAATGGAGCCCATTTGCCGTCAGCATTCATTAAACATTCCTGAACTCTGTGATTTGAGCACCTATAACACTGATCATGTCAAGAATTGGATGTCTCAATGAGGGAGATGTTTGTAAACATCTAAATCTAAATCTAGGGAGCAAGAAATAGTTTAACAGCAAGCAACTCCTACATCAATAATTTTATTTACTTCACTAAATCTAGTCTCTAATTTGACTCAGACTAATAATAATATTTTACAAACATTCAAACCTTCAATAAAAAGGTACCTGTAACGATAAAGCAGGAGAAGGGACTAAACAACTATTACAGATTATTTCAATTCTTTCATTTAATAATGGTTTAAAAAAAATGGTCTTGCAGTAGATGATGCCTTGTGAGGTAATTGGAGACTCTAAATCTAATCCTGGTTTTACCTATAGAGTTTTTGGAATAATCCTGTTTTTACTCTCTGATCCTGTGCAACTGGATGCCAGTTTCCGCATATGTGAACCATGGGCATTGGTATTTTGGTACATACACTTTTAAGATTCTTCACTTTAAATGTATTAGAAGTGCATATCATAAAAATCCAAAAAGAAAGAATAGGTTAAAAGCTGTTTTCTCCTCAGAGAGAGACCAGAAAAAGAAAAACATTCTCAGGGTATCTAGGGGCTGGGGAAATCACACCTTACTTACAAGTGCATCATAAAGCACTAAAGGGATTCTTTGTTAAAAGGATGCCTTTTGTGAGACAATAAAAGTTAAAAAATGGTAGGAGGTTGATTTTCATTATCTCCTATGAAATAAAACATAATGGTCCTAGTATAACAAATTTTAAAATACCATATTACTAAGTGAAGAGTAAGTTTATAGTTATAGAATAGCTATATAAGGACTTAGGATAAAAACCACTTTCTCCATCCTTTCACCCATCTCTCCCTGCTTTTTCTCCTTCTATCATATATCAAATAACCATGATGACATAGATGTTGAGAATATAAAGATAAAAGACACATTGTGGCTTTCAAATTGCTTATGAGTACGTGTGTGTGTATGTGCGTGAGTGTGTGTGTCTGAGCACACACATGTGAGTGTACAGGCGGTTGATAGAAGAGCAGGCAAGTAAGCAGATAATTACACACAAGTTGAAGAAGTTGGATTCCCAAAAGCCATTATGCAAAGGTGATTTACAGCTGAAGATCTTAAAACGAAGTGGAGAGAAACAGTGTCAGAAAGTTTAAGTCATCTTTTAAAAATATATTTATGTTTATTAAACCACACAACTAAGGACAAAACACTTGCAAAATATTAAATCAGTGACTTCATCTCATATTAATAACAATTTGTAATTAGCAATAATTAGCAAAACATTTGTGGAAGAGAACATCCAAAGTAAGAGGCATGGTGTGGTCTTCCAATTGGTTAGTGCTTCTCTGTTTTTTTGTTTTTGTTTTTGAGAGAGAGAGAGAGTAAGAGCCCGTTTGGGGGCGGGGGGGAGGGAGGGAGGGCAGAGGGAGAGGAAAAGAGAGAATCTTAAGCAGGCTCCAGGACCAGCACGGAGCCCAAGGCAGGGCTCGATCTCAGGACCCTGAGATCATGACCTGAGCCAAAATCAAGAGTCGGGCGCTTCACCTGCAGAGCCACCCAGGTGTCTCACTTCTCTGGTTTCTTGACCAGGAATTAACTTCTTCAGTCTAGTAGATCCCAGATCCTAGGGTCTATTGAGCTCTCAGAGATACAAAATAGCATGCACGCTTGCAAAGGTTTTTGGTTACCTGTATATAACCTAATTGGAATAACAACTTTTTCCCCCCCAAACCTCTGGCCCACTATTTGGATTCCATGGCATTATCTCTTCCCATGTAGAGTTCATTACAAAGCCCCTGTGCTTTATACCTTTTCTTCAAGGATACCACTTGAGTGCAATTTTGAAGCCTGTTTTTGCTTCTGTATTTTTCTTGGTCTTGTTCAATAAGCCCTCTTGAAAAATCTAACCATCTGCCATTGACTTTACTTCTCTTTTCTATATCCAAACACCAGTTTCCTCTTTTTTTTATTTATTCTCAAAAAGAAAATTAGATTCAAAAGTCTAATGGTTGCCCAAAATTAAACAGAAGTAGAATTCATATATTACCAGGGTTTTCTATAAGGCAACTCAAGATGGGAGAGGAATCACACAATAGTTTTGACAAGGGTGATGACTCATAAAATAAAAATAAACCCAAGGTGCTATTGAGACTCTGAGACTTTAAGGTCCACTGACCTAGCAAGAGAAGAGCAAGCAAGGTTTTCTGGCAGGTGGTATCTGGACTAAATTCTAAGATGGAAAGCAACCAGAGGAAAAGGGGCAATCCTGGGGAATAATGTGTAAGGGGATTGAGATGCAGGAGAATGAAAAAGATCAATGATCCAATAAGGAGGTTCAATACAGCTACAAAGTGGCAAAAGAAGAGGTTGGAAGACCAGAGGATCAGGCACCAAAGAATAAAACAACAAAAACATTAAGCTAAGAGTCTATGAAACTAAAAATCATAAGCAGGGGAATTATTTAAAGCGGTGATGTACAACTGAACTTTCTGCCATGATCCAGTATTGAAAGTATGTGAACCGGTGCTATCCAACAGAGCTTTCTGAGCCATCGAATATGGTAAACCACCGGACATGTGTGGCTCTGGAGCACTTGAAGTAACGCAACTGAGGAGTTAAATTTTAAATTTTATTTAATTTTAACTCATGGTATTTACATTCAAATTTAATAGCCACTTGAAGTTAATTTTGGACAGCATACATTTTTGGACAAATGCTTTATTTTTACTTTGAATGATTATGAATGGTTTTCTAGCAACAATAATTAAGTTCATTTAGTAAACAAGTTTTCTGGAGTATTACAATGAGTTTTTTTTAATTTATTTTTTCCTTTCTAGTAGAACTAGCATCTTTAAAGTTTCTACTTTTTTTTTTTTAAGATTTTATTTATTTGACAGAGAGAGACACAGTGAGAGAGAGAACACAAGCAGGGGGAGTGGGAGAGGGAGAAGCAGGCTTCCCGCGGAGCCGGGAGCCCGATGCGGGGCTTGATGCGGGGCTCGATCCCAGGACCCTGGGATCATGACCTGAGCCGAAGGCAGATGCTTAACGACTGAGCCACCCAGGCGCCCCTACGGTTTCTACTTTTTAATCACCCATTTAAGCAATTCTACTTACCACAAGCAGGTAAAAGGAAATTTGTTAATAATTAAAAAGTGAAAAAAGAAAAACAGCAAATAGGACAAAAAGAAGTTATTCCTTCACAGTTCACCCAGATCTCAGCTACTAAGAGAACTTTTTCTCCCCCAATCTAAGACACCTCAGTCACTCAATTTATTGCACTGCAATGATTTTCTAGGGCAAACCAACACTCCCATTATGAAACCAGTATCCACACCCAAAAGAACCAGTTTGTTCTTTCTCAAACCACCCATGTTGTCTTCTTCTGGATAGGTATAACCTGACGTAAATTGTCACTGAGAACAACATTAGTCACGTATTAGTAATTTCCATACATTATGATGGCCGATTTCTCTCATCTATTTTATGTATCTCTAACTTCATTAAAATTATAATTCCAGAATTCATTGAGGAAACTAGGCACAAACTAAACACACACGCTGAAATATCACACTTGTACTCACAAGTAAAAACAGGCCACTTTACAAACCCTGAGATATAATTCCCAAAAAGGAGAATTAGATGCTGAGTTGAGAAAATCCGGTCTACTTATGTGTGTATCCAAGTATTTGTTTTTTTTTATAAGGGTAGTTGAAATCATAGAATATCCATCTAGAAATGGGTCTTATTTGCTCATTGAGGCTATGGTTACTGGGTAAAGCAGATTAAGGAGGGTCTAAGACCTGGCTATACTCGTCACAGAGATGGGAGGGTTTCAGGTACTAAACAGAGGTTCCATTGAATGGTTAAATGTAATGATCCAAGATCTACTGAACATCCAGTGCAATCTTGTAGACATTAGGAGTAGGGTCCAGAAGCCCCAGGCAGTGAACATAAAAGAAATTTGGCAATGAATTTCAGTTATGTGACTGTCCTGCAGGGCAGAAATAAAGGATCCCGGAGGCAAGAGAGTCCAGGGAGTGTCATCAGAGTGCTAGAGTAGAAACCAAGTCACAAGGATCAGATTAGAAAGCCAGATATGCAAGCCAGACAACAGGATCAGTCTCTGCCTGGAGGACAGGATGATGTAATATTGTGAAACAGAGTGATGACTTCAAGATGCTCCTCCATCTTCCAATTTAGACCAGGTTTGGTCTTAAACGTTTGGGAAGGGAGAGATACTTGGGGAGTATCTGGAGGTCCCAGAGAGTTACAGAGAGAAGAAATTGCAGATGAATTAATGATAATAATAGCTAGCATCGGATGAGCACTTAACAGGTGCCAGACACTGATCTAGGGCTTTCCACGTCTTATCTCACTTACTCATTACTTACCTCCCAGTACCTCTATCATTGTTATCATCCCCATTTTACATATGAGGAGACAAAGGCATAAGACATAAGTAATTTACCCAAGATTACAGCGAATAGAGTGAAGCCATGATTTAACCACAAGCAGTTTGACTTCCTCGTTCTCTGAATCACTACGTAGAATACTAGAAAACAAAAATGTCTTGTGGAGGTAAAATGAATTTCACAAGTAGCAACAGCTTGATTTAAATTTGTTTGTCATTCCACTTTGTTCAATAATTATTTGTCAGATAACATTACCCTTAGCTATTCTAAGAACTTTACATACATTAAATCATGTAATCTTCCCAAAGGCCCTATGCGATAGGTGTAAGTATTATCCCTGCTTGACATGTGAGGAAACTAAGATTTAGAGAGGTTCAATAACTTAACCAAAGCTACTCTGATGCTATACTCTTAGCCAGTATCCTCTGCTTTTCAGGTAGGTGGAGGGAGCAATGAATGCAACATACGCCCTTATGGGACTTCTGACATGCAGGTACAGCATGTGAGATTTGGGGCTCTACCCATATGAATTATTATTCTGATTGGAAGTAAACAAGATAGACCTTGGAGGAAATTTGTGATTCAAAATATCTTTCAGCATTCCCAAACTCCCACGTGCTTCATTATTCAAATTCAGTCACCCATCCATTTAGCCAATCTCAACCATTTCTCTCAATGGGCAGTGTGATCCCTGAGTTGTGAGTGAGTTCTAGCTACTGAATGATTTTGCAAGGACTATATTTTGGTTGGCATTACTCTCTATCTCTGTTTCCCTATTTCCTTTGCTTCAATATTATTTCTACCTCTTTTAAAAAGTTTCAATCAAGAGGCGCCTGGGTGGCTCAGTCGGTTAAGCAACTGACTCTTGATTTCAGCTCAGGTCATGATCTCAGGGTCATGAGATCAAGCCCTGTGTCAAGCTCCATGCTGGGTGTGGAGCCTGCTTAAGAGTCTCTCTCTCTTCCTATCCTTCTGCCCCTTCCCCTCCCTCTCTCTCTTTCCCCCCCTAAAAAAAAAAAAAAAAAAAAGATGTTTCAATCAACAGAGGGTATAGTTGGAATGCATCCTTTCAAGTAATAGAGGTATAACTATACAGTCTTTGAATTGTTTGGGGGAGGTAATCTTCCTCTGGAAACTTTGTGTTACTTTCTTTGGATAATTTATATTCTTCCATGACTCCCAACAGAGAGATGAAGACTTTGCTAACAGGTGGTTTCTCACTGGGGAACCTCCTGTTCTGGGAGTCAAGCCAAGCCCTTTATAATGATTCTACTTTATTAAATGGTATTGCTGGCATTTTAACAGCAGGGACTTCTGTCAGAGAGAAAAACTGTACCTGTTTATTTGTATTATTATCCTAATGCTTAGGACCCTCTGATGACCAATAGAGGTCACACGGTGTGACCTTTTTAAATTTAACAACAAGACACATTTGCCAGTCCCAACAAAATCAAGAAGAAGCATGCCAGGAAGATGACTTCTTTTGTAGCTGCTGTTCATTTGAATGGTTGAGATGGACGCTGGCATATTGTGGAACATGGTTCATAACTTATGTTGGACCATCCTAACTCAAGAAGGAAGGGCAAACGTGGCAATGAAACTCCGGTCTCTATAGGACACATCCTGGCCTATCCTCTATCCCTACATCCATTCTTCATCCTCAGAACACTTCTCAGGCATCTTATCATTTTCAAAGAACTTTCATATGCCACACTGAGTTTGGTCTTCTCAACAATCCTATGATGTATACTGAGTGGATATTCTTGTCCTTCTTAATGGTTGAGGAATTTAATGCTTGGAGAGAATAAGTTAAATGCTTGAGTCACAGAATTTGTAAGTAGGAAAGTTGGAGTTGAAACACTCATATTTTGAACCTGAATTCAGCACTCTTTCCAGTATGCCCTAGTAGCCCACTCATGCAAAAAATCGAAACTGAAAGAATTTTTGTAGGCCTCATTACTTTGTTGTATTACATCATTCTTGCTTCCAAAATTGGGTGATAACATAGGGGCTCTCTAGTGCACATATGCAGTCATTTCCTAGCTGTTGGTTCACAGCTCGCTAGCGGAGATATTCAGGTTAACAGGTGCCTCTCGAAACTAGCTAGGGGGTAATTTCAGAAGATCTTACAAGACCCAGTGAAGTGCAAAATAGATGTGGCAGTACCCATGTGAAAGCCATTCTGGGCAGCTGCTATAAACCATTCATCCTCTCCAAGATTCATTCTCTTTGAGACTCAGTGTCTTAATCTGTAAAACCAATAAAGTAAGAACCACCACTTCAAAACAGGTTGTAATAATTCAACGAAGTAATGCATGTGTGAAATACACTTTTATATGACAAAGTGCTAAATAAATATTGTGATTAAGATGGTCACCCACCGATAGAGATAGGGTTCTTGTTAAAATGATCCATCTGCTTTCTTCTTTGATCCATGTGGGGTGTGTGTGAATGTTGGGGGGGGCTACCAATTTTCTTCTGAAATTTCTACAATGTGACCATTTTTTCCATTCCAAACATTGATTTCCTTTAGTAAAACAAAGTCCCTCACAATCGTGCCATTCTTCAATTTTTTGAGCATGAAATTATAACTCCTAGGCTACACTGGAAGGTTTTATATGCTCTCAATTCCTTCGGTCAAAGTGGGAAAATCTACCATTGAGCATCTCACATGAGCCCTACCACTTAGAAGAGGCCAGCTCAAAAGTACTCAGAGCTATGAGATTGACCTGCTATCTGGGAGCTTGAGTGATTGTTATTTCTTACTGCTGCCTTAGATTAAAGATGCATGGTTTTAACCTTGATGCTAAGGAGCTGACAACAAATGAGGGTAAAGTAACCTAATAAGATCATTATGAGAATTAAGTGAAATGGTATAGGTTTAGTGCTTAATAATATACGGGGCACTCAGGAAACCCAAGTAACTATTCACAGGAGTGGTGTAATAGTAGTAGCAGTTGGAGTGGAAGTACTCACAGGGATCATGTAGATCAGTCAAGTTCAGAGCCAGAGCAATAAAACTAAGAATCCAGTTATTCCGAATCACAACTGAGCCATCCATTCTTCAGGCTCTGGATTTCTAAGTGGATCTTCTAAACATTACCAGAAGTTTTCTTTAAACTATTTATATGTCAGGGTCATCCAGCCCTAAGTATATTAGGGATATGAAGCAGCAATTTTTATTTTGCTCTATATCTTAGAGAAGTATATAGAACTGATAATTTTTGCACTATGCCAAGAAATCTTCCTAAAGATGCATCTATATTTCAATCATTTGGAAATCATGATAAGGAATAGTGAATATGGAACAACAGTAAACAAATTTGCCCTTCCTTTGGTTACCGTAAGTACAGACCTGCATTGACATCACTGAGCAGAGAGCTTGAGCAATTTCAAAGGCAACTTGTTAACCCATTATACTTTAATGTACCTTTAAAATGCTATAGTTGATAAGGACGAAGTGCCAGAGATAATGTAGAATAATTTCATAAAAGTAAAAATATTACCTAAGTAACCTAATCTAAACATTCCTTTGAATCACAAAAATATAGAAATCTATTAAGGAAATTATATCAAGAAATGAAGGATGAACACATAAATATCCTGAACTCAAAACCACATGAAAGAGAACAAACATAATTTTATAGGAGAAAGCTGATTCTAATTGTTAAGATTATGAATAAAATTGTAACTTTACTACTAATTACCTGTGTGACCTTGACAAATTATTTAATATCTCCTTCACCTCAGTTTCCTCACTTGTAAGATAAGATTAATAATAGTACCTATTAACAAGGTTCTTCTACACACATGCACACACACACACACACACACAGGAAGAGTACAGGGCACATACATAAATATTACCTATGATCACATATTTACATATTATATGCTACTACCTATTACATCTTGCATATTTTAAAACAGACTTTTATTTCGCCACATATGGAATTTATTAAGCTATCTAGCTCTCACTGAACATATTAATGATCTCCTAACATATTACTTTTTGATGAACACAATCCTGCCTCAAACCATGAAGGAGAATGAATATAGAATTCCTTTATTCTGATGTTAGGATTGACCTTTTTCACTTACTAGTGGCTGAGCTAATGGCATTAAACTTGCCCTCCATTTTTTGATGACAGTAGAATGGTGATTATATGTAGTCAATACGTCTGTGTATTGCTACTAAAGCCCACAAGATAATTACTCATGAACAACACTGCTTTCCATGATATGACACTCCATCTAAGTAAACACAGAACAAGGGAGTGTTTGGTTGGGAAAAAAAAATTATTGATATAAAAAAGAAATCTAAATAAGAAATTTGGTTTACTGAGAGAATGTATGGAATCTTTATCTGGAAGACTTTCAATGTAAGATGGGCACATAATGTTTGGGATGATTTGGGTTATTCTTTTGGAAAACAAATATAATCAGTAACAGTCATAGGTTTTTATATGTAATCCTAACCCTCTGCTAGCCCATCTTAAAATGTTATGTTGCATAACATGTTGTTTATTAAAACTGTACATTCTAATCTTAAAATATTTTTATATTAAGTGATCACAGTCTGACATTTTATTTCTTAGGGGGGTAGAGTTTGTTTTTTAATATATGAAATCTGACTAATATAGGATTGAATATGCCAAGCAAACTGCCAAATTTTTACTACCATGGCCAGCTTGTCATTAATTTCTTAAACAAAAGCATAAATACAAGATGGATAATGGCTGATTATGCATCATTAAAGCAGAGAAATTTGCGGGGGTTCAGATAATTCACTAAAGAAACAACAACATCTCTATAATTATATTGCCATTCTTAGACGTAATAACAGAGTATAAAACACAAAGACCATAAGGCACACTTCCACTGTCTGAAACATGTTTTTACATAAGCTACAGAATTCATTTTTTGGCTCTTCTACATTCAAAATATAGATGAGCAGGAGAAAACATTGAAAGAAACAAAGAAAACAACAAAAATATGAGGAATAAGAGAATAAGAATATGAGGGAAAAATTAAAGATTAGGGCTAAATATTCTCAAGATCTTTTATAGTGGAGAGGAAAAAAAAATGGATAGACGTAAATTATTATTTGTATACATGAAAAAGATCAATAGTATTTGTAAAGAGAATGGTGACCAACCAAGTGTATCCCCTTTGATTACAAAACAAAAGAATGCTTAAGGCTGCAGCAAAGGGTTTAGGTAGGATATTAAAAGTACCCCCCCTGCCTCCCTCCACGTTTCAACTTACGTAGAAAATCTTGGCTGGTACCAAGGCGTGTCGGCAGGCTAACTGAAGGGAAGGAGGAACATCATGACAAATGAGACTGTGTACTGCAGTCACCAAGCAAATTGCTATCAAGAATACTAAAATTTAGATCAATTCTTTAATATAGTTTTATTCTAATCCAACTGATGATGTTTCATTATAAAGATGTACTTTATCGGAAATGTCATTATCAGAGGCAGAAAGAAAATGGGTGCCCAAGGATATGCCTCAGGATATCATAAAGGGTTACTAAAATACTATGATTTTTTTCTAGGTATGTGAGAAAATTCAAAATCTATAAGAAGGTCCTCAGAGTAAAGGAAGGAAACTGATCTTTTCTCAAAAAAGGAGAGGAGAGTTCCTGATAGAACACCTTTCTTGAAAGAAGGATGTGCCATGAGATTAGATGAAAGTGGGTTTTATCTCCTTGAAGAACCTGGGGAAACCAAATAGCTCCTAGAAATAGGTCTTTAGTATTTGCATATAGGTCAACCCTCCCCCTACTCTGTCTGCTTCTAGAGATCACAGGTCCACCCCTAGAGGAGAGAGATAGCTAGACTGCCACTTCATACTCTTTCCTATTCCTAACCTCAAAGAAATGATCAAGTTTACTCTCAAGGCTATAGACCTATTTTGATTTCAAAATGTTCTTTTGGGTCCTCAAGTACTTCCACATGAATTCAGAGCTGCATTCCATTAACAATCGATATGGTTGGGGCGCCTGGGTGGCTCAGTCGTTGGGCGTCTGCCTTCGGCTCGGGTCATGGTCCCAGGGTCCTGGAATCGAGCCCCGCATCGGGCTCTCTGCTCCGCGGGAAGCCTGCTTCTCCCTCTCCCACTCCCCCTGCTTGTGTTTCCTCTCTCGCCGTGTCTCTCTCTCTCTGTCAAATAAATAAATAAAATCTTAAAAAAAAAAAAAACAATCTATATGGTTTTTCTATATAAAATGAGAGAGAGAAGATTGAAAAGGTGATGCTAGGCTGAGTGAGGTACACTTCTCTAAAATTCTATTCTAAAATAGTGTGTGGTCAAGTAACAAGGGTAACTGCTGACTAGTATCAGGTTCTTTTTGAGAGTAGAGAAAGGATTCGATTGCAAGAAAAAAAGCTGGTACCAAAAGATAAAGTCCTTACCGAGCCCCAAAAAATAGAGTTAGAATTGCAAAAGATTCTCAGAAAAAAAAAAAAAAAAAAAGATGCTGCAGGCAGAGCTATTCTTAGCCTCCTACAGCTGTGCCTACATACACCCAGCAGCAAGTTTGCTGAAGATCTGTGTTAAACACTCCATCCTTGCTTAGCATGTGTATTCGTCACAGTCCGATTAGAAAAGTGGGGCTCTGATGAGGGGATCCTTTACAGAGATGTGGATAAAGTTAAGGAAATCAACCAGGGATGTTGCAGCAACCAGGACCTAGAAAAGCAGGAAGCTGCTACCATCTCTGGCGCTCGGGAGCAAGCAGACGGAGCAGTGTAACCACACTCTACAAAAGCTAGAGCCATCAAAGGGGGCCTGCCCTATCTACAAGTCTCTTGGGAATTATAGCAGCAATTGGGAAGTGGGAGAGAGCTTTCTTCTCCCACCTGCAGCTTGCCTATCTTGCTTCCCATTGGCTGAATCCGACAGGAAGCCAGAGATAACAGGAACTTGGGTGGGGCAGCTCCTGAGAATCACACTCACTCCCCTCACCAGGGCTGAGATGGGCAGACAGTGAGAATGAAGAGTAAGTGAAGAATCTTTTATAAATTTTGTTTTGCCTTTAAGATGGCCCAACTTCATTTTAAAGAAGCTTCAGTATCAAGGGGGTATATTATGGCAGTATCCGTGAACAAATAACTCAAATGTTTAGATTCAAATTATGTGGATTTGGATTATATCCCTCAGGTTACCAGTCCAATGGATACTGGATTACATACTCAGCAAGAGAAATAAAAGATAAAACTCAAACTTGCTAATAGTTTTGAAAAAAAGAAAAGTCACAAAAGAACTTTGAAATTCTAATAATTATACCTATTATATAGTAGCCTGTAGTTTGCAATACAATTCAAAAAGTTTTTATATGCTCTGCTATACTGTCCACTTCACTAAGCTACACTGAGGTGATTTGTATTAGATTCTGACTGTTAAAATTATTTTAAATGAATTAAAAAAATCAGAGAGCAATAGGACTTTTAATTAGCTGTAGCCCTTAATTAAATAGGGCATTCACTATTTACAAGATGCTTTCGGGTGATATGTGGGATACTGCAGTGTAAGACACGATCATCTCCATTACAGATGTTCTGAGGAACATATGAATATACTTGAGCAAAGGCAAATAATGAAAAGTTTTAGATATTCAAGTACTAAGTGATATAGTAAAAATATGTGGTCTCTATTGTAGCATAGGAAGTAAACATTAGAAATTCCATTTGTAATTTTTTTCCTAAGGGGGAAAATGAAACTAAATGTCACTAATGTTTAATATGTAAATTGAGCC
The DNA here is from genome assembly GCF_004348235.1 of Phoca vitulina. Lineage (NCBI taxonomy): Eukaryota > Metazoa > Chordata > Mammalia > Carnivora > Phocidae > Phoca > Phoca vitulina. The sequence continues at coordinate 26,951,008 of NW_022589704.1, forward strand.
TGGAGCTTTCACTTTGTCTAGATGTCAAATGCCACATGTTACCACGACTAAATGAGATATCCAGCAGATGATGGCATGGTCCCTAATGAAAGGAGTAAGAGAAGTTCCCACTTGTTCATTGTTCTTGGCTTATGACAATGGATAGCAACATATGTTTTTAGGTAAAGACAATGGAAGTCTACACACATCTGACAAGAAGTCAGCCAAATAAATTGGAAATCAGGATTATTTATAATACAGACTTATATCCGATATCATTAATGATGAAACTCACGTAAACTCACTTAAATTATATTTTTCTTGAGATGTTAATAAAGCCATTTTGATTTGCAAGGGAAAAATGGTATTTTATTCCATGCTTAACTCACCCTTTTTATTTTCTATTTTTATATTTATAATTATATAACATAGTTCTAATCTATAGAACTTTTTAAGATATAGTAAACAAATTAATATGTATTAGGCAGTATGTTCAATAGGAAAATCAAAGGATTTTGAGATCACTGGTAGAGACTGTGAAGATAGGAAGGCTTGATGGAAGAGGTGGGACTTGGAATGAAAACATAGGACTTGGTTATATAGAGAGAAGAGGGAAGGACATTTTCTGAACATCTGGTTTTCTTCATCAGTCCTTCTCAAAAGTATTTCTGTACTTCTGGAATAAAGAGCATGACCACTTGTTCCTTCCTAAATGTTTGTGCCTGTTGGGCCTGAAATAATTTTCTGACCCTACTGTTCCTTCTTTCATTAAAAAAAAAAAAAAGAAATTATATGCTAAGCACCTACTATGATCCAGCCAATGTACTAGGTGATACAGTAGTAAATAAGACTCATGGAATTTATAGTCCATTGATTGGGGCTCCAGTTGTCTCTTTAAGCCAAGGTGCTGAACTTGGGTAACTCTGTATCTAATCCCCAGAACAAAATCAGCTACTAAATCAGAGTAGACCTAATGGAAATAGGTTTAAGACTTATTCTGGTTAGTTGTGGGACTCTAATAACGACATTATGGAAGTGGGCTTTGGTGTCCCCACATCTCTGTAGTTCAAAAACCACATACCAATGGTATGTAGTGGCTACCACATTTTTCAGAAAGGCCAGTGTAATGGACTGAATGGTGGTCCCAAAAGATAAATCCGCTCCCTAATCCTTGGAACCTGTGGATGTTACCATATTTTAAAAAAAGGATTTTTGAAGATGTAAGTTAGAGATCTTGAGATAAAGAGATCATCATGTATGATCCAGATGGACCCTAAATCCAATGACAAGTATCCTTCTAAGAGACACACCCGGGAGATTTGAGAGACAAAAGAGAAGGCCTTGTAAAATGGAGGCAAAGACTGAAGTGATGTAGCCCAAGGCAAGGAACACCAACAGCCAATAGAAGCTGAAAAGAGGCATGGAACAGAATCTCCCCTAGAGCTTACAGATTTTGATTTAATAATTCTAGGCTTCAGAATGGTGAGAAAATAAATTTCTATTGCACCAAGTCTGCAGTGATTTGTTACAGCAACCACAATAAATTAATACAACCAGTTAAGATTCTGAAGTATGTGATCCAGAGATGTTGTTCTATTAATCCTTGGGAAATAGTAAATGTAGGCATTGGTAAGAATTCTTGTTTGGAAGGCATGCAAGAGGATGGTTTGCACTCTCTGAGCTAGGGTACGGAATATCGTCCACTATATTATCAGTGATCAAGACACAGCTGGTACTCTTGTTTCTTATTTGGAAGCACTCACAGTACAAGTCTCTCAAACTTAAGAGGATCAGTAACAACTCTCTTAAGGGTTGTTAAGTGATGGTTGGGAGTTAGCAAAATCACTAAGGATAGTATCGAGAGTCACATAGTATCAAGAGTCACATGGCTGTCCTCTCCAACAGCAAGTGAGAGTGTCCTTGAGACTCTCTAGACTAAATGGTATTGCTTCTTTTGTTAACCACTCAAATTCTTAGCAAGAATTTCTTCAAATAAGAGAGTTACTAAGATGCTTGCAAAGGAGATTTCTGGAACTTGAGGTTATATACCATGCTATATTTTAACCGTAGTAAAGCTGAAAAGTTGGAATGCTGAACTCAAAGAGACCTACATGACACAGACAGTTTACAGGGACATGGTTACCAAATTATACTGGTGGGCTAGTATTTTGTAGTTCCACAGAGGTGGCCACTTGCCTTATGATCAAACTTGAAGGCTTGTGAGCTACTCAAAAGCCACATTTTAATGTCACTTGGAGCTGGATACAAGGGGTGTCTTCATCTAGGCACTGAGAAAGGTCAGAGTCTCAGGTCCATGTAGAAGCCAGGCAGCTACTCTGATGTCCCACTGCATTCCTCCAGTTATTTACCTAAACATTCATTCCACAAAGGGAAAGCCAGATGTTGCCAGTGGTGAGCTGGAACTTTGCCATAGAAAAGCACTGCTGGCCTTAGAGGACCTAAGTAATTTTAAAATACCTAGAGTATCTCTATAGGTCGGATCTGGGTAATTACCTGCTATCCAAGTGACACTGTCAAACCTTTTAAGTCTTTGAAAATGAATACAGCTCTTTGTATTTGAACTTGGCATGGACTAATTAAAATCTCAATAGAAGGCCGAGGGCTTCAAAATCTGCAGAATTTACAAAGAGAGTTTCAGAAAGGTAGGAGGTGGCAGACTGTTTGGCTCGCTCCATGATTGGCTCCACAGAGAAAAAAACAATTCCCATGATCTGAGAACACCAAATCTTTATTCAAAATGGGGTGAAGAGACAAAACAGTTGGAACCGCCCATTTTAATAAATGATTATAGACGCTTTTGTGACTATAAAATTCTTTCCCTTGGTTCGTTCATGTTTAGGTAGTTCTACATCAAGAACTTTCTACCACAGGGGCGGCTGGGTGGCTCAGTCGTTAAGCGTCTGCCTTCGGCTCAGGTCATGATCCCAGGGTCCTGGGATCGAGCCCCGCATCGGGTTCCCTGCTCAGCGGGAAGCCTGCTTCTCCCTCTCCCACTCGCCCTGCTTGTGTTCCCTCTCTCTCTGTGTCTCTCTCTGTCAAATAAATAAATAAAATCTTTAAAAAAAAAAAAAAGAACTTTCTACCACAGTAAAATTAAAATGTGTTTCATTTTTATTCATTAAATATCCAACATTTCCAAAATAATTTAATGTAGCATCTCTACTTTTTAAAAAACCGAGATGGGTGGTCGTTCCAAGAAGGGTAAATATGTCTAAGCTATCCTTGAGGCCTTTCTTTTTCAACAAAAATAAAATATAAAACATACAATGTAACATTAAAGCTAAATCAAAGGAAGAAAAAATCCAAGGCATACCCCTGGACACAACTAGTCAAACTGTTGACTATAGGCCCACGTAAATCTAAAGAAACCAGCTATCGAATGCCAGGACCATATTCACCAATCTACCAATGTTTCCTTTACTTCTGTATTTGACATTTGTTAGTCAATGGAAAGAACTATGGTTAATAAAAAGTGAGAAGCTATATGAAAAGTTACACTTTTCTTAAATAATTTTACTTTTTCTAAAAACACATCAAGCTTATAAACATATTATGATATTAAATTGAACAATTTTTTTTGAATTTTTAAAATTTATGTATTTGAGAGAAAGAGCACATGTGGTGCAAGTGGGTTGGGGGAGGGATAAGGGGAGAGGGCAAGAATCGCAAGCGGACTCTCTGCAGAGCACAGGCTCCATCTCATGACCCTGAGATCGTGACCTGAGCTGAAATCAAGAGTCAGATGCTCAACCGATTGGACCACCCAGGCACCCCTGAACAATTTTAAAGTTACCCCCCAAATCCAAATATTTTCCAGTATTTGGTTGTTTGGCATCTTGCAGATGAGTTGTTATGGAACACTGAATTTTTTATGGAATTCTATAATGGACAGGAAGCACGGGTACTTAGGTTTTGATTGTCAAAAACATGAGGCTTTTAGTTCATTTAGTTTATGGTATATTTTATGGTCTGTAGACAAAAAAAAAAAAAAAGACCTGCTATGTTTCCTTATTGAGTTTAAACCCACATATTATTAAAACATGCTGCTTAATAATACCTCAATGCAAAATTGCAATTATGAGTAGTTTTCTTGGAAAATGTGGGTGGTTGAATGGTTTGCCAATGCTTCTGATTATTATTCCCAAGTTTACTCCTGCTAGTAGAACATGATTTTCTACAACATATTTAATAAGCCATCATGGTTAAGATGTTACATAAAAAATGACATCTTACCCTCTTAATGCAGACGATGTGCCTAGCAGGATCTTGTGTTCTGAGTGATTTTTGCTTTTTGCTTAAGAAATCCGAACACCAGTTTTTGTGTTGGCCCCACCCACATTTTTGGCTACATGTTTTAAATGTGTCGCAATTTCTGCTGAAAAACTTGTGCCACGTAGCTTTAGGGTTTTAAGAAAACCCAAACAGTGAAACCACTCTGTCAATCTATTCTGAACAGTGACTATGACACACAGTCTTTATTTTCATGTGGTATTCTCTACTATCATTGCCTAAGCAGACTTACATTGTGCATCTCATAGTCACTTTTTTTAATGTGATCATGAACATCGCTCCTGAGAGCATAAATAATGATATTAGTATCCCTATTGCCATTAGATGTGTTAGAATGGGATTGTGCTTTTATTAGTAATTTTTAAAATTTCTTAAATATGGGAGCCATTTTTTAAGTAAGCTAACTAGATATTATGTGACTAGGTATAACAATCTAAATATCCTTAGATTACAAACCCAAATCTGAATGATCCAGAAATATTATTTTCTAAATCCAAAGGCTTTGAAACTAAATAGTTCCTGGGAGATTTACTAACTACAGAATCAGGCAAAAACAATATTATATTCAAACTAAAATGATGAACCATGTCTTCAAGGTAAAGCTGAATCCATTCATCATCACATAATCTTGACTTACGCTTTTTTAAATGTAACATTCCACACATTTTTTTTGAAAGTGTGGAATTTTACAAAATGTTTTAAAATTTAAATACACACTATTTTAAAAATTGCTCCCAATCAAAAAAAATTTAATACAGAAACCAAGTGGGTTTTTTTTCACATTTCTTCAAAGAATATTTCAATAGTAAGCCAAGTCTCAATGATGACTCAGTTTGAAAAACGGTTATTATAGGGGCGACTGGGAGGCTCAGTCATTAAGTGTCTGCCTTCGGCTCAGGTCATGATCCCAGGGTCCCGGGATGGAGCCCCACATCCTTCTCCCTCTCCCACTCCCCCTGCTTGTGTTCCCTCTCTTGCTGTGTCTCTTTCTATCAAATAAATAAATAAAATATTTTAAAAAAAGAAAAAGTTATTATAATTAAATTCCGAGTTAAATAAATAACTCACATACCCCTCCAGAAGTTACTAAATGGGATTTGAATTATACTTTAATTTCTACTTTCCCCTAACAATTTTAAAGTAATTTTGCGAAGCTGCAACCAAAAACTTACTCAAAATCTTGATTCAAAGTATCAACCCAGTTCAAGTTCTAATTTTAGACCAATAGCTTTGATACCTCACACAAAATACTGACCAGCTGGATTTAATTGGAATGTAGGTTAATATTTGACCTGACAGCCCTATATAGATGTAACCCAAGACTTTTAATTACAAGATACTAATTAGTATTGCAAAAACACTCACTATGTATCATTTAGGCATAAATTATTAATTTTTTTTATTCCTTGAGACTGAACAACATAATTAATCCTTGAGCAAAGATAAGAAATATTAAATGTGATAGACATATAAATTTAATATTTTAGTCCCCAGGAAAGACTTAAAGTAGGAGGTCCTAATTTCCTGCACTGACTTGAGACAGATATGCTAAACTTCTGATTACTTTGCTGGTTTTAATGATTAATCTATTTGGTAAATCATTTATTGCCATTAAACTAAGTTAACCTAAGCAAAACAACATAAATTTCAAGCATATTAGGATCTTTGCTGACCTTATAAATGCTAATATCATTGTCACTTAAATAAAATATTTAATTATTATACAAAGGATATTGTTACAATAATTCTTCCTCAGTGGTTTATTCTTAAAACTCAATTTTCTTGGAGGTCTGTTGAGCATAAAGAATTCAGTCATGCCAAATGTGTAAAGTCGGACCCATAGCATGGTCCTTCAATAGCTGAGAATTTTAGCTCACCTCTCTCCTAGTAGCAGTTAAACATTCTTATTTTCCAATAGCGATGTTTCACATTTTAGAAAGCATTAAGAGTCTTCATTTTTTTTTGAAAAATCACTAAATATTGAGCTCCAGTGCTGTGCTTGACACTGTGCCACCATTTTCACAAAGGCTCTCTGTCACAGTTAATTCTCATAAGAACCCTTTGAAAAAGGAACTATCTAGGGTGAAGAAACTGAGGCTCAGAGCCTTTAGTTTACCCAGGGTTGGGTGGAAAAATGAAACAAGTGCTCTTTGGAAGTAGATGCTGAACAGATTAGAAGCACAGATCAAGAAGCATGATAAAATTACTTGGTATACCAAAGTATTTGACTGAAGTTAGCTCCCTGGATGGAAATTCAATGTAGTAGACAAGCACCCACTTAATCTAAGCAATCAGTAGGAAAAGCTAAATACAATCATAAACCAGCATTGCTTAGTTCAACAAATAATTACTAAGTGTAGTATATGGCAGGCACTCTACCAGTTACTGGGTCTACAAAGGTGAATATGATAGTTCCTTGCCTCAAGAAGCATAAATATCCAGTGGGAGAGAAATACAAAAACTGATTTGGTTTTGAAAGATGAAAAGCAGTTAGTCATGCAGAAAAAAAAAAAAAAAAAAACTATAATGGGAAGAATATAGTAAGTAATATGTAGAGAACTACAGTAGTTTGGCAGTTCTAAGGATGGCCGAAAATATAGGCAGGGAGTGGCTGACAATAAGATTGAAGAGATAGGGAGGGAATCGAGAGATTTCGCATGGCTTTAGAGTCGATGTTAAAAAGACAATGGATTCAGTATTTTTATTTTATTTTATTATTTTTTTATTTTTTATTTTTTTATTTTTTTTATTTTATTATGTATGTTAATCACCATACATTACATCATTAGTTTTTGATGTAGTGTTCCATGATTCATTGGATGGATTCAGTATTTTAAAGAGAAGAGTAATCTAGTTAGATACACAGTTTAGAAAGATCACTCTAGTTCATATAAAGACTGAATTTAATAGGAAAAGATTGGAGGCAGGGAAATTAATTGCTCTATTATAGATGAAAGGTGGAAAACCAATTCAGTGAGAGTAAAGATGGAAAGGAGGAAAAATTGAAAGAAATATACGTTTAGGAAATATGTTTAGAAGTCCAGGATGACCTTTGGTTTCTGACTTGGAACAATCCCATTACCTATAACATGGACTCTAAGAAGAATGTCAGATGGATGTTGAAATAAGTTTCATTTTGAACATACTGAGTTTCAGGTGCCCACAGAACCCAAGTGGAGCTACCAAGTAGAGTATATGAATCTGACTCTCCAGAGAAGAAACCCAAGCAGATTAGAGACTTGTGAGAATACAGGAGGTTGTTAAAGCTCTGAAAATGGAACAGATCAACCAGCAAGAGTGCATATAGAAAAAGAGTCATGGATCAAAACAAAACACTGGGTTGGCAGGAAGGGGTAGGAGGTAGGTGCTAAAATTTAAGCTGGTAATTTGCTAATCAAACCCCTTATTATTTCAGGCATTAACTTTGATCTGATCTTTAGCTGTTTGGACACTATAGAAATTGTTCACTAGCCCATATAAACTTTATGGTCATATAAAAGACAAAATTATTGATCACTATGTCATAAAAAATATGTATAAGGCCCCCACACCCCAAAATCTTACAGTTTAAAGTTCTTTTACTCCCTCACTTACAGTTTGTGTAAAACCCAAATATAAGTCAATATATTTCCCATTTTTTCCCTCATTGACATTTGATTTCTTCATTACAGAATCATGATGTCTGAATAACAGTGACATTAACTATTAGGATTAAAAGGTCAGTTCAAATGGACATATACCTGTATGACTTACGTGTAGCCCTTTAGACCTTTTCTGAAGTACTTAGATTTGAACAAAAAATAAAACAAAAACTAATTTATTTGTGAAAATCCTTGGATTTGAAAACTTTCATGGGTTTTTGTCCTCTGGTTTACAAAGAAAATCCTGACCAAGCTCATGCTTCATCTTTCTATTTTGTTCTCTTGTGGCACTGGCTGTTGCACTGTACGCAAAGATTTCTGTTTTGATTCATAAAACCACATAAATTGAAATGCAACTCATGCCAGCACTGTGGTTCAATTTACAGTCCTCCTATGGTACTGATGTAGTGACTTCCTCAATTCTGTGCAGTTATATGGTGATTTGGATTCGGTCCCAGCAGAACTGAAGGTCTGTTCCTCAATGAATTCAACTGCCCAGAGTACTAGACAATCCATGGGTTGTATCCAGTCAGTTTCTTGTAAATCACTTCCCTCCCAGCCTTTCTGTTCATCATCCGTGACTTGTGCTTAGTAGAAAATTTCCCCAGACCCTTTTCTTACTCTGATTGCACTGGGCATTGTCTGAAAGGAATGGCTCTCATTATCCTCCTTTGATAATTTACATTTTAATTCTAGTTCCACAACAGCTGGCCTCTGCTTTGAAAAATGGTACAATAAATCCTTTGGGCACACCTCCTCCTCCTTTCCATCCTTTCCAAAGCATCTTGTCTTCCAGAGGACTTACATCTGAAGCAGAAGCCATTCTCAGAGAATTTAAATGGATATTTATCATCTAGAATTAACAGAAAATTTAAAGGAGTTATGAGAACTATTTCTTTCATAGTAAGTTTGATGGATTAAGACTTACTACACAAAGAAATAAAACAGGTACCATATATATTAGTGAATAAACATTTTTATTGTCTTTCTATTGCAAAATAACTTTTTCAAAAACAATTCTTTTTTTTTTTTTTAAATGCATACCAGCTATAGGAGGGCAAATATCTGCCAGGTGTGTAGAGTTGTATCTATCTTTTCCTAAAGCCTTGTCTCAGTCTCATCTTTCCAACAGCTCAGATTATTTGTACCACTCATTTTAACAAATAACCATACTATGACTTGGTTCCTATTAAAGCCAACACATACACATTTCCTCCTCCAAGTACTTTTAAACAGGTAAATTAAGGATGTGATAAGTGTTCATTTATAGCTTGTTTAGTTATCCAAAAGATGGGACATGGTTGCCTTCCCCTACTCTGTAAGTTCCTGGAGAATAAGGACGCAGTCTTGTTTTCTTCTTCATACTGCTAACATGACTCATCACAGTAGGGGGCTCATAACAGGTTCTTAATAAGCATTTGCTGAATATAAAGTAAGTGCCCATAATGGATAGTTTGAAAGACACCTCATAACGCCAACCTTCCTTAGTGACATTCTGCTTTCCCTAAAACAAACAAATAAACAAACAAAAACACCTTATGTATACAGCACTTTAATCACTGAAATCTTTGCTGGGCAAATAGCTAGCTAACATGACAAACTATTTGTGCAAAAGTGGGAATTAATGCAATGTCCTTTCAATTCACCATAGAATGTGAAGTGATCTTGGAGACAATTATATTCATCCCCTCATTTTGTGATTAGAAAACTGAGGCCCAGAGACTCAGTAACTTTCCCAGGGTCTCAACAGGAGTGCAGAGTGATAATGCTTTCTGCATCTTAAACAAAGGTAAAGATTGAGATTTTAGACAAATGGATTTTTTTCTTTTGAAGGGAGGGGATGGGGTCAATTCCTTAAAATATTACTACCCAAAAAAAGAGCCATTATTTCCTTTTTGGTATAGTACTAAGTAAGTTGTATTAAGCTTTTTGGGATTCTCAACTACTTTCTCTAAAACCATTCATTCATTCAAACATATTTGTTGACCACTCCCTTCATCCACATAATTTTCTTGGTAGTAGGGATACCTTGTAGGTATTGTACAAAAAAGCAAATAAAAATTATATAGTGACTAAGATACCACATTCTCTATTCTAATAATGAGATTACTGAATTTCTCGAAGATACTTAAAAAGTGAACTACTCTATGAAAATGTTTACAGCCTACATACAATGATCTAGAGAGATAAATCTAAGTGCAATGCAATAGAAAATTTTTGACTCATTCTGAAAAAGTTACGGTGTCGACTATACCAAGCAATAAAATAAGTAAGGGTCTGTAAAATGTTATTTTCATTTACATCCTCTTCCAAATAAATTCAGTGCAATGCCCATGTCTCTTCATGTTGTATAACCCAGTATCAACTCATGGCATGATTTAATATTGACTTAAAATGTAAACTGCTTAGACTTATGTCCAAAAAAGGCTACAGTTCCTTCATTTTCAGCTGTTCAAGAATGGCTGATATAACCAGTGGATGACAGACATGTCTAATATATGGTAACTTTGTCATTGCCTTTTTCTTCGGAACTGTAATTGTGGCATGTAGAGCATTTTGTTCACCCTGTTTTACTTCCTGAGAAACAAGACATCGTTGTCCTAAAGTCAGCTCTAATTTGACTTCCAGATTCTTAGATGTAAAAACAAAACAAAACAAAAACTTGCAAGATCTTTGGCAGCCATCCTCATTTTAAAGATAATGAGACAAGGGCCAAGGTGGTTGTAGATTTTTTTGGAACGCACTTCCTTTATGAGTCTATGCTAAGACAAGTTGCCCTTTATAAATCTTACACACACACACACACACACACATTAGGCAACTTGCTCAAAGGAGTATAGGTATTAATAAATGTGGCAATCACACATAGTTGTGGAATTAGGTAATCAGGTGTGTAGTCCTACCAATGACAAATGAAAGAGTAGCAATGTGGGCTTGAAGAAATAACAACGCAAAGTAAAGCTGGAGTGATCACCATATGATTCTACTTTCTGTTCTCCATTTTATCCTCTCTCACTTCAGACATGGAGAAAAATTTTTATGATGAGTCAATGTACATAATGATACATGTACATATCAATGTATAATTCAAGTGTTTAACTTTTAAATGTTATTAATTTAAGTATTGATAGAATAAAACTCAGCAAATTACATTTTAACTATAAAGTGAAATTCTCATTGAATTTGGTATAAATTTTTCCAGCAAGGTGTCAGTTCTTGTTCTACTATTAGATTATATTATATAACTATTATATTATAACTATTATAACTATACTATTATATCTATGATATAATTGTATAACATAGTTACCCCAAATTCAAAATACTGTTTCAGTGTTAACTACGACCTGTGTGTGGACACAGGTACACACTGGCATTTCCTACGGCACTCTCCTTGGGTAGATCAGAGAATCATTACCAAGTTGCACCTAACTGATAACACTTTTTTTTTTCAGGCTAATGGTCACATGAAGAGCTCTCTTGTCCATTTCTAGAAGAGTCAAACAAAAACATCTCACTATTGGTTTAATGGGACAGGCAAAATTTGTCCAACTATTTAATTCCAATGTATTAACAAGACCTATTATTAAAATCAGAAGACAATGGTATCATTTCACATGAAGAGCATGTAAAACAAAAAATTAAAACTTGTAGTTTCTTTTTTTTTTTTTAAAGATTTTTTATTTATTTATTTGAGAGAGAGAGAATGAGAGAGAGAGCACATGAGGGGGGGAGGGTCAGAGGGAAAGCAGACTCCCTGCCGAGCAGGGAGCCCGATGCGGGACTCGATCCAGGGACTCCAGGATCATGACCTGAGCCGAAGGCAGCCGCCCAACCAACTGAGCCACCCAGGCGCCCTAAAACTTGTAGTTTCTTATACCGTGAGTCCCAGATTTCAATTTGCACCTCATGCACCATTTTGGAGAGAAAGAGAACAATATTTAAATATCTGAATTCTAATCCCCAGAGTATTTCCATGGTCATGCACTCATCATAAAGAGAGAAAATATTTGGGTTTTCGCAGCTTCCTGCCAGGATCACTTGAGTTCTAAGGGTTGAAAAATCATTTGAAAGGCATTTATGAACACAGACATAGTGAAAGGTTCAGAAACAACAAACCATCCCATTTTTTTTAAATGTGAGGGTAATAGATTTAATAAATGTCCCCTAATATCAGATACACACAAAAGTTACAGTTTATGTGTGAGAAAATGATTTCAGTTATCGAAACTGAATAACAAGAGCAATGCCATCTGTCCTAATTTAATAGCAAACATGATTGAAATGCCATACCACCTTCACTTCTGGAAAGTAAGAATACTATAGGCACACATTTAATTAAAAGTGGCTCTCTCTACCCTATGACCCAGCAATTGCACTACTGGGTATTTACCCCAAAGACACAGATGTAGTGAAAAGAAGGGCCATATGCACCCCAATGTTCATAGCAGCAATGTCCACAATAGACAAACTGTGGAAAGAGCCGAGATGCCCTTCAACGGATGAATGGATAAAGAAGATGTGGTCCATATATACAATGGAATATGACTCAGCCATCAGAAAAGATGAATACCCAACTTTTACAACAACATGGATGGGACTGGAGATTATGCTAAGTGAAATAAGTCAAGCAGAGAAAGTCAATTATCATATGGTTTCACTTATTTGTGGAACATAAGGAATAACATGGAGGACATTAGGAGAAGGAAGGGAAAAATGGGGGGTGGGGAATTGGAGGGAGAGATGAACCATGAGAGACTATGGACTCTGAGAAACAAACAGGGTTTTAGAGGGGAGGGGGGAGGGGGGATTGGTTAGCCCGGTGATGGGTATTAAGGAGGGCACGTACTGCATGGAGCACTGGGTGTTATACGAAAACAATGGATCGTGGATCACCACATCAAAAACCAATAATGTATTGTATGGTGACTAACATAACATAATAAAATTAAAAAAAAAAAAGTGGCTCTCTCATGAAAATATAGAAAATAGCCTTATTTATACCTGGCCTTGTTTTAAAAAAGGATTCAAAAGATAAGGACAAAAGGAAATCATTAGTAAGAAAATAAATCATAGAAGAGTTAGTCATGTGAAATGTATAAGTTCCTAAGAGTTATTGGAAATGGCACACAATTTTATTCTGAGGTTACTAGAGGCCAAGAAAAAAAAAAAGGTACACACAACACGTGGCCATATGATGAAACTAATCCAGTGGTTTAGGTCTACAGGTTCTACTATGTTCTGACTTGAGAGAAATCTAAAAGTTCTTCCCATGGGGCTTCATAAAGGGAAATATGCAACTATTGTCCTTAGATAGTTTTCATGTATTTGTGACCTCTTTTAAAAGTGTGATTACCTAATTTCAAAGACATTTTCTAGATTCATGTTCTAACAGGACAGTATATGCCAGGAGTTGGTAAGCTACAGTCCATAGGTCAAATGGGCCCATCACCTTTATTCGTAAATAAAGTTTAATTGGAACACTTCAATACCCATTTGTTCACATATTGTTTATGGCTGTCTTCTTGCTACCACAACAGAGCTGAGTAATTGCCAAGAGAGAGTGGATGTGACCTACAAAGTCTTAAGGTTTTCTATCTGACCCTTCACAGAATAGCTTGCCAACCCTACCATACGATAGTAGTTACAAAGATATTAAACATTTTTAGAATGCAAATATTTAAAATCAGAAAAAATAGCAAAAATGTTTTTGTAGTATTTAGAAAAAATCTGTTTAGATATACACACGTTTCATTGATTTTCAATATCAGTTTCCTGTATTAATTTCTGAAGTCATGCAGTCCATTTTCAATATAGCCTAGAAATCAGAGGAGTTGTATTGAAATTTGTCCTTATTTCTTTGCTGTTTTCCAAAGCCATTGTCCTTTTAAAATATGTACTTTTTATGCACGTGACATAACCCCAATAGATGCTCATATTACTTACTGACTACAGTTCTACATGGTTTCTAACTCTTTTGGCTTCCTCAAACCTGTCTTCTGGAAGATGTCAAAGGGCTGGGATTCCTTACTCCATCTCTATCATCATCGTCTACTTCCATTTATTGGTATTGATATTTTCTCAATGGTTCATGAAAATGTCTGAAACCATAGCTCCCAAACAAATCCCTTGGTCTTACACTCTAAATAGGTCGGTGTCCCTATGCTATGCCTTATGTAGAAATTCTAAACCTGCCACTCTATCCTCTCAAATTTGTTTTGCTGATCTTAGATAGCACATTCCTCATACCACTCCCCAGAAATCAAAATCCTGATTTCCAAACCCTTCACTCTAATGGCCTTATGATAAAACCAAAACTATTAAACCCAGTGTTTAAGGACCTCTACAAATCCAAGACTACCTTCCAATCCCACTCTTCTCCAAAAGGAGTCCTCCATTGCAGGCAATCTGGTTTACTTTGCTCACTGTTGTCTCAGTGCCTTTGCTTTTACTACTGTCCTACCTGGGCACTCTTCCAAACCCAGCCACTTATGCAGCCCCACTCCACATTCTGCTTCCCACATGAAATCTTTAGCTTCTACATATGGTGCTATATCTCCCTCCTCTGAATTTGCATATCATTTATAGGCCATACTATTCTTTATCATTTATCTTATTGTGGGTTATATTCTTTTTTAGTTTTATGTCTTGCATTTCTAGTCAATGTCAATTAGAGGAGAGCAATATGCTATATATTTTATATTCTGTAGCATAAGCATGGTTGTACGTTTAGAAGAAAATTACTGTTTCTTTTTAAAGCCTGATCATCAATCCTTTAAAATAACATTTGCCTTTTTATTTGATGGTTAGTGATATCTCAATATTAAAAAGCCCACATTTGAATAAAATTCCAAGAACACTATTTAGTTTAATATATATCAGAATTATTTCTCGGTTTGTTATTCATACTTTTAATATTTAACCTGAGTAACTGCAAATCTGGGACATAGATATATCACTCTATCATATGGTTCCAGATTAAAGCAATTTACATCATGATTTAATTAATCCTAAAAACAAAACAAAATGGAGTCAAGGAAAGAATGAAAAATCAACATTAATTCAATTCTTCACTATAAAATAAAAATACTAATTTATCCTACATTGTGTGACATACTGAGAATGTCCTGTAAATAACATTACATGAAGGAATAAAAAAAAAATTAATAGTTCTGCTTTCTACTGAGGAATGCCTAGAAAAAAAGTAAACAGTCTTCAAGTATGCCAGAAGTAAAATCAATCAAATGTCTGACACACTGTGTTTAATGCTAAGTTCAATAGATCATTACACTAGGTCTACAAATATCCAACAAGTACATTAAATATTTAGTATAAGCAATATATGCATGATCATTAATCTCACAGGTGATCCAAGATCATCATGAAATTGGATCAGCTCACTTACTAAATTCTCAGATTTAAACCACTGCCTCCAAGAAGTAAAATATGTGTTACTCTGCTATTTAATTTATTTATAAATTTCAGTACCATGTTGGTTGTTGCTTGGCACCTGGCCTTGTTTACCACTAAAGCTGCTGTGGAGAAACTAAAGCTGCTGTGGGGCAATAGCCAAAGAACACAACCATATTGAAACTGGAATGATTTTTGTGACTGCTTTTCTCAAATATGTATCTGTACTTTTCTGTTCAGGTTTGCTTTTTAAAGGTTAGTTTTGGGTACAAAAAGGCAACAAGGGGTTAAAATTACTTATACATGTAATTTCCCAGTATCTAAAGATAATGACACAATTTGGGGTACCTGTGTTTAGACCATTATATTAGACCAGGTTAACATAAGCCTGATTTTAGCCCCACCATTGATTTCTGACTTTCTAAATCATTTCTCTCTTGTGACTTAACACATTAGTGAATAAGATACAGATATGTCTACAGGGATTTAGAAAATATAATTAATCTTTGAAAGCTTTTATGAGATTCTCAAAAAATTCTGCTTCTACTACCTTAAAAATTAGAATGCACCACACGTCCAGTAAAAGTCAAAAACCCCTAATCATGGTCAAGAGGACCTGCGTGGTGTGATACTTGCCTTCTGCTGATCTCCTCTCCTACAATCCTTTACCATGTTCATTAGACTCCAGTGCCATTGGCCTTGTATTTGTTTCTCAAATATGCCAGGCTTCTTCCTGCTTTTAAGCTGTTTTTTATGCTGTTTCCACGGCTTGAAAATTCTTGCTGCACCCCCTCTTCCCCATACTCCCATGGCTGACTACTTCTCATTACTTGAGTCTCCAAAGGCAGCCCATCTCATCCCAAATAAGCTCTATCGTATGTTTTTGTTTCCTCTTCCTTGTAGCAGTTCTTCATGTTTCAAATGTTCATTTATTTATTCATTCATTAGTTTCTGTCTCCTGTTATTAGAATATAAACTCCATGAGGGTGGGAATTTGTATGGCATGTCCCAATACCCCACACATTCAGAAAAATTCCTGCTGCATATTAGAGATCCAATAACCATCTGTTAAATAAATAAATGAATGATTTATGGGCCATAATATTAGAAATACCTATGGCTCACCAGCCTGATATTTAAGTGGAAGAAAGACAGACAGTGAATCCTTCCCAAGGAAGAATATCATTTACTAAAAGGTACTATTTTAATTTCTTAGAGGGCATGTATATTTTCAGATTATTAAATTCAATAAACCACAAGTAAGAAGAAGAGCATAGAATATCTTATTTTTAAAAATTTGCCTTCATAAAGTGTAGATTCCTAGTGTGCAGTTAAGATGACTTTTTCTGTATTTATGGCTCAAAATAAAAATACTTTAGAGGAAGACAATATGCACAACCCAGTCTTTTACAAATGTGCATGTAAAATATTTTAAAGAATTCTCTTACATCTACTCAGTGATAAAACAGTCGCTCCAATTCTGACGAGTGGTTGAACATGTTCATCTAGAGAAATAGGACATACTATCTAACATTCTCTAGCACAAGGGTAACATTAGAATTCCTTCACTCCCTAGGTAGTGATATCATTTCAGTTTTCAGAGACTAGGAATATGTTTCTCTTTAAATATTTAAGCATGGTTTCTGCTTAATTTCTTTCCTCCAAGATGCTTTTCATGCCTTTCAAATATTTGTCAACTTAAGACTTTACAATGCCTAAGCAGCGTGGGTGCAGGTGAAGCTCTACGGAACACAGTAACCATAGCAACACCTAATTCTCATTTAATTTGCTGTCTCCTTGGAAGAAGTGAAAAATAAGAGGGATGGAGCACCGGAGACAGAGAAACAGGAAGACATACAAGAGTAAGAAAGTAAGAGGCCCGCAGCCTTTCTAGCTCACTTCCTCTCAGCTAAAAATATTAAGGCTGGGGGAAACACAAAAGGAAAGCTATTTTTGAGAAAATTTCATGTTGCCAGAGGTCAGAAAAAAGTTTCAATCTGGCTATTTTTGTTGGATTCCCCTTGTACACGGAGCCAAGTTTAAACACAGTCTCCAGCAATCTGGAGGCACCAGGATGGATAGTTCAAGCTCGGAGAAAAGCTCCCTGGCTTTCCAAGTACCTTGAGTCTGAGCACACATCCCCAGAGAAGGTGAACTTCGGTTTTAAGAGCTCCAAACAGCAGACGTGGCCCTGGGCAGGAGCCCTGTCAGTGTTTTCCTGGATCAGTTCAGTCTCACCATTTTCAGAAGTGGGGCTGGCATGGAGCTGGTGGGAACGGCCTTAGAATTCCAGGTCCCTCCCCCTTTTGGGTCCATGGGAAAGTCACCGTGGAGTCACAAGGTTGGGCACGTATGACTGTCATGTCCCCTAAGCCCTCAGCTCAGAAAACGGTAATATGATCAGAATTGGAAACGGAGTCAGAGTGGAACAGCACTTGATGGCACCCTCCATGAGCACGGAGCTGAAAGCCGGAACGCCAGAGTCCTCTTGAATAAGCCGCTTAACAGCCCCCCTCCCCGCGGCCTGGTTTATTGATATGTACATCAGACGTTCACCCCACGTGCTCCACAGTCCCTCTTTCCCTTCAAACATCATCTAACTCGTATATAATTAGCAAGTCTCAAGAAAGAATGTCCAAATAGCCCTTCCACAAGGGGGCAGAGGCACAGAAGGAAAGAATACAATTAATGACATTTCATGTTTCCAGCTGTGTAAGCACATAATCCTCTGAGCCACTAATTAATAGGGTTACAAAGAGCTACTCTGTTTATATAGACTATAAATATATTAGAAGCACAAGAAAAAGATTTTATTAAAACTCAAAAATCAGTTCACTCATTTGCAATACCAGCTTTTTAATGGAAAACTTTGGATTCTTATCACATACCCTGCTGTAGTCTTTAAGAAGGAGCTGAGATAAGGCAGTGAGACTGTCCAGGGTTGTGCAGTTTTCATAAATTCTAATTTTGATAGTGACCACCCTCAGGTCCTATTCAAAACAAAAGGAATGAAAATCATGGAACTGGTGTCTGAATCTGAAATAAATAAGAACTTTTAAAACACACACACACACACAACCACAAAACCTCAATTTCACCAAAGGCCACTCAGTAGTCTATAATAATTTCCATCATGTAATCTATGAATGAGGCAAGATTTAGTTTGAGAAACAATGGCCAAAGCCCATTTAAATAAACCCTAGACCACACTCACTTTGTTTTAGAAGAGATTTGGCTTTCAGTAGGATACTTAGTGCTTTCTTAATCCCTTCTTGGCAGTAAAATTTCTAAAGTTCTATCAACTCTGGCTTCTGCTGTTTCAGTGAAGATAAACTGCATTTTGCATGCCACCCTCACCTCTTACAAGATAAACTTAAGTGCCCAATATTTCAACTGAGGATGTTTTGATCAAAACAGAGGTGTTTTTAGTTTGAGCACAATATTTAGCTTTATCATTTGATTTCAATAATGGACAATGGAATCTGGACTTATCTCTAAACAGAAAAGTATACAAATAGGTTGAAATTCATCCAATCTGATTTTATTAATGAACACCCATAACACTGTTTTTCTTTTTTTAAAAAATATATTTTATTTATTTATTTGAGAGACAGAGCACATGTGGGGGGGGGGGTGGGCAGAAGAAGAAGCAGACGCCACACTGAGCAGGGAGCCTGGATGCAGGGCCCCATCCCAGGACCCTGAGATCATGACCAGAGCTGAAGGCAGATGCTTAACTGACTGAGCCACCCAGCGGCCCCCATAACATTGTTTTTCTTATAAAATTGTATTTAATATCAAATGTTCTCATGTGGGACATCATAGTATAGTTTTTAATTTTCTTTAAGTCAACTGATTGCAAAATAATTTGTTTCAACTATGAAAAGTGGTGTACTTATAAAAGGCTGTCTTAGAAGACCATACACATACACACAAATACCCCCACACTAACTCTTTGTGAAACACAAGGCAAATAAATGTTATGTGATCATGAGTTGCTACATGTACTATGACTCCATATTACTGTCCGCTGAAGAAAGAAATTGTATGCTCCAGATTGCAAACTTTTTTCAAACAATAAATAAGTATGTGCAGTAAATTAATGAATGAGATCTTGTCTTAGCTATACTTAATAACATTAATATAAAAAGAATGCATAACTGAATCCTACAACTTTTTTGCTTGTTTTTAAAACGGGCCAAAAGAATATGGCATCTCATACAAACACCAACAAAAAGTAAGCAGCATATTGTTTAAAATACTGTTCTGCCAAAAACATGCATACACTTACGGAAAGACTCAATTACAATTTTGAGAGGCATGATGCTTAAATAAAATAAAACTTCAAAGCTGAGCATTATTTAATTGCTTTAATGTCAGTGAAAGTGATGCTGCATCATTCTTTCAAGACAATAAAATTGAGAACATTTTTTCATATCAATTCATTATAGAATTTCACTGTTATCCATTAACAATACAACACAGTACTGTTACAACTGTTACAACAATAAAATGTAGCCAACTATAGAGCCATAAACACTTAAATAAAGTAATGTAAAAGGTTGATATTAGCATGATTAGTTTTCAAATTAATAGAATTTGTGTATTTACTTATGAGTTTGCTTTAAATGTAACAGACCTAGACAGTAAAATAATGAAATGTGCTCATGGATATTCAAGCACTGTGTTTTATGATCACTTTGAAATGGATTCAAGATGGCTAATGATGATGTTCAGAGCAATGTAATTATAAATATTTTATATAAAACTGAATTAATTTAGTTCAATATTTTCTGATTGGTCATTGACTAGTTGGTGCTCAAAATATTAGGTGTATATCTGTGCAGTTAGTTACCTAGCATAAAATGAAGACAACGGATTGACTGACACATAATAACTTTACTAGTCGATTTAATTTATGAAAATAGCTGAACCATTTTACTTGGTGTCAGGTGAGAAAAATGACAAAAAAGCAGTTGGTTAACCAAATTTTTCATTTTGGAAATAAGATGTACCATTTTTACCTGCAGATTTTTAAAAAATTAATTTAAAGAAGGTTGGTGAGGACACAGTTGGGATGAGCATGTATATTTAAGATAAGGGAACCTGGGTAAACTTGGTTCAAATCATGAGAAGAAACAAGGTAGTAACTTTTCTTCCTGATTCAGAAAGGCCTTTTAGAGGAAGGAAAACACGATCAAAGACTGGTATCCAAGGAAAAGATTATTCAAGGCTAGAGGATATAAAAGGCAAGATCAAAGAAAGAGCCAAGATAGGGATGGAGTGCTGAGGAGGGAGAGAAGGCAGCATGAAACTACTGCATGTCAAACAAGAAATATAGATGTAATGGGAAATAAATTTCAATAAAAATAGCAGGCTATATATACAGTATTTGCATTTTCTAAAGATCAATGATTTTCGCTAACACAAATTGAAAAGAAGGAGCAAAGAAAGGAAAGAAGAAAAGAAAGGGATGGGGGAAGAAGGAAGGAAAAAGGAAAAGAAAGAAGGGGAAAGTCAAGCTGTGTGACCTTATAAGTAAAATTATTTTCTCTAAAAGATTATTAACATAACAAAAAGCAAAAAAAAAGAAAAGATATTTGCTGCCTCTTGTGTGCTTTAATGGAAAACAAGTTCTTTAAAACTCTCCCCAAAGCCCACAGTATAATTTATAAGTTAATATAAGTTAATATATAAGTTAATATGTTAACCAACTGAAAGAGGAAATCCTGAGCTCTTTATTTTGTCTAAATTCTCACAGAATTTCATTAAAATGTATAAGTATAAAGTATCACAGTTAAAATACTATCACTCAAAGGAAAGCTTATTTCTCTTGAACAGGAAAGAGTAAGTTCAAAGATTAGATTCCAAGTGTTTTCCATAAAAAGTCAATTAATTGTGTTCACATTGTTCTAAAATTTTTGATTCACTACAGAATTGCTTCCAAGAAGCATCCTTTATAAATTTTTACAAGGAAACACCTACAGCCTTAGTTCAAAGTAGTGACAGGGAGGGATATGAACAAAATATTATGAGGCGGTAGAAAAACAAAACAGATTTCTTACTTCTCCACCCACTTAGACACAGGCTCTTCTCCATCCTGAATCGACAACTATTAACAACTGAGTACTCGCTTTTGATCTTCGTCTCCTCTATTGCAATCCACCCACGCAAACTTTCCCACAGACCCTGCCCCTTGATTTTGGTTCTCTGTCTACCACTTCTGACTTCATAGATCTTTAACCGCTTTTGAGGCCTGGAATCAATTCCTGAGACTGATAATTCCTTGAGAATATCCGAAGTTGTTTCTCAGAAAACTATAAATTTGAATTTTCATGTGCTGTACAGCATTTAAAGACATGACTTTCTACAGCTGATTGATGGGAGTACTTGAGGGGCTATTAGTATTTGCATTATGTTGCGTATACACATACACGCACACACAAAGAATTATGTTTTATCATTCCCTAATTAAAAATATGTAAATATATATGGAATAAAGAAGCTAGGTATACATTAGGGTATTTATATAACTGATGTATAACAGCTTGTCTTTAAGATGCTGGGACATCGCCTCTGTCCAAATGCAGTCCCTTGCTCTCTGTGTCATATCTCTAATACAACTGCTACTCAATTGAATGTCATCTCTTATGAAAGAAATAAATCCTTCGAACTTTATTTGTAAATTTCTTAAACTCAGGGACCATGTCTTCTATTTTTTTGGTATCTCATTACATAGCCTCCAGTATGATATTTCTAATTGGTGACATATAGGTGAAAAATAAATAAGTAGGAATCAATGTTTTCCTAAAAGCTAATTTGTACTGAGAGTAATACTATTAAGGAATACTACTAATAGTAATAGAGAAGTCTAATATTCAAATGTGAGATAAATGGTGTAAAGGGAGGAGAAAATTGGTGAAATGATCAAAATACTGCCCATGTAAGAGATGTAGAATGAGTAGATCAAGACAATGACAATAATAAAGGCATAGAGAATTAAAGTAGCAAAAAGAGCTGATATATCTAAAAGAATCAGATAGGATTCAAAGAGCTTAATAACATCTTTAACTCAGGTATCAGAGACAAAAGAGCTTATGACTGTTTCAGAATGTTATCTTCAGGTTCATGCATCTAGTAATGACTTTCAGAATGTTATCTTCAGGTTCATGCATCTAGTAATGACTACTGTTAGCATTAAGGAGTATAGTATTGACCTGGGTGTAGTGTTGTCATCTACTATAACTGTTATTTCAGATTCTTTATCTTAATCTGTCATAAGGAAATTAAGAATTGAAAAGACTTCATTAATCAGAATAATCAACTTGAAAACTAAAATCCCCATGTTGGTTTCATATGGTCTGTCTCCCAAGGATATTGATGAATAATTTAGGGATGCACACATTGTTATGTATACATCTAAACAAACATAATAACTGTTTAATTTTCAAGCCCAACAGTATGACGATAGTTCTCAAAAGCACAGCAGTCCAGCCTATCATCCAGCTGCTAGTAAAATTCAACACAAAATATGGGTGTGTCATAAGAAAACATGCAAAAATACAGTTACAAATATTTTTCTTCCTTCTCCCTTCTGATGTTTAGAAAATTTACAAATTGATTTAAGCCAAAAGTGGTAAAGGAATGAAATAGTTCCTTCAGGCTTAGATTCTGTGCCAAGTTTCATTTCTGGCTGCATATTTTTGTCCAAGTTCAAGATCCCTGAAAAGAAATACTTAAAAGAGAAAATATCCCTTTAACCTCAGCAAAGCAAAATTAGTAGAGGCTGCTATGGGAAGAGAAGGACTTCTGCCTAGAGATGGGTGTGCTCTCGGTGTTTGGTTTCCACCGATCTGCTGCTCTCTCAATGAATCTGAAGTAGCTACTATGATGAGGTAATGGCTGTGCCAGTTTCACTGGGTCATGCTCTCTCAGCACATTCTTTCTCTTTCTCCTCCCTGAGAAGGTGCTGTAAACAAGTCATCCTGAGAGAGAGTTGCTGCTGAGAATGAACAAATCCTACATTCAAAATTCCTGCGACAATATCTCTGCTTTTGGTAGTCTAGACACAACTAGAAGCTTAAAGCAGCACAGACAGCCAGAAAGAAACAGATTATGTGACAAGAAGGGGGGGGGGCGGATAAGAGAGGAGAGACACAAAGAAAATGAAAACTAATATAATCAGAAAATGTTTAAAGGAAGCTCAATTTTTAAATTGTTTAGATCTCCAGATGTATGTATTTTAGACGATTTTCTACTTACATGTAAAATTTTTTAAAACTTTTGGAAATTAAATAGTACTACAGCAAACTGTGAAATACTACGAATTAAAATTAAGTAAATCATGAACAGATAAGGAGCATGTGCCAATGATCTTAAAGGCACAATAGCTCTGATAACACACAAATCATGAATACAGATGTAAACCTATGATAATCAAATACAATTACCAGAAAATCAATGTTAAAATACACACACAAATATAATATTCTTTATTGAAAGAAAAAATGCCATTTACCTTTCCTTGGAGGGAGGATGCTTTCTGTGCATAAAGGGGAGAAGGTTGATTGAAACACCCAGGATTTACAAATTCACGAAGATTTCTACCAAAATACACCTATTGCCCAGTTAAATGGGTGTTTTGTGTCACATTCAGGTGAAAGGCTGTAATCCTCCTCTTGGGCATTCTAAAGGGCTTTTATTTATTTAATCTATTTTCACTGCCAAAAAAATATAATCACCCAGAGTGAAATGACAGGGTGACAGAGCTACGCTTTATACTGGGCCGGTACCTGAAGCTCAAGCATGGGACATTTTGCATAATGTGGCTCACATAAAAGGCTTTGTTCTCCATCGCCTCACTGCGGCTGCAAACCTCAATTTCAGTTTGCAGTCATTTCCTCTCCTGGATCGACCATTTTTAAATAAATTATACCTTTAACATTTGAGTTAGTTCCTTGCCAACATCCATTAAGCCTTCGGCCTCACATTCAAAATTATATATCACCCAACAATATTTTTTTGTTTTGCACTATAGATTTCATTCACACCATAATCCCCAAACCCTCAAGGATAAATTTAAAAAGATGTGTCTTTTAAGTAGCTACTCCCTTTTGTAATATTATGTATATAGTGTTTTATATAGGCGCATGTGTGTGTGTGATGTGCCCAAGTGCACACATGTGCATGAGTATGTACGTGTATGCATATAAACAAAAACCCTTCACATTGTGTCAGTTTTAAATGTCTATATCCTGGAAGCATTATGCTAAGGGCTTACAGCAGATGGCACACAGCGATTGTTATAAACGGGCTTGTTGCTAATGAAAGCTTTTTATTTTCCGACAAAAATCCTGAAGCCTTGACGCCAGGCAATATAACATCAATTTCAGTTTTCAAAGATGCTTTTTTTCTGACCCCATCTGCTTTACTACCCCGTCCCCTCCCCTACACACACCCAAACACAACACCTCCCCACTCCTGGCTCCTTTCATACACTCCTCCTTGAAATTTCCATCCTTAAACAAAAGACTAGGTTGGGGAAGGACGAAACTCGGCAATGCGGGCCCCCAAAAGCCTTTAAAAAGAAAAAGAATAGATGGACTGTAGGTAGAGTTTTCCCACCCCCCATCACTTGAAACAGAAAGACTTGTGTGAAGCTTCAAGCTCATCCAGACATTTTTTCGTGTCCCGCCCTCCAACACGACCAGACATTGATTTTTCATTTTCCTAAAATCCTATTTATCAATCTTCCCCTTCCAGCTGTTCCTGGAAGAATTACAAGGAAAATGACTTCCAATTGACAAGGCTTCCCTAACTCCTTCTTCAGTGTGCAGTTCCCTGCAGCTAGATGGACAAAAAACCCAAATTCTCCACCTCGAATTCTTCCCCCCCCCCCCATTATCTTTGTATAACCCACTCCTCGTCTTTCTACAGCTCAGGTAATATTAGCTCTCAATATGGATATCCTAAGTTTCCGGGGTTTCAAAGTGGTACCTAACAAGGTCACACACTCTTCTACAAATCTAGAGCCCAGGTAGCAGCAGCATCCATTCCCCTGCTCCGTGGTGACACCTGGGGAGGTCGGGCCTGAAGCTGCCGCCAGGTGGGAGACGGGATGACCGGCCAACCTGTGCCGGCTTCCAAGGCAGGGACGACGGGACAGCCCCCTCCCCTTTCCCACCCCTTTCCTGGCTGAGACTCCCTCCAAGCAGAGAGCCAAGCAGAGAAAGGAAAGGCGTCCTATACAGAACCAGAGGTGGGGACGGCTCTCTTACCTGTACTGGATGCACCCACGGTGGCCGCTGCCTGCGCTCACGGACCTGAGGACTGTGCCCTCCGGAGAAGAAGGGGAGACGGGGCAGGGGAAGGAGGAGAAGGAGGAGGAGAAGAGAAAGAAGCGGAAGGAAAGAAAAGGAAGCGAGGAGGAGGAGGAGGAGGATGCTGCCGCTGCCCCGCGGCCGCTGAGAGCCCGCGCAGCCCGAGCGCCCGGCCCAGTCTGAGCGCCGCCCTGGCCCGGGCTCCCCAAGCCGCCTCCCCGCGCCGGCCCCGCCTCCCCGCGCCGGCCCCGCCTCCCCATGCGGCCTCCAGCCGGCCGCTCGGCTGTGCCCCCGATGCAGTGTCCGGGAAGGGGGAGCGCGGCCGCCCCGCCTCCTGCCGCAGCCAGCCCGCCGCCCGGCGGGGACCGCGAGAGTGACAGCCGCAGGAGCCTGCCAAGCCCCGGCCACACGGGGCTCCAGAGAATTCCCCCTCCGTCGCCACCGCTGCCACCGCCGCCGCCAGAGTGAGACCAGCGCCCTCGGGACAGAGGCACCCAGCGGACCTTCTTCTCTGACTCCTGGGGGAATTGGGGGGTGTCCCCCATAAATGCCCTCCTTTCCTTCCTCTGTCCTCTGTGAGCAGAGGGTTCCCGTTACCCCTCCGTGGAGAAGGCTCACTGGCCTTGCTTCCACAAACTTGACAACAGTTGCATTCAGAAAAGACAGGAAAATGGGGGGTGGGGGGCATGAGGACAGAGAACAACTCTTGTCAGTACTAAGGGAGCAATGGCTGAGGGTTTAGAGAATTCTAGACCCAGCTCTGTCACTAATCAGATTCATTCATTCATTTATTCATTCAACAAATGTTTATTAAAAATCTACTCCGTCAGGCACTGTTCTAGGCACCGTGAAAACTTCAGTGAATAAAACAGACTCCCTTGCCTCCCTCCCCGTACCAGAATTACTGCCTTCATGGACTTTATTTACATGCTAGATACCTAGATGTGTGACCCAGAGTCCCTTCACTTAATCTAAATTTCAGTGTATGAGTGAGGATTAAAAATATTAGCCCTACCCCTCTGCCACGTTTAATATGAGGATTAGATCATGAATAAGAGTCTGTGAAGAATATAAAGAATGATATAAAAATAATGAATTAGAAAGCACAGAAAATGTTGACCTTCAAATGTCACCATTAAAAATATCACCTTAGATACTTCTGAAAGTGATATGACCACAGAAAAAACAGATGACTCTTTACCATGGAATCTTCATAGTCAGAGAACAGCACTTTATTGTCAGTAAGAGAGGTAAGATGCAGCTCGGAATTTCTTCAAGCATCTCTATCAAGTTGTAACAAGGTGTTTTTAAGGTCAGCCAAGATAGTGAGGTGTGGCTTGTACAGTTTCAGCAGTGCTGATGAAATAGCATTTATAATTTGGTTTTGTCACTTCAATTATCCATAGAATCATAGAACCCTAGAACATTAGAGTTGATTTCCTAGTCATTTGGTCCAATTCCCTCAATTTCCAGATGGAAAAAAAGAAACCTAATGTTGAGAGGCTGTGAAGATTAAAAACCGTAACAGAGTAAAATCTGAAACCTCTGTAAAAGCCAGTAAAATCTGGCCTCTGAAGTCACACCCCATGCTCTATGTATTGCTTCCCTCCACCCAGCTTCACCCCATGTCTCTGTGACGCTTCCAGTGAGGTTGGAAGTATCAGGGCACACCCAAGTAGCAGGGAAGTTGGAGGAGTTAGGTCTCTTCCTCAGAACAGGGCCTGCCTGAGAGGAAGGAGATCTTAGGAGACTTATGAAATGACATGAGGAATGGAAAGAAGATTAAGAATCCTGCTAGAGTGTTAGCAGCTGACATTTATGATGCTCACTGAGAATATCTCCAGACCTACATAGTCCAATTATTGAGTGTTTCTCAGTTCCTATTAATTCTGTGCTATTTGATACAAGAACCACAATCCAAAAGGAATGTGCTCCTTCTGCCTTCCTTCACTTCAGGCAGAATTCCCCTGAGTCTGCATCAACTCTGAGCTTAAAGTAGCCAGATACAACTTCAGGCCTTGAAGACAATTCTGTCCATCCTCATTGTCTGCAAACAAAACATTGTTCTAGCTTTGCAACTAGTCTCGAAATCAAGAATTACAAGTCCTTCAATGTTATTATTCTCCTTCAGAATTCTTTTGAATCGTCTAGTTTTTTGCATTTCTATATAAACTTTCATGCCCATTTGTGAATTTCAATAAAAATAATGCTGTTTTTAGTTGAAATTGTGTTCAATTTATAGGTCAATTTTTGCAGAATTGCCATCTTAACGATATTGAGTCTTCCAATCCATGAACATGGTATAGGCCTCTATTTGTTTAGATTTTCTTGAGTTTTTTTTTTTTTTAATTATTATTGATAACCTTTATTTCTCAGAATGGTTTTACATTTACAGAAAAATTGAACAGAAAGTATAGAGAGTTCCTAACGTACTTTGTTTCCCTCTGGCCAGACTTTCTCCTATTAGGAACATCCTGCATGGAAATGGTACATTTGTTACAATCGATGAATCAATGTTGAGACATTATTATTAATAAAGGCCATAGTTTACATTAAGGTTTGCTCTTGGCATTGTAGTTTTGCAGGTTTTGCCAAATGTATTCTGTCATGTATCATGTTTACAGTATGATACAGAATAGTTCACTGCCCTAAAAATCCCCTGTGCTTCTACTTATGCCTCCCTCCTCATTCTCCTCCTTACCCAGATGTCATAGCCCTTTCAGACTGGCTTCTTTCATTTAGCAGTGAGCATTTCAGGTTTTTTTTATGGCTTTTCATGGCTCAATAGCTCATTTCTTTTTATCACTGAATAATATTTCATTTTATGAATGTACCAGTTTATCTATTCACCTATTGAAGGCATCTCGATTGCTTCTATTCTTTGACAATTATGAATAAAGCTGCTATAAACATTCAAGTTCAGATTTTTGTGCTGACATGTTTTCAACTCTTTTAAGTAAATACCTGGGAGCACAATTGCTGGATTGTATAGTAGACTGCTTAGCTTTGTAAGAGACTAACAAACTATCTTCCAAAGTGGTTGTACTTTTCCACCATTAATGAATAAAAATTCTTGTTGCTCCACATCCTCGACAGCATTTGGTGTTGCCAGTATTTTAAATTTTAGACTTCCCAATAGGTGTTCTACCTCATTGCTACTTTCATTTGCAATTCCCTCTATCAGTGAGCTCTGCCTCCTGGTTAGAGTAATCAAACTGTAAACTCTGAGGTTTTTTTTCTGAGGAAAAACACCAACTGAAACTAGTAAATCTACCACCCCAATGAAGAGCAGTAACTGTCAAACAATATAAATTGCCTAGGGTGGGGGGGCATAAGGAAAGAGGAGAAACTATCTAAGAACTACACCGAGTGGGGGCGCCTGGGTGGCTCAGTCGTTAAGCGTCTGCCTTCGGCTCAAGTCATGATCCCAGGGTCCAGGAATCGAGCCCCATGTCGGGCTCGCTGCTCAGCGGGGGGCCTGCTTCTCCCTTTCCCACTCCCCCTGCTTGTGTTCCCTCTCGCTGTCTCTCTCTCTGTCAAATAAATAAAATCTTAAAAAAAAAAAAAAAAGAACTACACCAAGTGGATATTGTATGCCCTGCCCATAGTGCTCCTAATAGCCTGGTAGGACCAGTAAAAAAGCCACATGAATCATGGTGGATGATCACTGACTACCAAGAATTGAATAAGGTAGTGACCCCCCCCCCCCCCCCCTGGGGCAGCCATGTGGCTGTTCCCTGTATTGCCATCATCTTAGATACCTTGGCCAAGGTCCTAGAAGTGTATCATGCTGTACTGGATTTAGCAAATGATTTTTTTCAGTAAAACCTTTGCTGCTAAGTCAGAAGGTGAATTTTGTCTTTATGAGAGAGAGGCAACAATGGACCTTTCAAGTGTTTCCGCAAGGCTACCTGCACAGTTCTACCATATCTCATGAGATGCGAGCCAAAGATCTGTCCCTGTTCTCCTTCCCCACATCACTAAAATGGGTCCATTACATTGATGATACAATGTTTTCATATAAAGACTTGCCTCTCCTGCAGGACACCCTGTAGACATTTCTGGAACATTTGTGATGGAGAGGATTGGCAGTGAACCCACAGAATTTTAAGACCCAGGCACTGCCATAAAGTTTTGGGGAGTCCTTTGGTTAGGTAAAGACACATGTTGTCCAAGACACTGTGATTGATAAGGTGCAAGCCTATCTAACCCCTCAGGACATGAGAGAGGTAAAAGAGTTTGTGAGGATTTGGGGATTTTGAAGGATCTGTCTTATTTTGAAGGGCCTGTCACAGGGCTGCCATCTCTTATACCACCTGACAAAGAAAGGACACATGTGAGAATGAATATCAATGTAGCAAGCTGCCTTTGAGAAAGCAAAAATACTGGTGAAGCAGATTGAAGCTCTGGGCTTCCATCTCAGTTAGATGTATCTGTGACTCTGGAAGGTATAGGATGGGCACTGTGGCAGAGACAGGAGGAAAGAATACCCCTAGGATTTTGGTCCCAGCTGTGGAAGGAAGCAGAAACCTGATATACGTCCACAGAGTAACAACTCCCAGCAGTGGACAGAGCACTCCTCCAGGTAAACCCTCTCATGAAAGAACAGCATGCCATGGTAGGAGCTTCCCTTCTTATCAAGGGGTGGAGTAGTAATGTGTTCCATCAACCCACTTCTGCTGTGGCTCAAACTCCCACTTTAACCAAGGCCTATTTGCAGCAGAGGGGCACCCTACCCACCAGCCCACTGTCTCTAGGAATACAGTACTATTGGGCCCTGTAGAATATGTAGAATTTCTAAATGCCTCTGCCCCACTCCTGTGGTGGCCTCTTTGGCCTATAGAGAGGGAGTGGAGGAAATTCTCCCTGATGCATGGTAAAGAGATGGGTCTAGTCAGGGCAACCCATCCACATAGACTGCAGCCCAATACTGACACCATCTGGGTGGAAACAGGAACAAACCAGGGCAGCTACTGGGCTGAACTCAGAGTGGTTTGGCTGGTGTTCGTTCATGAGCCTTGGCCATTAACCCTTTGCACTGACAGTTGGGCTGTTCTAAAGGGATTAACTCTATGGCTTGACCAATGGGAATCCAAGGGGTGGATGATCATGAATAAGCCCTTCTGGGGTCAGGATATGTGGAAAGACATTTGGATTCCCATGCAAGAGTCTGAGGCAGTCCTCACTGTCTTCCATGTCCCAGCTCATAAGGTACTGACGTCCCTTGGCCATCAGGAAGCTGATGCCCTAGCTTGGGAACAAGCCCTAGCAACTGACTCTTCAGTAGATGCAGCAGATTGGGTGCTAAAAAGAGCAACCACCATAGCACCCAGGAGGAGTGCTGCATTGCCAAGGATGCAGGATTGAAATACACTTACTTGGTTAATACAGTAACAGCATGCTCTGTGTGTTCTAGACAACACCAAGGCAACTGCCAAAGGAATCTGGAACCATCCACTGGAGTTCCCAACCAGTAAGGGATCGGCAAATTAATTATACTGTCCCCCTTCCTCTGAGAGAGGATTCGAAGTATGCCTTGGTTTGTGTGGAAACACTTGGTCTGGCCTAGCCCAAGCTTTCCCCTGTTGCTGCGCAAACCAGGCTGCCACCATTAGGGGATTAGAGGAGCTAAGTACTACGTACAGATACCCTCATTGAATAGAGAGTGATTAGGGGTCACATTTTAAAGGTTATGATGTGCAAGAGTGGGCAAAAGGACAAAACATTGAATGGAGTTTCCATCTTCCTTATAACATGCAGACAGCAGGCTTGGTCAAAAAGAAGAATGGAATGTTAAAGCAGCAGACCGAATTACTAACAGGTAAAACCACCTTGGCTGGGCAGTACTTTCTCAGGCTTTAATACATTTGAATGATCAACCAGTAGGCCCTGTTGCTCTGTATGCCAGACTGGGGACACCTGCCAAAATGCCCAATACTGTAAAAGGTATAGAAGTTTTGGGTAACAGTCATTATTCTGATTCTCCTTGGGGTAATGCTGCTGAGAATACCAAGGCCCATCACACCTGGGAAAAGCATTATCAACTGGAATCTGCAATGGGATATCACACCTGGATAGGGAGTTACTTTGCACCACTGGGTGAGTGGAAACTACTCAGTCTCCACCGGGATCCCATTGTCCTGCTGCAAGTTGGACCTGCTGAAACACACCAGACCTGGAATGGGAAATGCACCATTGAAAGAGGAAAGAAGGTGGGGTCCTGGTCTGGCATATGCCATCCCCGAAAAAACCTCCTCACACTGGATAGGGCTGCTTCCCCCGGCCAACAGTATGGTATACACAACCAGGTCAGATTCCTAAAGCTGCAGCACATTAACATCTAAGGATCAGGCCACAAGTGTAATTCTTGTAGAAAGGGAAGACCCTCCCATACAAGTTCCTACTAAATATCCATCTTTTCAACCTTAGACTTCTGCTATTCCTGTGGTATCCAGTCATGGGATGGGCACCTGATGGAAATACCTTTCTACAATGGGCCAGCTCATCTGCCTGGCTAAGAAATCAACCCACTATTGGGTATGTGGGCACTGCCCCTCTGTAGCTTGTCATGATTGTCATGGTGGGCATAACCACTCCAGGGAAGGGATTGGAAGGCCCTAAAGCAGTACATTAAGGAAGAACAAGCTAGGACTAGTATTTTTAATCGACCTGATCAATGCTGACCCAGAAACCTGGCCTGTGGCACATACTATCAATAACCCTGGGCAAGGGGATTCTTTTTCTATCAAACTACAGAGGCAACCCATCCAACTGCTGACTGGAAGGGTCCTAAAAATATCACCACCAAGGCCATGAGTCACAATGCTCAGATTTGGGATGGGTTCCTGTGGCTCGACTCAGGTTATGCAGATCTGAACACAAAGGCACCCTTATTCCAAGCTGGGGACAGAAAAATGCCAAACAGGACCAACCCAATTATCCCAGGAATATGGGATGGATATTACTGGGACTGTGTGGCCATTCTGTCATATTAAGGATAGCAGTTAGTTTGGCACAGACTAGTCATACCACCCAGGTGTGTATTGGGTAGCCCCGAATGAATTCCCATGGTTGTGAGACACAAATCTTGTCTGTGGCTGCCACCTGTGTGGTTGGGGCTGCTATACCCTGGGTTTTCCCTGGACATAGGGGAGAGTTTGCCCCAAGGTAACAAAACTGGTCAACTTCCCTCTTCTCAAGGCCAGATGGGCACATTCTGTTTTCTACTGGCATGTGATCATTTGGGCACTTTTTTCCCCCTCCCCTGGCCTGGAGGATGTTACAGCACACAGAGAAAAAGTCCCTACTAAATGCAGCCAACAACCTTAAATGACAGCCTGAAAATCTTGTCTTTAATGAATACCTAAATGACTCCAAAATAGAATGGCCTTGGACATTATTACTGCTTTGCAAGAAGACACCTGTGCCATTGTCCAAACAATGTTGTGCATTCATACCTGATGAGTCTACTACTGTATCATCTTTATTAAATTACATGAGGACACAAGTGAACACCCTGAGTGATCTGCCCCCCAGCCTAGGGGACTTAATAAATTAGTGGTTTGGATCATGGGGCTTTCAGTAGAAAAAAATTGTTACTTAATTTAATGGTCATTATCTTAATCTGTGTGTGTGTTGTTGTTGTTGTTGTTGTTGTTGTTGTTTTCCTGCATGTGCTTATACCATCGCTGTGGCATCTGCTTCCAATGCCAGATGGGCACATTCTGTGCCAAATGAGTCACCTCCTTGCTAGTGAAACCCCTTGCTTACCACTCGGCATACTACAGACAAGGGGGCATTTAAGATTGTAAGAGCTGGTCACTGGAGAGGTAAAGGGTTAGAAGAGGTCATCGAGAGGACGTGACCATCGGTTGACCTGCGAGCTGGATTGGGGCAGTCAGGGGCGTCCCACCCCCTCCCCTGTGCTTCAAAAGTACGTTCTAGCCACCATTTCCAAAATGGGAGCGGTTTTCAAGGATGCAGCTGTGAGAGAGCAATGTGTTGCTGAGAACGTCTGAACCCAGGTAAGGCCTCTTACAAACATTTTTCCTGGAAGGCGAGCACAGAGATCTATTCATCTTGGGGCCGCCCACGACAAGCCTCAAATGTAAGTTCCCTTGCTTATTAATCCTGCCACCTACCCATCTGTAGGGGCTTGCTTCTTTCTTCAGTCTCTCCTTGCCCTCTGTGTACAGGGGGCCAGTTTCAGATCCCCACCTCCCCCCGGGGAGCTCCCCAACTTCCCAAGTGAATCAACAATCCTACATTCTATAAAGACTTTGTACGCAGCAATTATAAAGAACTCAGTAATATGAAGATAAACAACCCATCTCAGGCCTCCATCAAAAGACTAAATATGTGAAAAGATACCTTTACCACAGAATATATAGTAATGGCTACTAAGAACATAGGAAGATGCTACATACACCCTAGAAAGAATATAATTACAAAGACTGACAATACCGAGTGTCAGTGTGGATATGAAGACACTGGAATTCTCGTACATGGATGGTCATAGTATAAAGCTCTACATTCACTTTGGAGAACAGTTTGTCAGTTTCTTAAATGGAAACGTGCACTTACATATACCTAGGTGTTCCACTCTCGGTTCTCTGCCCAAGAAAAAGGAAACATATGTCCACATGAAGATGTTCAGAGCAGCATAATTCATAATAGCTGAAACCTAGAAGCCACCCTAATGTCCATGAACTTGTGAGCAGATAATACTGTTCTACGCTAGAACACTACCATGCAATAATGGGACCAAATACTGACATGTGCAACAGGCAAGATAAACCTCAAAGACATTTTTCTAAATTAAAGAAGCCAGACACAAAAGACTACTTACTGTATGATTTCATTAGTGTGAAATTTTAGAAAAGGCAGAAC
This sequence comes from Phoca vitulina, assembly GCF_004348235.1. NCBI lineage: Eukaryota > Metazoa > Chordata > Mammalia > Carnivora > Phocidae > Phoca > Phoca vitulina. The sequence continues at coordinate 26,985,557 of NW_022589704.1, forward strand.
AATAGAAACAGAAAGTAGATGGCTGGTTGCCTGACGTGAAGAATGGGGACCACAACTGACTGCAAACCAGCATGAGGGAATTTTTTTGTGGTGTTTTTAGTGTTCCCAAACTGGATTGTTATAGGTGCACAACTGTGTAAACCTACTAAAATTCATCACACTGTACACTTACAAAGAACAAATTTTATAGTATGTAAATTATATCTCCATCAATTTGTTAGGAAAAACAATGTGTATAGTGCTGTTGTTAAGTGGAGTATTTATAAGCGTCAGTTATGCCAATTTGCCCAATATTGTCGTTTATATCAATGTCCCCACAGATTTTCTTTTTATTTGATCTCTAAGTAGAGACAAGAGTATTGAAATATCCAACTATAATTGTAGATTTGTCTATTTCTCCTTTCCATTCTGTTAGATTTTCCGTCAGGTAGTTTGAAGCCCTGAAATAGTATATATGCACGTATAAGGGTTATTAGGTTTTCTTGATGAATTATTCCATGTATCATAATTAATGTTCCTCCTTTCCTGGTAATATTGTTTTTGCAAAGGCCAATTTGTCTGACATTAATATAATCATGCCAGACTTCTTTTGATTAAGATTTACATAGTATATTTTTTCCTAGCTCTATTTTAAAATTGAGATATAATTCAGAACTAAGGAAAATTCACCCGTCTAAGAAGTACAGGGCGCCTGGGTGGCTCAGTCGTTAGGCGTCTGCCTTCGGCTCGGGTCACGGTCTCAGGGTCCTGGGTTGGAGCCCCGCGTCGGGCTTCCTGCTCAGCGGGGGAGCCTGCTTATCCATCTCCCACTCACCCCCTGCTTGTGTTCCTGCTCTCACTATGTCTCTCTATGTCAAATAAATAAATAAAATCTTAAAAAAAAAGTACAATTCTGTGGGTTTTAGCATATTCACAAAGTTGTGCAACCATCACCACTATCTAATTTCAGAACATTTTCATCACCATAAAAAGAAACTGCCATACCTATAGCAGTGTACGTCGCACTCTCACTTTCCCTAGCCCCTAAGAACTATTAACTTCCTTTCTATCCCTGTGGATTTGCCTACTTTGGACATATAATATGAATGGAACCATACACTGTGTCGCCTTTTGTGCCTGACTCCTTTCTCTTACTTTAATCCATGTAGTAACATGTATTAGTTCCTCATCCCTTTTTATGACTTAATATTCCATTGTAGGATATTCCACATTTTGTTCATCCACTGATAAACACAGTTGTTGCACATCTGGGTTGTTTCCACTTCTTGGATGCTGTGAATTGTGCTGCTATGCACATTTGTGTACAAGTTTTTATATGGATATATGTTTCCAATTCTCTTGTATAAATGCCTAGGAATGAAACAGGTATATATATATATATATATATACACACACATACACACACACACATCTATAAGTATATATATTTGTGTATATATATATATCCTATACATCCTATAAATATATATATCTATAGTTATATATAACTATATTTTTAATAATTTGAGTAACTGCTAAACTTTTTTTCAAAGTGAGCTGCACCATTTTTACATTCTTCATACCAGCAGTGTGTGAAGGTTTCAGTTTTTCCACATCATTACCAAAACTTGGTATAGCTTGTCATTTTTTTTTTTTAATTTTAGCTATTTTAGTAGGTGTGAAGTAGTATCTCATTGTGGTTTGGATTTGCACATCCCTAGTGACTAATGATATTGAGCATTGTTTCATGTGCTTCTTGCCTACTTATATATATCCTCTGTGGAAAATTATCTGTTCAAATTCTTTATCCATTTTGAAAATTGAGTTATATGCCTTTTATTGTTGAGCTGAAAGTGTTCTTTACATTTTTTGGATATTTATCCTTAATCAGGTGTATGATTTGCAAATATTTTATCTAATTCTGTGGCTTAGCTTTATCCTTTCACTTTTTTGACACTGTCCACTGAAACATTTAATTTTGATGAAGTCTGATATATCCATTTTTTTCTTTGGTTTACTATATTTTTGGCATCATATGTAAGAAAACATTGCCTAATCCAAGGCCATGAAAATTTTTAGATCTTTTTTCTAAGAGTTTTATACTTTTAGTGTCTACGTTTAGTTGATTCATTTTGAGTTAGTTTTTTATATGGTGTGAGGTACAGGCCCAACTTTATTCTTTTGCATGTTGAGAACCAGTTGTCCCAGAACCATTTCCTGAAAACCATTCTTTCCTCATTGAATTGTCTTGTCATATTCTTTGAAAATTAATTCACCAAAAATGTGAGGGTTTATTTCTGGAATCTCACCTCTATCCTATTGCTCTGTCTATCCATCCTTATGCTAATGCTACACTGTCCTGATTACTGTAGCTTTGTAGTAATTTTTGAATTGGTAAATATGCACCTCAACAATACAACTTGTATTGAATCTATGGATTAGTTTGGGAGTATCACTATTGTAACAATATTAAGTCTTCTAATCCATGAACACATGATGTGCCTCCATTTATTTAAGTTTTCATTAATTTCTTTCAACGTTATTTTTAGTGTACAGGTCTTGCACTTCTTTCGTTAAATTTATTTCTAAGTATTTTATTCTTTCTGATGTTATTATAAATAAAACTGTTTTCTTTAAAAAAAATTCATTTATTTATTTGAGAGAGAGAGAGTGCATGCACAAACAGGGGGAGAGGCAGAGGGAGAGGGAGAAGCAGGCTCCCCAATGAGCAGGGAGCCAGACTTGGGGCTCAATCCCAGGACCCTGAGATCATGACCTGAGCTGAAGGCAGATGCTTAACTGACTGAGCCACGCTTAACTGACTGAGCCACCCAGGTGCCCCAGAACACTTTTCTTAATTATATTTTTGGGTTGTTTGTTGATAGTTTATAGAAATATAATTGATCTTGTTTTCTGCAAACTTGCTGAACTCATTTATTAGCTCTAATAATTTTCTTCTTTTTTTTTAATCCTTAGGATTTTCTATTTCAAAAAAATGTCATCTGCAAATAGGTATAGATTTACTTCTTCCTTTTTAATCTGGGTGCTACTATTATTATTATTATTATTATTATTATTAATTATATTGGCCCAGTTTCTCTGACTAGAATCTTCAGGACAATTCTGAATAGAAACAGTAAGAGCATACATCTTGTTCTTGATTTTAGGAGTAAATATTTCAGTTTTTCTTTAGTAAATATGATATCTGCTATGGGTTTTTCATGGATATTATCAGGTTGAGGAAACTCCTGTCTATTAGTTTGTTGAGTGCTTTTACCATAAAAGGATGTTGAATTTTATCAAATGCTTTTTCTGCATCAATTGGGATGATTATATGGTTTTTGTCCTTTATTTTATTAAAATAATTTATCATATTGATTACATGTTGAACTAATCTTGCATTCATGAGATTAATCACACTTGATCATGGTGTATAACCCTTCTTATATGTTATTGGATTTGAATTGTTAGTTTGTTGAGGATTTTATATATTTATATTTAAAGCCTTTTTGTGTCTTTGAATATAATCTCTCTTATGGATAGTGTATATATTACATACTTGAAACTATTTTTAAAGTGCATTTTGTCAGTATCTGCATTTTTCTAATCCATTTACATTTAATGTAATTATGGATAAGCTAGGATTTACATCTGCCATGATGTCATTTGTTTGTATATATCTTAAGTCTTCTTTATTCCACTATTGTTCCATCACTGATTTTGATAATTAGGTATTTTATATCATACCATTTTTCATTCTCATCTCTTTTACTTTGTTTTTTTGTTATTTTCTAGTTGTTGCTTTTGGGATTATAATCAGCATCTTACCTCATAGGTATATAGTTCAGATTAATTCCAATTTAATTTCAACAGTATAAAAACTGTGTTTCTGGGATGGCTCAGTCGGTTAAGCATCTGCCTTTGGCTCAGGTCATGATCCCAGGGTCCTGGGATTGAGTCTGGCATCAGGCTCCTTGCTCAGCGAGGAGCCAGCTTCTCCCTCTGACTGCTGCTCTCCCTGCTTGTGCTCTCTCTCTCTGACAAATAAATAAATAAAATCCTTAAAATAAATAAATAAAAACTGTGTTTCTATATAGCACCATTTCCCATCCTGTTGTTTGTCCTACTAGTGCCATACAAATTATACCTTTATACATTGTGTGCTCATTAACATAGATTTATAAGTATTGCTTTTGAAGTTCTTTTAAATCAGAAAAGAGGACAAAAAAGTTGTGTTCTAATATTCTTGTAGTTTAGGTCTGTAGGTGACAAATTTTCTCAGATTTTTATTGTCTTGAAATGTTTTATTTTGCCTTTATTTTTAAATGATATTTTCACAGGTAATGCAATTTTTAATTGATAATTTTCTTTATTTCATCACTTTAATGATATATTTCCATTGTCCTCTGGCTTGCATATTTTTTGATGAGAAGACTGAAGTCATTTTTCCCCCTATATGTAACGTGTAACTTTTTAATGGCTGCTTTTATAATTTTTCTTTATCATTTGTTTAATTATGAAGTTCCTTAGTAAGTGGGTTGTGTGTTTGTGTGTTGTGTGATATTTATCCTTCTTAGTGGTTTATGAGCTTCCTAAATCCTTGGGTTTATAATTTTCATTAAATTTCAAAAATTCCCGACCAGTATTTCTTTAGTATTTTGTTAGTGTTTACATGGTACATAAATATTAAAATACATGGATATTTAAGTGCTTAATCTTGTTTCATATGTCACTGTGATTGTTAATTTTCTCTCTCTTTGTGCTTCTGTCTAGAAATAATCTATTTTTGTCTCTTTTTAGATTCATTAATTTTGTCTCTATGTCATTTAATCTACACTGCATCTCAGCTATATCTAGATATATCTAGAAGTTCCATTGTTTTTGACTCTTCTGTTTTTCCCTTCACCGTGCTCCTGTTTTTCTTTAAGTACTTGAACATTAACATTTGTACCTTTGTAAGATCCTTTCATTCCTATTTCTGCCATCTGTGTTATTTCTGCTTCTTTTACTTTTGAGTGATATTTCTCTTGGTTAACTTCATATTTTCTTGCTCTCTAGCCTATCTAGTAATTTTCAGCTGGACACTGGACATTTATGTCTAATATAAGCAGTTAAATTGAAATCCTCTCTAAATATTGCTTTAGTTGTATTCCACCAATTTTATGTTGTATTTTTAGAAAGATTTTATTTATTTATTTTTAGAGAGAAAGAGAGAGAGTGAGAAGGGGGAGGGTCTGAGGGAGAGGGAGAGAGAGAACCCTAAGCAGACTCCATGCCAAGTGAGGAGCCCAATGTGGGGCTTGATCCCAGGACCCAGAGATCTTGACCTGAGCCTAAATCAAGAGTCAGGTGCTTAACCAACTGAGCCACAAAGGCACCCCCTTATGTTGTATTTTTATTATCTTTAAGTTCAAAATATTTCTAATTTCTCCTGTGATTGTAATAATATTTAAATTCAAAATATTCTGTTGTTTAAAATCCTAGATATCTTATTTTTATTGACTTCTAATTTATTTCCACTGTGGCCAGAGAATGTACTCGGAATGACATTCTTTAGGTTGGCCATCTCCTGGACAAGGTCAGAAGGCATTTTTCTATGTTAATTTCTTCTTTAGGATTGTATTTTCTACTTTTAAACCTATACATAGTCACCTAAAATTTGGAATTAGTATACTAAGTTATATATTACATTGAGTCTAAAGGTTGTTTTAGGAAAAATCAACAACTTCAATTAGATGTTATTTAATACATTTCAACAATTTTGTATCATTTTTATGTGTAGTGGTATTGTATATTTTGCATGAGATAATTTGTAGGTATTGATGTTTTCCTCTCATAAATAGTATCATTTAAAAAGTGTTTTCCTAATTTTTTATTGTTGATATGTAAAAATACAATTAATTTTTATACTGACCTTGCATCCAGTGAAATGGATAATATACAGAACTGCAAGTTTTAATTCTAATAAAATTTTTTTTAGAATTTTGCATTCACTATCATTTTATCTATTTTTTTCTTTCTTCTTAATCCTTAAAATTTTACTTCTTTTGCTTGCCTTTTTTTACTGGCTAGGACCTTCAGAATGCTGTTGAATATGAGTCATGATGTTAGATAACTTTGTCTCATTCCTTATCCCAGATAGAATGCTTTCAATATTTTACCATTAAGTATGATGCTTATATAGTTTTCATTTGTATTCACCCTTCATCAGATTAAAGATGACCCCTTATATTAGTATTTTGTGAATTTTTTTTATATTATGGCATAGAATGGGTATTGAAATTTATCAAAACTTTTTATATATTTGTATTAGTTTTCTATGACTGCCATAACAAATTGCCACAAATTTAATAGCTTAAAACCACAGATTTATTATCTTACAATTTTGTAGGTTAAAGTCTGGCATGAGTTTGACAGGGTTAAAATCAAAGTGTCAGTAGGCCTGCCCTCATTACTGAAGGTTGCAGGGGAGAACCAGTATTCTTGTTCATTTCAGTTGTTGACAGAATTTAGTTTCTTGTGGTTATAGAACCAAGGTCCCCATTTTCTTGTTAGTTGCAAAGTGAGGTCTATTTGCAGCTTCTAGATGCTACTGCATTTTTTGGCCTCCTTCCTCAATCTTTAAAGCCAGTATGGTTTTATCAATCTTTTTCACATTGCATGTCTCTGACCACAGCTGGGAAAAGTTCTTCACTTTTAAGGACTCATGTTATTAGAATGGAGCCACTTGGGTATTCCAGGTTAATCTCTCCATCTCAAGGTTCACAACCTTAATCACACCTGAAAAGTGATTTTATCATGTAAGGTAACATATTCACAGGTTTTAGAGACTAGATGTGGACCTCTTTGTGGAAAGGAAATGTTTTTCTCTCTGCCATAACGTCTATTGAGATAATTGTGTAATTGTTCTTTTTTACTATGCTAATATGGTGAGGAGATTTGATTTTTGAATGTGATACCAGTCTTGAATTCCTGAAGTAAGTTCAACTGTGTTATGATGTATAACACTTTTGATGCTGGATGTGATTTGCAAATACTTTATCTTCATGTTTCATGTTCTTTGTTCTAAATCTGTGTTTAAAAAAGAATTGATCTAGAACTTTTCTTTATTGCAATATTCTTACCAAGTTTTAGTATCAAGTTTATTTGGCCCTATGAGATCTGTTTAAAAATTTTCTTTTTTTTTTCTATATCTGGATGAATTGACATAGGTTTTGTATTCTTTCTTTCATAAATGACAGGAACAATTTGTCAGTAATTCCACCCAGACCTGGTGTTTTCTTTGTGGGAAGTTGTTCAATTAAAAGTTAAATTTAGGGGCGCCTGGGTGGCTCAGTTGGTTAAGCGACGGCCTTCGGCTCAGGTCATGATCCTGGAGTCCCGGGATCGAGTCCCGCATCAGGCTCCCTGCTCGGCAGGGAGTCTGCTTCTTCCTCTGACCCTTCTCCCTCTCATGCTCTCTGTCTCTCATTTTCTCTCTCGAAAAAAAAAAAAAAAAAAAAAAAAAATTTAAATTTATTTAATAAATGTATTTAGATTTTTATTTCTATTTAGGTGTGTTTTAATATGCTGTGTTTTTCCAGATTATTGTCTCGCTCTTTTAAATTTCCAAGTTTATTAGTATGAAGTTGTTTATGATATCCTTATTAACTTGCATTCATAATTTTATTCATAATATTGGTAATTTGTACGTTTTATATTTCTTTTTCATCAACTTCACCATGAATTTGTAATTTCTTAAGTCATTTTGAAAAGACAACTTTTGTCTTTGTTGAAATAGAAAATAATTGTTTTCTATCAGATCAGTTTTTTTCTATTATCTTTCTTCTTTATTCTGTGCTACTTTCTTTGAGATTCCTATGGTGTTCTTTTTCTAGCTTTTTCATATAGAAGGTGAAATTCTTTTCTAACGTGCATTTAAGGCAATAACTTTCTCTCTAAACATGGTTTTAGCTGCATCTCCTAAATATGATATGTCATATTTATCATTCAGTCAAACTTATTTTCTGTTTTCCATTGTGATTTCCTTCCTAACTCATGGTTATGTAGTAGAATATTGTTTCATTTCCAAACACTTCAGAATTTGTTACATTAGCTTTTTGTCATTTATTTCTAGCTTAAAAAAATATTTCTCTGCTGTGGTCAGAGACCACATTCTTTTATGACCTAGTACCTGGTTAATTTTGCTAAATAACCCATTAGCACTTAAAAATAATATGTAATCTGCAGTTGTTCAAATTACTATTTTACCTATGTATCTACTAGATCAATTTTTAATTTGTGTTTTTAAATCTTGTCTTTCATACTGATTTTTTGTTGGCTTGTTCTTATTAGTTTCTGAGGGCTGTATATTGAAATCTCCCACTGTGATGATCTATTCTTCTTTTAATTCTACCAATTTTTGCTTCACATATTGAAAGCTATGCTAAACACATTCAAAATGATCATATATTCTTAGTTCATTGGTTGTTTTATAATATGAAATATTCCTCATTTTTGTGGTAATGTCTTAGAGCCTACGTTGTCTCACATTCGTACATTTCCATCAACTTTCTTTCGGCTACTGTTCACATGGCATATCTTTTTCCATTCTCTTTCATTTTAGTCTTTTTATGTTAAGTCATGAATAATTCGTATGTAACATTGAGTTGAGTTTTGTTCTTTTTCCGGTCTGACAATTTTGGTCTGTTTCAATTTACCGTAATTCATTTACTTTGAGGCTTAAATCTACCATCTTACTATTTGTTTTTTATTTGTGCACACTGCTTTATGTTCCTTTTTGTTTTCTTTCTTCCCTTTATCTGGATTAATCAGCTATTTTTATTTCATATTGCCTCCATTAGATTGTTGCCTGTACATTCTTTTACTGACCTTTTTTGTGGTTATGTTAGTGATTACAACCTGCATGTATCCTTTTACCACTTCCTGGAAATGAAAGAAACTTAGAGCACTTTAATTCTGCTTATATCCCTTCCTGACTCATGGGCAATTTTCCTATATTTTACTTCTCTGGATATCTTAAATGCCAAAAACTTTATTATTGTTCTTGATTTATATCATCAATATTCATTTGGAGCAACTTTCACACAGATATATGTTTATATTTTGTCCAGATCGTCACATTCTTTTTGGAGGGAGAACCAGTCTACAGTAAACTATCCTACAATTAGTCGAAGCTGAAATCCCTAACATCCTCTTTTCATTATCTAATCTTCAGCTTTCCTATGGGAAACAAGAGCACCTCTCTCTGGATTACCTTGCACTAAACAAAAAGCACTCAAAATACTTTAGGCAGAAAGGGATTCAATACAGTAAATAAAACACTAACACATTTTTAGAACAGATGGAATGTGGGGCTGAGGCCTGGCCTTCAAATGAGAATGAGAAAATCCTTTTGGATTGGTCAGTCAGGAGAGCTCTTACCTCTCCCACAACCAGAGAGCTGCAAATCCTGAAGCTGCTATCCTAAGTAATGAGTTTAAGAGCGATGCCCTAAATGAGATTGAATTATCAGGAAATCAGTCCTGCTCACACCACAACTACCTCTCGACAGTCATGCAGCTGGTGAAAAATGCAGAAAAATCCAGTGTCTCCTCGACGACATTATTCAGCAGCAGCAGCCAATCACTGTCCTTACTTCTTTCTAAATGTCAGGAAGTAGTGAACTTAATTTCCAGAACCCTATCTGCAAGAGCATGGATCATGTGTATGTTCTGGGTTTCCAGCCTTTGCAATGTGCAATGGAAGGATGAGGTTGGAATAAATGCTGTGTGCCAATTTATTATATCCAAATTGATTAAATTTGCAGTGTGTAAGCAAGTGGCTCTCCAAATATGAGTCATTATGATTTAGTTCTTTCAACACTCTGTACAACTCAGCATTCCAAAAGAAGCCATTTAATAATGAGACATTGCTATAGAGTTAATAAACCATCCCTTGCGCCAAATAGCACTTTTCCCTTTTTCTATCTGAATGCTACTCTCTCATGGATCAAAGACATTTTGGCTGCATCTTCAACTTTGGAGGGCAATGTGCTAGTCAACATAAAATGAGAGCAGTTATTCTTGTGGAGTGACAATGCTATGAAAATGTGTAGGATGGATATTATAGCACAGGATACCATAAACTCTAGCTGCTAAGGGACACAGGGTTGCCCCTTCATGTTTTGCCAGGTGCTTAGAAGCCAACTGTAATTACACCAATCAGCAGCACCATGAAGCTGCTCTTACCATTGGAAAAGGGAGTCGGAATCCTGTGTACAATTGTGCTGGAAAAGCCACAGGGTTGTACTGCTCCTGACACAGAAGCCACTTTGCCCCAAGGCCAATAGGGATAATTCAGAGGTTTTGTATTTTTCCATCAACAAACAACAGTACTTTTGTACTGCATTTAACTAGCCCAGAGTTATGGTGATTGCTACTGAGCATGCTCAGGCTTTGGACAATGTTTGTGAAGTTTCAACCCACCTCCAGTTCTGCAGAAAAAAGACTCAAGCACTGCAGCAGCTGCCTATTCATTTTCCTTTTACAAAAGTAATATTAGTAATACTTGAAAGTAAAAGAAATTATAAATAGGTTTTTTCTAACACATTACAGATCATTTATACACTCTTCCTAACTTTCCAGACTCTCATGCCTTGCAAGCCCACCTACCCAGACACACACACTCCCCACTCAAAACACCAGGGCACATTTAAATGATGACCTCATGTTCAAAGTAGCCAATATAATTAAGAAAAGCATTTCCAGTTTGAGTGTCATTTTTCAAAATTCGTAATAGTTGACAAGGTCAGAAGACAAGGTCTTCAAATATCTAGAGGCCAAATAATTCTGCAGTAATTGTTGTAGCACTCTGAATAAGTCTTTGTGTTTTAACTAACAAGTTTGAGAAAGGCAGAGATAAATGTAGTTTGACATAAAGTGAAGAATACCAGAAGCCTCCCAGTCACGTATGCTGCCCCCACAAGTTCATTGCCATTTTATTGTGAAATTACTGGAGGAAAAGAGAAAAAAACAATTGGATAACTGTGTTATGTCCTAAAATATATTGTACATTTAAAGATATATTATTTCTCAAAGTAGTAAGATATAACACATTAGTCCCTTGAATAGTGAATCAAAATATGTATATATAATTTGTTTTAATTTAGCTCTTTTCACATGAAGAATTCAGAAAACCTACCAGCTTAAAAGCTCAAGGAGTCAATTTTTACTTTAAATATAATTGAATATACTATTTTTTTTTTTTACCATGGGGTATTTTCATTATTTAGATTAAACTAAAACACAGGCTAACATATGAAACCTGGACCAACCTGCATTAAAATTTTATATTATATGCCTTATGTCATTATTTATTACACAGTTCTTCAAACTTTATTCTTAAAGAAAGGTATTCACAGAAAGTTAAAATATTCCTGATACTGCTCTAAATTGAGCTAATGAAATAGGTGGATGATGCTTTTTAATGATCAGTTTCACTGAAATATGCTTTTTTAAAGATGAAACTGGTTGAGTCCATGAGTGAGGAGGAGTTTGAAAATTAATCTCCAAAACAAGACCATTACATCCAACAGTAACTTCTTCTGTTAATAGGTTGATCTGATGAAAATCAGTTACTAACGTCTATCTTTATTCACATGTAATTTAATCCAAGCTTGTCCTAGTAAGAAATGAAGTGAACATTGTATCTTCTATTTAAGGATAAAGGTTGAAGGAAAAAAGGGAACATCATTATTCTTTCTTTTTAAAGATGTATTTATTTATTTATTTAAGGGAGGAAGGGGCAGAGGGAGAGGGAGAGAGAAACTCAAGCAGACTCTGTGCGGAGTGCAAGCCTAACACAAGGCTGGATCTCATGACCCTGAGATCACAACCTGAGCCAAAGCCAAGAGTCAGCCGCTTAACCGACTGCGCCACCCAGGCACCCCAGAACATAATTACTTTTATAATGAATTACATGTGGCTATTTTTGCAAGGAATGTTCCTTGTTTGTGAAGATCTTAAAGACAGAAGGGATTGGACTTTTCACGAGGCATTTTGAGTACTAAGTTTAACAAAGAAAAACACGGCAGTTCCTAATGATGGAAATAAACAAGCTATAATACTACTTTCAGTGTGAGAATATAATGTTATTTGGGGAAGAAGTGTGAAGTTTGCAATTGTCATAATGTGAATTGGATATCATTCTCAATAAATTTCTTTCTTTAAACATATTGATATGTTAATACAATTCTCTTTTTTGATCAATTGAATTTTCACTTATCCCCTTAAAAGTTGGTTCCTTTCTTATGATTCTTTCTTTTTAAAAATTTTTATCATTTATTTATTTATGTATTTATTATTCATTCATTCATTTTTTTTCTTTCTGAGAAGCGCAGGATGCTCCATTGGAGTGTCCATTCCCTCATATGTAAGTATATATGAATTCTTCTAATAGTTACAAGTAATATAGTCAAATTGAACAAAAAGCAATTCTTTCATATGCTGACACAAGTTGGTGAGGTATTAATTGTCTGTAGAAGGTGATATCTCAGTTAAATTATACCAAGTAAAGTTTCATCATTTTTTCAAGGAATGATGGAGCTGTATTGAAGCTACAGCTTCCTATTATTTGAATAATAAAAGAGAAATTTTAAAATTTGCTCCACTAAAGATTGAGTTTTATCACCTAATTAAATTAAAAATGGAGAAAATACAAACAATGACTCATAAGTTATATATAAAAAGAAAAATCTCAATTGTTCCTCACAATTTTTATTTCTTTAAATCTTGCTCTAAAAGTGTCCCCACTTTACCATTCCTAACAATTAATGAGTAGTTAGTTCAATGGAATCCACAAAGCAAGAATTATATACAAGGCATTGTGCTGGGTGCCATGTAATATGCAAAGATAAACCAAATGAAGAATTAGGTTTTTATAGAAAAGGACCCTCAACTCTATGGTCAAATAATCTTCGACAAAGCAGGAAAAAATATGCAATGGAAAAAAGACCATCTCTTCAATAAATGGTGCTGGGAAAATTGGACAGCCACATGCAGAAGAATGAAACTCGACCATTCTCTAACACCACACACAAAGATAAACTCAAAATGAATGAAAGACCTCAATGTGAGACAGGAATCCATCAAAATCCTAGAGGAGAACATAGGCAGTAACCTCTTTGACATTGGCCACAGCAACTTCTTTCAAGATACATCTCCAAAGCCTAGTGAAACAAAAGCAAAAATGAACTTTTGGGACTTCGTCAAGATAAAAAGCTTCTGCACAGCAAAGGAAACAGTCAACAAAACAAAGAGGCAACCTGGAGAATGGGAAAAGATATTTGCAAATGACACTACAGAAAGAGGGCTGGTATCCAAGATCTATAAAGAACTTCTCAAACTCAACACCCAAAAAACAAATAATCAAGTCAAAAAATGGGCAGAAGACATGAAAAGACACTTCTCCCAAGAAGACATACAAATGGCTCACAGACACATGAAAAAATGTTCATCATCATTAGCCATCAGGGAAATCCAAATCAAAACCACACTGAGATACCACCTTACACCAGTTAGAATGGCAAAAATGGACAGGGAAAGAAACAACAAATGTTGGAGAGGTTGTGGAGAAAGGGGAACCCTCTTACACTGTTGGTGGGAATACAAGTTGGTACAGCCACTTTGGAAAACAGTGTGGAGGTGCCTCAAAAAATTAAAAATAGAGCTACCTTATGATCCAGCAATTGCACTACTGGGTATTTACCCCAAAGACACAGATGTAGTGAAAAGAAGGGCCATATGCACCCCAATGTTCATAGCAGCAATGTCCACAATAGCCAAACTGTGGAAAGAGCCAAGATGCCCTTCAACAGATGAATGGATAAAGAAGATGTGGTCCATATATACAATGGAATATTACTCAGCCATCAGAAAGGATGAATACCCAACTTTTACCTCAACGTGGATGGGACTGGAGGAGATTATGCTAAGTGAAATAAGTCAAGCAGAGCAAGTCAATTATCATATGGTTTCACTTATTTGTGGAACATAAGGAATAGCGTGGAGGACATTAGGAGAAGGAAGGGAAAAATGAAGGGAGGGAAATTGGAGGGAGAGACGAACCATGAGAGACTATGGACTCTGAGAAACAAACTGAAGCTTTTAGAGGGGAGGGGGGTGGGGGGATGGGTTTGCCCAGTGATGGGTATTAAGGAGGGCACGTACTGCATGGAGCACTGTGTGTTGTATGAAAACAAGGAATCATAGATCACTACATCAAAAACTAATAATGTATTGTATGGTGACTAACATAACATAAGAAAATAAAATTAAAAAAAAAAGAAAAGTGCATTTCTTTAAACTGTGTGTTTTGCTCGTACCTTCCCTTAACTATAGCGACAGTAATCCTAGTGTTGGGTCTTGCTTTATAAATGCAGCATCAGCAGTCACCTGGTGGCTGGCAATGCAGAATGTATTCAGTGATAGGTAGAAAAAAATTGATTCTGCAAATCTGGTCTTGCAAATCAGAAAATAAATTACTTGGGACTTAAAAATAATTTTGTTATGAACAAGTTAGCACAAAAGTTGTTTTTATGGCCACCGATGCTCAGTGACACCAGCAAAGTCACTCCGTATTCTCTGCTAGATAATTATCCTCCGGTGCCCTTTAGTGCAAATGCATTTATCGTCCTTTAGTATTTCTTCCTTTATACAGACAGTTCTTTCACCTTGGCATTCTTAAATCTATTGCTATTTTTTCCCAACATTTCTTTGTTACCAGGCATTCAAAAACCAAATGTTCTAGTATGTTTTCTTTCCCAACACACTGCTTTAGAATGTGATTGTCCTTATACCTCTCTCAAAACCATTTTTTTCTGTTATGAATATTTCCCCTAGCTAGGTCATCCACAGCATGATTTGGTGTCTCCTTGGCAACCACATGGTCTTACCATTTCTCAGTATCCTTTTTTACTCCCACTCATCACATTTCACTTCTTTCTAATCATTAATCCTTGAAATATCCTCACCTAGTCCTTGTCCTTGTTTTTGTATCCTCCATGTTGGTTGTCCACATTCTCATACATATTCTACACCCCAGTCTTTAAATTGTATTAGTTAACTTTTTTTATAGGTCAGGGATCAGATCTATTTAAGATAGATAAATCTCTTTTACAATTCCTCTTGCTGTGTTATTAGGCTGTACAATTTCCAACTGAACTAGAAGTTTGGTAAGTAAGGGTGATGCCTGATGGCCCTATATCAAGGTTATATAATCTATTTTGATCCCAGATACAAATCTGGAATTTAGGTAGGCACCCAGGTTTTATGAGCATGCCCTGTTTTAGAATTGATCTGTTTGTGTCTAAACCAAAGTTAGATAGTCAAGTGTTTAAAATTACAAGCTTTGAAATCATACAGAATTCCTAAGTTTGAATCCCAGTTCTGCCTCTTACCAGCTGGATGATGTTGGACAACATACATAAACTCTCTTACCTAAAGTAGGCAAATAGTATTCTCCTTATTGAGTGGTTGGAAGGATCAACTGAAATAATGTAACACACAGTAAATAGGTAGAAGTTTAGCTGATAGTAGCTTTTAATTTGAAGCCTCTATTTTGAGTAAATTTAGCCTACATCCACTTAGAATTGATTTCCTAATTCCATCTTAGAATACCTTATAGAAAGCCAAGGGAATATTTTGACCTATATTCTTTCCTCCTTCATTGGTTTAATAAACCCTAAAATGTATATGTTTTTCATTACCCTTTTTTGTAGCTCTAGAAACTAACTTTACTAAGTACTTAATATTTCAGTATTTTTACCTAAAGAGAGAGAGAGAGAGAGAAAAAAAACAACTATATACAGTATCTGAGAGGAAGGATGTAGAAATACACCTTTCATTGCAGTGGCTTCTCATTAGCTTATCTTTGTTTTCAGTTCCTCTTGTGTTGAAAATGTTGCAATTTTCACACAAATGTAGAACAAGAATCGTGCATTATGTGGTAAGCTTTGCATAGATAATTTCAGGCACTATTATGCTTTCTGCAGTAATGAGTTTTCTATAGCTGTAATTCTTTCCTTCTCTGAGTCTTGAAACTTTCCATGGCAACATTACTTTACAGTTATAGGGTAAACACATCATAACATGGAGGAGTATGTGTACATTGAGAGGATATATCCCCAATCCCCTGACTCTTGTCTGGCTGCTGGCTGCCCACACTTCTTCAACTAAGCCTCCAATTTATCTCCTCCCTTGCTGAGTCAAATATAGTTTGCACACTATTAGATTTAATTTTATGTTGGATTTATGCACAGTTTTCTTCAAAAACGAATTGATCCATTGCTTTTGAAGTGTCAGTCCTCTAAAAGAATATGCCATGATCTGTGTTATTTTTTCTGCTGGTTGCACGTGAATCTGTAACATTGTGCTCTATGTGTAGATTTAACAGGATTTCAGCATACCCATCTCCTTTGATACTGACATCTTTCACATTTTTACTTTCTTCTTTCTTCATTGGATAATGCCTGTCAGTGTTCTCTTGAAAGAGCTGGTCCCAGGGTTAATTATTTCCGGCTGCTATCCTACGGCTGGAATGTTCTGAAATGCTTAGTCTTTGACCTATTTTGGCTTTTACAAGTCTTCTTCCAATCACCTGTATGCAATTTACATTGTTCATTTTAATTGAAGGTGTATCAGGTAAGGGCATAATGTCATGACTTTCACTGTTTTACCTAACTTCTATCCTCAGTGTGAAGTTAAGCCTTTATCAGGTATATATTTTTCTGTCACTGAGGCACCTTTTTTTTAAATCTTACTTTTTCTTTACTGAGACAAATATAAGTGACTAAAAGCTACCAAGAAACCTGCCTTTTTGACCAGCAATTCCATCTACACCTAGGAGTACATAAAAAAGAAAAACAATAAAGATTTTGTGATAGGAATGTTCATTGCAGCTTTGATAATAATAACAAAATTTGGAAGCAACCTAAATCACCTTAGATGATGGTCGGTTAAATAAATTTAAGGATGACATTATAATGAGATGCTATGCAGACATTAGAAAGATGAAAACAATTTAATGAGGGCTTAGTGTGTGTTAGGTACTGTACTACTTTTTTTTTTTTTAAGATTCTATTTATTTATTCGACAGAGAGAGTGAGAGAGTACAAGCAGGGGGAGCAGTAGAGGGAGAGGGAGAAGCAGGCTTCCCGCTGAGCAGGGAGCCCGAGATCATGACCTGAGCAGAAGGCAGACACTCAACCATCTGAGCCACCCAGGCGCCCCGGTACTGTACTACTTTATGTATAATCCCATTTAGCTTGTGTATCAGTGCTATGAGGTAGGTACTTTTGTTATCTCTATTATATTTATAAGGCAATTCAATCTTAGAGAAGTTTAGTAAGCAAAAGCATACAAGTAGTTAGCAAAATTTAATTCCCAAATTTCTAACTTCAGAGCCTAAGGACTTAACCAGTAGTCTGTCTTGAATTTGTAATAGAGAAAACAATATTCATGATATTTATTTATGAGATTTATTACACGCAATAAAAAGCAATATGATGGGCCTTTTACTTATTTGATTTTAATTCTTTTTATGCCTCACATATTATATAAATTATTGTATAATAAAATAATACATGCTAAAATAAAAGCATAAAAATACACAAAAGATATTGTTTAAAACAAATTTATATATAAATATAATGTACTTCCCCTATTTTTCTTTATAGTCATGGTGTTTTAAAATTATTTTCAAAATAGATATTCTTTGTAATTTGGTCGAAGGGCTCAGGGCCATGAATGTAGTTTTCCACTCTGTTCTGTTCAATGCTATAAATATTTATCATTCTTATTGACTATGTCACCTATTTTATAATAACCAATTAGACACCTCTTTGGATGTACATCAAGTACACTTTTTACTTTAAAGCAAACAAAGTAAAATGCCTCATCCAGTGTTATTTCCTCCTGACCATAACTGGACTCGATGACCACTCTTTCTTTTGAAAACTCTCTGTAATTATACTTCAGGTACATTTTATAGGTTCACTCTAACCAATTTTTAAAAGTTGGTGAAATTTTTACTAAAGATTCCTGTATGTATTTGTTTAATTGAGATCTTTTTTTTTTTTTTTTACAAAACTGAATAGAAATAACCTAAAACTGTATTATCTTTCTTCCTTCAATATTGTTAAATAATTTTTTTCAGTCAAATAACTTTAGTGTTCTTTCCTTCCCTTCATCACACTTCTCTCTCTCTCCATATCTATAGCTATATATTTTTATAGACCTCTCTATATGGATTTATATGTATCACCACAACTGTGTTCCAAGGAAATGAACAAATGATGTCTAGTAAGGGAGATGAGAAATTAATGAATCAACTTCCTATTAACATATCTCCTGCTAAAGACAGTCAAGTAACCCAAAGCTTTCTTGTTTGTAGGAAGAACAGTTAGGAGGCTGTTGGGAAGGCCTATCCAAGAGATGTTGATGAATACAACTCTCATGGTGGCGATGAAAAAAGGAGATAAATACATACATCCCAGTGTGGTTGGGGGTTAGCAAGTAAATTTGCAATAAATAATTCCTTAATAAATAAATGAGTAAATACATGTAAAATTACTAATCTCAGGTCTTTGTCCTTAGGTAGCACATAATCTAATTATGGAGTTACATAGACACAAACAATTAGAATCATTTTATAATATCATTTTCATCGTGTGCATCTGGGACTAAACAAGCAAAGGGCTTTACTCAATCCATTAATCCCTATGTTCTTGTGAAGAGATGAACAAATCCCTTTTTTTTAATGCTAAAGAAAATCAAGATTAATATGAAAATTCTACAAAGGAGTTATAATACATATTCATAAGATCTGAGAGTGATAGTCATACACAGTTAACGAAATAAAAAAGGACAGAATCATACTTTTTAGATTTGCAAAAATAATGATAACTTTTATTTCATTATTACTATGTGTCAGACCCTGGGCAAAGCACTTCATGTACATTACATCATTTAATAATGATATTTAATAAATAAACAACACACCATTTAATAAACATTGATTGGTAATTTGAACCATTTTAAATATGTAATTTTTTAAAAATTTTTTTAAAAATTTAAAAGTTTAAATTCTAAGCAAAATGTTTACTTTAACATATGCTAAATTTTTATCATTAAATTTGTCCAGATGTTTGCGGGGTATTTTTTGTTTGTTTGTTTTATTTTAGAGAGAGAGAGAGAGCAGGGGAGGGGCAAAGGGAGAGGGAGAATCTTTAAGCAGGCTCTATGCACAGCTCGGAGCCCAAGGCAGAGCTCATGGAGCTTGATCTCATGACCCTGAGATCATGAATGACCTGAGCCCAAATGAAGGTCGAACGCTTAACCCATTGAGCCACCCAGGCGCCCCTGTCTAAATGTTTTTCCATTCATTCCAGGATAATAAAATTTTTGATTTGTCAGGCAAATATACGAATATGACTAAACAGCTGATGAAAATTTACTCCACTCATTTATTTTTCTAACATTAATTTAAAGTGTCTACATTTCTTTGCAAGTGCTAACAAAGATGCTGAAGCAAAAATTTCAAAGTAATTATTAAGTCTAAGTAGAATAGTATCACCCTTCCTCTCCCGATGTTTCTTAATCTTTGTGGAGTGAACGAGCGGTAAGACTGAAGGGATGATCTCTTTGGAGGTGAGCTAAGGGCCTTAGGGAGCAAGTGACTCAGGTGAGAACAGCTCCTGTTTTCTACAAGATTCGGACTGCCATGCAACAAAGGACAAATGCCATTATTTCAGGGAAATCTGAAATTTTGGACTCAGACACAGTCATTCTATAAACCTGGTCATTTACCAGTTTGAGAAGTGCTGGGAAAAGTCCCTCCTTATCTCTCAGCTCTGAAACAATTTCTCTACCTGCTTTGCCACAGTCCCTGAAGAATTCCAATTAGCCATCCTCTGTGGTTAATTTATAGGACTTGTTGGGCAATATAGAAAAACACAGTTTGTTGGAAAAAACATCAGATTTGGGATCAAAACTGGTTTGCCTTGAACAAGTTACTCAGCTCTCTGGTCTCCTATTGCAAAATGAGAATATCTTCCTCAAAGAGTTGTGCTGTGAAAAGTAAATGTAATCATGTAAGTATTTATGTGGTAGAGAATGCCGTATAGGGCGATGCTCTATTCACACATTTTTCTCACTGGCTCACGGGCTTTGGGAGATGAGAACACCAGTTAGGGTTCACGTACTATCGTGAGTAACACTACACTGTCGAGAGAGGCAAGGAAGGCACATTTTGATTATATCAGTATTTTGTAGGAGGCTGGCCATCAATGAATGCATTGAAAGTTTGATAAGCATGTGATAAAATGGAGCTATATTAAATGATCTGGAAACTGCAGCCTGTCCTTCAGATTTCAGGATGGCATTGTTCCCAGACAAGTTACTCATCCTGTTCCTAAAAAACTTCAGAGGAAGAGCTTTCTGCCTTAGTAAAGCACCCCAGGGTTTGCCGGCCACAACAACGTAGAAACCCTTCCAGATACCTCACTGCATTCCCGCTGCAGCTGGCCTGATTGTGCCCTTCTTGGAGATGGAAAAATACAGATGGGACTCACTTAAAAGAAATCCATTATATATGTAAAAAAAAATGATGCTGCTGCTGATTCAGTTTGCAAAACTTAAAAAAAAATTGACATAGAAAATGTATTGTTGAGTAAAATACTGCCTTTCATCTATTTATAAAATAATCAGGTATCAAAATTAAACAGATAATCTAAATGATTAAGTAAAAATACAAATATTGTTGTGGTTAGTGGTTTTATGGAAGACAGTTTTCCTTTGAGTTCCTAACACTCATAGTTACCAAAGGTCTAGATTGCTGAAGTCACTTTTGAGCCTTTTTAATTAAACCTCACTAATTGGAGAATGTAAAAAAGGGGAACTACAAGGAAAGTTGGTCTGAGGGAGAGGAAGAAGGGAGAAAAGGAGGGGACCAGAGGGTCTTATAAAATTGAAATTCACTTGCAAACTGAAAAGTGGAAAAATCCTGGGCCTGAATTATCCTGAGACATAACAGAGAAACTGACTCTGGATAGGCTGAAAACCAGGTTTGTTTAAAAAAACAGTAAAGTCTTTTATTCTTTTAACTGCTTTTTAAATATTGAGCAACATAAATGTTAACAGTAGTTTGCCAATATTTTCAAAGAATTGAATTTAATAAACTTCCTACATTCATTATATGCATTAATGTCTTCTAATAACTCCTAAAATTATAAAAATAATGCTTCATAATAGACTTTTGTTATTATTCAAGCAGATTAAAATATGCCAGAGTGCATTAGGCAATTAAGCAAGCAATGAACTGCTTACTTTGGAGGCAAATAAACATTTGGGCAACCAGACTATTATCAAGTAAATGAGCACTTTAGTGCACTCAATGGTACCCCAAGGACTGCTTCTGAAATGATAACATAATAACAGCTAATATTTATTGAGTGCTTATGATATGCAAGGCACTGTTAAGTGCTTTACAAGTAATGGCTTATTTATTTCTCACAACTCCATAATGGAAGTACCATCATTCCTATTTTACATATGTAGAAACTGAGCTCAGAGAAGGTATGGAAGTTGCCTGAAGTCAAAGAGCCTGGAAGGGACAGATCTGGGAATGGAAACCTGGTAGTCACTCCCAAAGGTCTCTCCTCTTATCCACTGGGTGGCGCCTTCTCAAATAGTCAGTGATGTGATGGGGAGCAAATGCGCTGAGAAGTTCAGATGCAAGGTCGTTCCTGCTATGCAAAGTTAGAAGATGCACTAGAACAACTCTCACTTTCTTACATCTGCCAAAGAAGATTATGAACATGCAGGGATTAGCACTGGAAAGAGCTACATTTTGTAACATGATGAATTCCAAAAGCCGAACCTCCTAAATCCCAACAGAGTGGTCTGTGCCGGATAAAAACACATCCTTTCACTTGCCTCAAAATCAAAATATTATGCAATGCAAAACAAACAAAAAAAAGTGGTGCAGTGCTGACCACATTTTTAGGACTCCAAATTTGCTCTTATTATTGACCATTTCTCTGAGGAAGGAAATCTGTTTGCATGGGGGTCTTAAATGATAAATAGCACATGGCATTATATTTTTCAGTTGGTAACCTGAAGATCCTTTGAGGTAATCTGATTCAACCCTTTCATTTTAAAGAGGAAGAACCCAAGACTTGAGTATTAATATCAAGCAGTAAGCAGGAGAGATTAAAACCTGGGCCTTCTGAATCCTTGTGTTGAATATTTCCAGACAGCTTACATAAATAGAACCACTGGAGGCAGAATGGATCCATCCCTCAACCCCCATTTCTTCCTGTTTTGTACTCTGAATACTCTATTAGCTCCAAGAAAGCAACATGAAGAGAAAAGCTTTAGGATGGAGTTTTATTCCTCTCCGGAGGTGTCAGAAAGTCATGAAATCTGGGGAAGGATTATCCTCTTGTGACAGGCAGGGGATAATCTTTGCTATTGTGGGTATGGTGGTCTGACATGACTAGTGACTCCCTGGGGCTATTTGATATTTCTTAAATAAAGAGTCTTTGGAATACCTTGCCCGGGATGAGTTGCCATGGAAACAGTGGAGTCAGCGGTTGCAGTCGGTTAGTAAAAGATTTCATCTATTTGCGTACCTTCCAAAACATGGTTGGTGCAGATTCTCAAAACAGCAGCTTTGCCTGTACAGCATTTGACATTGACCACGGACTCTGATTCAGGAGGTCACCTTTTAAATGTCATTCTGCAATCAATGATGCTACAGCAGCCTAGAAAAAAAAAATACAGTAAGGATTGCCAACCTGGCAATAGTCTCTCCATAGAGCTCGAAGTAGAGATGCCTGTGTTAAAAAGTCTGCAAAGCATTTCTAATTCTCCCTGCTCCCCCACCCCCACTCTCTAACCTAGAAAATTTAGCCATGGATATCTCTGCTTCCATGTCCCTGATGGAGTGTAGACAAGAAAGACACAAGGGGTGAAAGGAAAAGTGAAAGGGAAAGAAGGGAGACAGGAGAGATGCGTCCAGGATGACTTGCAAAATTGAAATGCACAATATCAAATGTGAGAAAGGAAGGAACTGGTGTGAATTCTTAGGCAATGCTGGTGGTCACGTTTTTGGAAAACAATTTAATACTCCCACTGGATTTGACAATGCACATAATCTATGACCCAGAAATTGCACTCCTTGGAACAGAGTCTCAAGACATCCTTACACATGTGCAAGAGAACACATGGTCAAGAATGTTCTTGGCATGCCTGAGTTTAATAGAAAAAATGCTAGAGACTTTACACACATCAGCATAGATGATTCTCACAACCTAATGTCGAATGAAGAAGCAAGTCATAATAGAATATATGCAGTAAGAAAGTAAACTATTCAAAACTAAACATCTA
Source organism: Phoca vitulina (assembly GCF_004348235.1). Classification (NCBI taxonomy): domain Eukaryota; kingdom Metazoa; phylum Chordata; class Mammalia; order Carnivora; family Phocidae; genus Phoca; species Phoca vitulina. The sequence continues at coordinate 27,008,962 of NW_022589704.1, forward strand.
ATTTAAGGAAGCATATCCAAATGATAGTTATAAAGAAGAATAAGAGAATCATTAACACAAAATTCAGCAGTGTGTTTATGTTTGGAGAAGAGAAAGAACAATTTTGGTTGGGAGACTAACACGGGTACTGGTGATGTTCTATTACTTTTTAAAGAAATTGTAAACTATGCATATCTTTATAGGTGCTCTTAAAATTGTTAAAATAATAAAAAGTTGAAAAACTAGAAATTCACCTGCCATCACTGTTTTTTATCTTCTTCAGCAAAGAATATTACAGGTAGATATTGTTATTATCAAACATAATAATAGCATTTGCATAGAATTCTATAATTAGTGAAGAATGTTCACAACACTTTAAGATGGATTTGATTATTTCTAAATTGGCAACCAAATAATAGAGGCTCAGATGTGATATATATAAGGAAACAGAACTACAAAATGAATAGACTGAAACTCTGGACTGGTGACTCAATAACCTGATGATCTTTCCCCTGGCCTAGACCAGAAGCTCACACCTCTGGTACACTCTTTGATTAGAATCATTTGGCTGTTACTCTTCCCCATCTCCTCTCTCAACATCACTCATCTTGAACACCACGCTCCGGTTGCTCACAACTCCTTGAAAATCTCATGCTCTCTCGGGGCTCCTGGGTGGCTCAGTCATTAAGCGTCTGCCTTCAGCTCAGGTCATGATCCCAAAGTCCTGGGATCGAGCCCCACATCGAGCCCCACATCGAGCCCCACATTGAGCCCACATCGAGCCCCACATCGGGCTCCCTGCTTGACGGGAAGCCTGCTTCTCCCTCTCCCACTCCCCCTGCTTGTGTTCCTGCTCTTGCCATCTCTCTCTCTGTCAAATAAATAAGTAAAATCTTTAAAAAAGGAAAAGAAAGAAAATCTTGTGCTGTCCCATGTGCCCAGGTCTTTGCCCATCTTTGCACATTTGCTCAGTGGACAGTGCCCTCTCAAATCACGACTCCCTTCCAGCTCTTTTAGTTTGCTCATTCCTCCTCATCTTTCAGGTCTCACCTTTGATGCCACTTGATCTAGGGCACCTGAATCCTCAACATTAGGTGAGAGGTCTCATAGTATCCTTGACAGCGATTTACCTTCTGGCTACTGATTTACATCATCTACTAAATTGTAAATCCCTTGAAAGCAAGGGTTGTGTCTTGTTAACTGCTTTATCCCCAGCACCAGAATCAATCTCTGTTTGCTCTTGCCACAATGAGATTGCAAAACAAAGCACCACAAAGCTTAGTGGCTTAAAGTAGCCATCATTTATTCTTCCTTGTGCATTTGCAGGTCTGCAGGGATTTGGCTAATCTACACTTGGCTCCAAGAAGAAGACTGAATCCTCCTCTGCTCCACATGTCTCTCTCATCTTCCCTGGACCCATGCTCGGTTATGTTCTACTCACAGCTATTGCAGAAAGACAATAGCATGTACAAGCACATTTTAAGCTGCCACCTGTGTTATGTTGGCAAGCATTCTTTGGGATAGTCACATAACCAAGCCCAAAGTCAATGGTAGGAAAGAACATGCTGCCTTTACTGTAAAGAACTTCAAAGGCACTTGGCAAAGATGGTGGATATCAGCAGGGGTGAAAAATCAGGGCCAATAATTCAAGATATCACAGTCTGTGCATGGCATACATAGGATGGCTTCTGGATCTTAAAGGACGGCTTTGTTGATCCTTTACCTTCCCTTTATGGGCCCCTTCCCCCATCAAAGAGCTTCTTCTCTCTCACTCTGCCCCTTCTCCAACCTGCATCTGCCTGTACCTTTTTTATTCCTCCCCACAACTGTTTCCTACCAAAATATGTCCTCTTGCTCAGCTTTGTACATTTTGATGGATGACTTTAAGTCATCAAAATATCTCAAGATGGGGATAATGGATTTTAATAGACTTAGGTAGGTGATGGGGAAGATTTGGGAGGATCTAATGGCCTTGCCTTGAACTGAATCCTTAAATTCTTCATCAAGCCCCAGGGACATGCTTTATGGATAGTAGAGCTGAACCGCCAACATCCCTTCACCTCTGCCTCTTAGAGCAACTGTTATTTTATCACTAATTATGAATGTCACTCATTTATTCCTTAACAGTAAAGAATTTTCTACTCTTCTATACATCCATTTTTATTCAAATGGGTAGAAAGGAACTGGGGAAAAAGGAATAAATAATGCATATTTTTAAAAAATGTAGTCTATATTTAGTTTCTGCCCCAAATACATTTTATTTGGGAAAAAAAAATGCTTTACACTTCCCTTAGAAACCAGCATAAATATATAAAAATCATTTTATAGCATTCATAAAACCTTTTAGTATCTTTTATATGAATAGCATACTGTTTATAGAATTGAAAAGAAGTTTAATTATGGAATTTTGATGAAAAAATGGAGGTAAAGATAGTGGTAATAATTTTACCCTACATTCATCCCCTTTCAGTCATGGTTTGGTTAGGAAAAATTTTTACATTATTGGAAAGAAAATGACAAGTCTGTAGACTGTTTCCTTAGAGTAATGCCACATTATTGAGATGTAGAGCAAGTTTTATTTGTTTTTTTTTAACAATTAATAGAAAAGCAAAAAAATAATGACTAGATTTAAAACCTTACCTTGGAATCACATATAGAGAAATGTATGAATGTAATGTGAGTGTGGGCCTAGGTATTTTGATTATTTGATTTGTAGTGACCATTATGGTTTTAAACATACCTAGAATATATTTGGCCCTTTTCCCATTGAGATCAGGTTATGGCGATCACAGACTTAGGAAGTCCCTGAGTTTCTGAAATGTGAGCAGCATTAGCCTAATGATTTTATTTGGGATATTTGCCACTTAAGAAAGAGTAACTAGGGGCTTGGATGGCACAGTTGGCTAAGCCACGACTTTTGGTTTCGGCTCAGGTCGTGATCTCAGGATCGTGAGATTGAGCCCTGCATTGGACTCTGCGCTAAGTGCGGAGTCCGCTTGGGTTTTTCTCTCCCCCTGCCGCTGTCCACCCCCATACCCTGTCTCTCTCTAAAATGAATAAGTAAATCTTAAAAAAAAAAGAAAGGGTAACTAATGTTTTTGTTTAATATGTATTCTTATTTTGATTGTGAACAGTAAACTCCATGGAAGTATTGTACTCAACTCTTAATAGATGTCCTCTTTCAAAGATGAAAGCCAGCTCACCTTCTTTTGTGGATTCCAATTTATTTGGAGCTTATGGGTTCTAATAATGTTTTAATTTGTCATACTTAGGCCACAAATCAATAAACCCTGGGTCATTTGTGAATATCTAAGTGTTAAAGGCAAAGAAAAATACGGCTCTATTGTTGATATTTTACTTTTGCAATATTGAGGTCTCCAATTTTATATGGCATTTAACTATATATTTATTTTGAGCCTATAGGAGCTTAATTAAACTATTCATGTCACATCTTTTACAATTATATTTATTAGAAAAAAAATAACAAGAGTTATAAGCTTTTAGTTTCCAGGTAAGTGAGCTCAGAGTTGTGTTTAAAACTTGAGACAATAATGACAAAACCTTGAAGAAGAAACAAACAGTACAATCCCTTAAAAAGGGAAGCGTTCCTACCTCTTCAGGACCATTAGCACTCTGCTGCTTTCCTCATCCCAAAGAAGGGAGGTTGGCTAATGTTAGAAAAATTCCCTTACAGCCTAACACTCTCTGACTCAATGGATATGACTCAGCGTGCTTGACAGCCAGGTCTAGCCTTGAAACATCAGATGCAATTTCCTGGAAGCTGTTGTCAAATCTATTTGCAAAGCCAAGCAGAAAGATTTTCATCAGGAACTCAGTTGTGCACCTGTCTTGGGTATCTATGGAAGTTCCTTTATCTGCAGTGAGGCTATAGAAATTACATGCAAGAGGGTGAGCTATGAAGTGTTTACCCGCAGCAATAAACTGAAAAAGGGAACAATGAGTTTTATTTCCTTCCTCATTCTTCCACTCTCAACACAGGAACCCACAAAGAAAAATCATAAAACATGCACATGTGTGTGTGTGTATGTGTGCACACATACAGGGGAGGAGGGTAGGAAGGGAGGAAAGACAGAAGATTGCTATTTCAGTGGAGACCTGGCTAGGTGTCAGAATAAGCCCTTTGGGGAAGAGATTATAAGGACTAGAAGAACTGGTTTGTTTCCACTGCTGAGTGGAGCAAAAGGGTGTGGGAGAGAGGGAAGCATCAGAGGAAGGGATTTGGAGAAATGTGTATGAGAGGTGTGTTGTCCCTCTTCACAGTGTGGGTTGGTGGTACTTGACTCATCTTCCTGTGAGGTTTGATGTCCCTTTGGGGACATGCCCATGAAATTTTGGGGTGAGTCTTTAATTAGGGGACTGGTGACTACTTTTTAACTGGAGTTTGTAGAGCAGCAGAATTTGGAGACCTAGAAAGAAGATAGCTGAAATGGCTGGAATGACATTTCTAAGGGAGAGAGGGAAGAAGCTCCTCCACCCCTGTGCCTTATTTGGGAATGGCAGTCATTTCTAAGTTTCTCATAGAGGCTGAGGGCAGGCCAGAGGAATTAATTTGAATCATGATACAGATTACCAGTTTCCCAAGACATTGCTCAGTAATGTAAGAATACCTTTTCAACAATTTGCAACATAAATGATTGTAATCAGGCATCCAAAGATTAAGTGGTCCACAAACGAGAACTTCAAACTCCCCTGGGTCTTTGCACCTGGCAACAACTGATCATCCTGAACACCTGGCTGAGAAGCAGGCAGGGCTGAGAGAACCCAGCCCAATCCTCACAACCCCAACCTCTGCCAGCTCACTGGATCAGACTCCTTCATCCCTCCACTGGGAGTTAGGCATTCGTGACTCCTGAGCAATTAATGGTCAGACCCGAAGAAAGGAGAATAGCCAATAAATGAGAAAGAAGAAACTTGGGAGAGATGTATTAAATAATAAACTTTGTGTTTGACTGAATGATATCCTCTCCCAAAAGTTAGGTTTTTAACAATAAAGCAAGAAAGGAGACTGCTATTTTTCTTAAAATTTGTGAATTTTGTGCACACCTCTAACAGTGACTGTTTGGACAATCAACTCCATCTGTTCTGTATGTTTCTTCTGGCAGTGAAACATCAGCTTCCAATTCTTCAGTAAGTTTGCTCCCACAAGTGAAAAACTCTAGCGCATCAAATCTTTACCTAATTTCCTGGGCAAGGATTTTATCTAATTTCTCTAAAATTAAGAGAAAGAGGTGGGGGGCGGTCTTGGTTGATTCTGAGTTTATAACAACTTTTATAATAGTCAGGGTAATGGTACACAATGCTATAGTAACATATAAGCCCTAAAATCTTAGTTGCTTGTTCAATGCAACAAAAGATTATTTATTGCTCAGTATGATATAGATAGGATTGTCTTCTACATCAAGTAGCAAGGCCTTCTACAACTCTGCTGTTTGATAGAGTAGCCACTAGCCACATGAAGTTATCGAACACTTGAAATGTGTCTAGTCTGAATTAAGAGATTCTGTAAGCAAACCATAAGAGACTCTTAACTCTAGGAAACAAACTGAGGGTTAATGGAGGCGGGGGGATGGCGGATGGGATAACTGGGTGATAGGCATTAGGAGGGCATTTGAAGTAATGAGCACTGGGTGTTGTATGCAACTGATGAATCACTAAATTCTACCTCTGAAACTAATAAATTTTTTTTAAATGCATAGTACTGTACAACAAAAAAGTAAAATTTGCTGTAGGTTAATCTGAAAACAGAAGATTTTGTAAGTATAATGTATGCACTAGACTTAGCCTTAGTAAGAAAAAATGCAAAATATCTCAATAATTATTTGTATATTGCTTACATGTTAAAAGGATAATATCTTGGATGTGTTGGATAAATAAAATGTATTGTTGAATTAATTTCATGTATTTATTTTAATGGGGCTCCTAGAACATTTAATGGTACATGTGCAGCTTGCATCATATTTATTGCATAGCACTGATCTAGGAACATGTGGCCACCTGTTCTTAGCTGCCTAGCCTGTAAATGACGCATGCCATTTTCATTCCTATTTCATTGCCCAGAATTAGTCACTTAGCCCAAACCTAAGGGATTCTGGTAAATGGATATTTTGTGAGTCCCCAAAGTCTCTGCTGCACTTTTTTCTCTATTTTACAATTGCTCCTTATTCTTTTGCATCTATCCTTTCCCATTCTCATTTGTTGTTGTTTTTTTTTTTTATATTAAGATTTTATTTTCACGAGCAGTTTTAGGTTCATGGCAATTGAAGGGAAGGTACAGAGATTTCCATATGTTTTCTGCCCCCAAGCATGCATAGCCTCTCCCATTGTCAACACTCCCCACCAGAGTGGCATATTTGTTATAATCTATGAAACTACATTGACACATTATTATTACCCAAAGACCATAGTTCACATTATGGTTCAACTTGGTGTTGTAAATGCTATGGGTTTATATAAATGTATAATGACATGTTTCCCTGATTATAGTATCATACAAGGTAGTGTCACTGCCCTAAAAATTCTTTATGCTCCATCCATACATCCCTCTCCACCCTCCTGAATTCCTGAATTTTTTTTAAGATTTTATTTTTAAGTAATCTCTACATCCAACGTGGGGCTTAAATTTACAACCCTGAGATCAAGAGTTGCATGCTTGGAGCGCCTGGGTGGTTCAGTTGTTAAGCGTCTGCCTTCGGCTCCGGTCATGATCCCAGGGTCCTGGGATCGAGCCCCACATTGGGCTCCCTGCTCAGCAGGAAGCCTGCTTCTCCCTCTCCCACTCCCTCTGCTTGTGTTCCCTCTTTTGCTGTGTCTCTCTCTGTCAAATAAATAAATAACATCTTTAAAAAAAAAAAAGAGTTGCATGTTCTACCGAATTCCTGACTTTTTAAAGTGTCTCCATAGATTTGCTGTTTCCAGAGTATCATATAGTTGGACTCATACAGAATGACGCCTTTTCAGATTGACTTCTTTCACTTAGTAACACACATTTAAGGTTCCTCCATGTCTTTTTATGGCTTGATAGCTCATGTCATTTTAGCACTGAATAATAGTGTTCCAGTGTCTGGATGTACCACAGTCTATTTATTCACTCACCTACTGAAGGACATCTTGGTTGCTACCAAGTTTTGGCAGTTATAACTAAAGGTGCTGTAAACATCCATGTGTGAGTTTTTGTGTGGACATAAGTTTCAACTCCTTTGGGTAAATACTAAGGAGCACAATTGCTGGATCATATGTTAAAGAGTATGTTTAGCTTTGTAAGAAACTTCCAGACTGTCTTCCAAAGTGGCTGTAGTATTTTATATTCCCCCCAGCAATGAATGAGATTTCTTGTTGCTCCACATCCTTGCCAGCATTTGGTATTTTCAGAGTTCCAGATTTGGGCCACTCTAATAAACGTGTAGTAAGTGGTATCTCATTGTTCTAATATGCATTTCCATAATGACATATGATGGGGAGCATCTTTTTATATGCTTATTGCCATTTGTCTATCATTTATGGTAGATGTCTATTAAGGTCTTTGGCCCATTTGTTAATCAGGTTGTTTGCCTCTTTCTTTTTCATATTTCATTTCCTAGTCTTTCTCCCCTTCATCTGCCTTTTAGCTGCTCTTTGCCTTATTTTGTTTCCTTGTTCTATATAACTAAATTTGTAATGTGTTACTTAAAAAATACACAGTAATAAATCTTTGGAGAAAGTGTCAGGGAGCAAATTAAGTGAAATTAATTATCCTCATTTATATCGAAAGATAATGATGTGTGTATTTGCCATTTTTGAGGGGGAAAAAAAAAACCTCATTAAGTTGTAAGCAGAGTTCCCAGTAATGTGTCTCTACCCTCTACCTCCTCTACATCTTAAGGATTCTTTCTTTCCCCTCATTCACTCCCTAAGAAAGTACAGAAGTGCCTTTTCTCTTATATTGGCCAGTGGAAAAAAAAATGCCAGTTCCTACTAGTATAGTCCAACTATAACATAATCTCATGCTCTGTATTTTTCCTGTTGCTCTAATTTTAAGCGAAACTCCTTGCCTTCTGACGAACTGACTGAACTTGGCCTAACATCATTTCATGGCCTGAGGCCATTCAAAGTCCTCCCCACACTTTTTGAAAATTCCTGTTTACATTTTCATGGTTTTTCTTCTGGTTCAGTTTCTGCTCTCAGCTTTACTCTAAGTCAGTGGTTAAAACAAAAACAAGTCAGAAATTTAGAAACCTTGCTAAAGATCTGAGAGTCATGGAAGGGATGGTCAATTGTGTCTGTGTCTTGCTAGCTCCGTGTGAATAGATTTCTTTGGAAGCACAGTCAAGGCACAGGGGCTTCCTACTTTTTAGCAATCATATTGTCAATGTCTATGAGACTTCTCTCCATGCCCAACCTGCTAGTGAGAGTAACACAATTCATCCGTCTCTTCTGCTAGAATACCATGTAGGATCATTGTAGAAAACAATGTTCATTGTTTTCTACATCATTGAGTGTACTTGTATTAGTCAGCTTGGACTGCTATCACAAAATATCATAGACTGGGTGGCTTAAACAACATAAATGTATTTATCACAGTTCTGGAGACCAGAAGTCCTAAATCGGCTCCAGTATGGTCAAGGTTTGGTGAGAACCCCTTCCTGGTTTGCGGATGGCCACCCGCTTGCTGTGTGCTCATGTGGCCTTTCCTTGTTATGTTTGTGTAGCAAGAGAGGTATCTCTCTTCCTCTTCTTATAAAGCCACCAATCTTATCAGATTAGGACTTCACCCTTATGACCTCATTTAACCTTAATTACCTCCTAAAAGTCTGTCTCAGATATAGTCACATTGGGATACAGGCTTCAACAGATGAAATTTGGGCAGGGTGGATACATAATTCAGTTCACAACCATACTATTTTCCATCTAATTACAATACCATTTAGGTTTTAAGAGGTGCATGCTGAACTTTTAGGTCAATCGATTTGATATCATGGGGCAGGTGTTCAAAGCCTCTAACTTTAAGATTTCTCATGTGGTTATTAGGACTAAAAGAGATTAATACCATCAGAAACTCTTGAAGAATTAAAATAATGGAAAGTATCCATAGAACTAAAGGGAGAAGGCAATAATCCTGACTAATAAATAATCCTGACTATTCTTCCCCTACTAGATACATATCATAGAAATCTGAGTTTAGAATGAGAGCATAGTAGACTAAACCGTGTACGATGAGCCTTATTTTCATTCGTTCTATTTCCTCCCTTTGAAAACTCAAAGTTGTAAGTCCTGTATGTCTCATTTTAGCAAGAAAATCTCAATTATTTTGATATAAGGAACTTGAAAAGGAGAAGGGATTCAGAAAAGGAAGAAAGGAAGGCTCTGGGCACCACACAGAGATCAGATTACAGACTGAATTGGCCTATGATAAATATTAGGAGCCACAGTAACTCTCCAGTACCAGCTCCGAGGTTTTCCTTTGCAGCGTCCTGCCTCAATGTTCCACTGTGTAAGCTCCCATCACAGAGCTACAGGCCTTATTGACTCATTACTGGGGTTAGTCAAGTGTGGAATGGGTTAGGAATTGCTATAATATCCCATTATGTGGCTGTTCTGCCCCATTATCTGAGCCGGCCTAGGGCAGTGTGCTGGATATGATGCAGTGCAAGAAGACACAGCTTAATTCAGAGACCTTTAACAACGCACAGGGAGAAGAGTCTAGAAATCAAGGCACATATACAAACAAATGAACATGCCTCAGTTTCTGCACACTGCTCTCTCCAAATGCTAAGGGTCACTTCCAGTATTCAAGTTCAAGTGCTGAGAGAGTGGTAGGTAGAGAGGCTCTCGTGGTTACAGTGAGCATTTGAAGAACAGTTGTCATGGAATGAACCTGGAGATTTCATTTAACCTATAGATTATATAACCTATAAACCTCAAGAACCCGGCACCAGAGCTCTGGGGGATTGAGCCAGGCCACATATAGTGTTCATAGTCCTCTTATTCTGACTCAACCTCTCAGGCTACTTTCCTGGCATCTGGTTCACTATTCCCTCATGGTAACTATACCCTCGACTCTCTCTTCCTTCAATGCAGTCTTAAAATGCATTGGAAGCCCTGGGAACTGTGAAAACCCAGGGCAACGGCAACAGGCAATCCTAATTGGGTGTAGGGTTATAGAAGATTAGTTGAAGTTGGATTTTTTACATCAAAAATAATACAACTACCCTGAAAAAAATTAACAGCCTATTTTATACCTACTGGATATTATGGTAACTAAATGTTTAAATTCATTTTAGCGCTATTCATATTATAATTAAATGCTTGCTTAGGAATTTGTTTCACTACTGTCTCCCCCATAGATGGTTAAATCCTTGAGGGAAAAGATCTAGTGTCTCTTGACTGTCACATCATCCCTTTACTTAGTAGGGATTATACATAATAGATTCTCCATAAATTGTGGTTGTAAAAATGAATGAGCCCATGGTTTTCATAACCATGGTGACTTGGTGACAGTTAATATTTTAACTTCTTTTCTCATCTTTCTGCTATTGTGGCTTTAGTACAGTTTGAGTTGGCTACTACTTTTACTTCTCTACAACTGGGGCTTGACTGGGTGTATTCTTGTGATCTGGGGTAAGGTCCATTAGGAAGTAGCACATTCGTGCATCATAGAGCCTTTTTAGATTCTTAAATAAGTATGACATCAGAGGGAGCCATGGGATATAGATGGCGTATCAGTAGACCAGATGCCAATGACAGCTTATGTTGCTAAACGACCTTAGAATGTTATTTAATTTCTCTATACTTCAGTTTCCTCCTTGCAAAGAAATGAAATAAAATGCCCATTATCCTTGGGTTTTGGTTTTTTTTTTAATCTGAAATGGGAAAACAGCCATGGCTATGCCTGACACAGAGTGCAAATTCAATTTATGTTGAACCTGATCTCCACAAAAATAAGCAATTGTCAGAAGTTTAGATGCACCAGATAACAAGCGGTGTTCTCCAAACCTGACTGCAGGAGCAAGTTCTTCGTCTTTCCAGCTGGACCACTTATTGCTTAGCTCACCGCCCACACACCCACAACTCCAGCGCACTCTCAGTATGTCTGCCCTTAGACTATTGTGGCAGCTTGTAACATTAAGAATGCATAAGTCATCTTGCAGAAGTCTTAGGAGAAAGGGCAAATTGTGAGTAAATAACCTGAAATATATGGGTGCTAAAATTCCATAGTCTTAGGGTGGAAAAGACTCTAGAATCTCCTAAACTTGTGCTCAGACTATCTTTTCTTGACCCATAAAACTTTTGGAAATCACCGCAATAGATTTATCAGGTCACAGTATGCAAGAATGGGCAGGGAAAACTGAGAACCTGTCTTCCTCATGCTTCCCCAGGTATGGCCAGAGAGTGAGCCATGGGCAGAAGCCAGAAGGATACATTGTAGAAGCTACAGGAAAATAAAACCTTTGAAACATCATTAAGACAAAATACCTTAATCCTCCTCAATTATAAAATAGCAGATAAGGGAGATTCTGGAATTCTCTATTTGACCATTGTTTCTTTTGCAATCCCTAAGGATTTATTAGTTTTCACATCTAGGGCTACTAAACATAATAAAAGGACAGTGTTAGGTGGACTCACAGGGTGTCTTTTAAGTGAATTAGTCTTATTTTGATTATACAGAGTATAGTATAGCTACTACCTTAAAATTTGCTCATATCGCTAGGATTTAAGTACGGTTAAAAGCATTTCCTCTCCATGAAAAATTACCATAGGCCGTTAAATTTTCTATTGATTTTCAGTTATGGAATATGCACCCCACATTCATTTTCAGTAGATGCCCAGTTGCTTAAGCTCTACTAATATAATGCCTTCATTTTAAGTCTTTTGCTAATTGTTTCATTTTTCTCCATAATCCTTCCTACTAACTTCTATTTAGCCTTCATTAAGGAGAATGAAAACCTGCCCATCACCTTCTTCTCCTGCTTCTGGCCTTATGGCTGTTCTTTGAATAATAGTAATTAACATCTGTGCAAAATAATTCTTATTCACAGAGTTCTGAGGCATTAATTAGTGTCATAACATCCCTAAGAGGTAAGTAATTATAATTCTCACACTTTTTACACAGGAGAGACTGAGACACATCTGGGTTAAGTCATATGCTTAAATTCATGCATAAGAACATAAAAAAATGCACCAAGACCTGAGTTACAAAATAGATTCTCTGTGCCTGACACCAGTGAGCAGTCTGTCTGCCACCTTGCTTAAAGCATTACACACTGGCGTCTCCTGGATGGCTAAAAAATTTTATTTTGATTCTTACAGCGAAGACCTTGAGTGGAATCTTATAAAGAGGGACATTTTCTGAGAAGTCAAACTAGCAAATGAGCATGAGTTTTGCCCATCGAGAATTCTAGGGGAAAGAGGAAGTCATCCCATGAATACATGTGAAATGTATTGAAAGTACACATAATGCTAGTCAACCACCCCTCTCCCTGTTATCATCATTGTGTCTAATGGCTTAGTGAACATTGTTCTTCCCCAAGTTTTCTACTTTGGATTCTAATCTAGAACTAAGGAGAAGAAAGTCACTGTTATACTTTTCTATATCAAACCTCAAACCAGATTGGATTTTAATCCAAATGACAGTAAAAATAGAATATTTCAAAACTATTTGGCTTTTAATTTCCAAGTTAATAGCTTCCCATATGATGCGTGAGGTTGGGGCATGATCCCATTAATAACAATGGATATCACTTTGGCCAAGCCTAATTTTTAAGCTAATATTTATTGATAAAACTTAGGGGATTGCCATTTTGTGTACCCACATACTTGAATATTTTCTGAATTATCAGGGATATAACTTCTTAAAAACATTCAATTTTATTACTTTGTAACTTATTTTTAACCTCCTGATATTTTATATGAAGAAATAGAGTTAAAATTATAGATGAGTCTTCTCCAAAGTTTTGTCCCATAAGCAGGAATTGCATATTTCAAATAAAAATGGAAACTGGCCCCTCTAGTTGCTTTTATGGAGCCACAAGGTTAGGAATAGTGAAATGCCCTTCACAACTCTTGACACCCTTCTCCTATCTCTGAAGTAAGGCAGAAATGAGACCTGACATGCTGCACTTGACTCGTTACCTCTGCCATTCCATTGGTCAATCTGTCCTGGTCTGGATTTAATCTGGGAGAAAGGTAGATATTGATTGTGTAAATCTGACTTAACCCTAGACTCCAAGTGAAGAGGTAGATACCACTGTCACTTTAGATAAGAATAATCCTCAGATAAAATATTGACTTGCGTGATTTCTAAATCTACACTTAGTCCAAGTGGTCATACAGCAACCCAGTGAGCTGGATTATATACCACCCTAGACAATCTTGTCCCCAAAAATAAATCTAAGAATGACCTGAGGAGGAAAATCATGACACACTTTGGGAAGCAACTAGTGAAGGGAAGTCATCAGTTCTATTTAAAGGCACTGAGTGTTATTAATTCTACTTCTAAAATAAGAACCCAAACTGCCACCATCTCTTCACTGTCAGTGCACCAGCTTAATCCCAGACTTGCCTTTCTTTAAATTATTCTCCTTCTTGTCCAAATTAATAAATGCAACACTACTTATTCATAGAAGAATCTTCTAGAATGCAATGGGTGGTGTCATTCACTCCCCTATGTAAACTTCAGTAGCTCCCGGGAGACCGAAATATATTTAAAATTCCATAGGTGGAATACAGACCAGTCATCATGTGGTTTCTATATATTCCGCAATTTCCCACTGAAACCTTGGGGTTCATTCAGATCAGCTGTACTGCTATGGTTTTATTTGGCTGAAAAAGGCATTCCGTACCTTGATATGTCATGATGCTCTCATTAGAATGTCCTTCTCTTTGTCTGTTAAATGAAATCTTACTGTTCAAGAGGCTCCATCAAAGTCATTATAGGAACACATTTCCTACCATTCCCCCACAGAGAAGTTCGTTGTTCCTTACTCTGTGCTTCAGTGGTGCCTGAAACACATCTCTCTTCACATGAATTACATTGTATTGTAATCACATTAAGGACAGAAATGATTTCTTTTTCTTCTTTGCTTGCAAAGCACATAATTTAGGTGTCCAATAATTGTTTATTGAACTGTCATTTCATCTTGTCTATGTTATTCTCCCTCTGTAAATAATAGTGTTAAAATAATTTTCATTAATGCCCTGTGTTATTAGATACTTTATTCAACTAAGTCTCAGTTGTGTCATCTGAAAAAAAACCTGTGAAAATTATAATTATTCACTTCACAAGAATACCATGTAGATTAATTAGTACCCTCAAAGTGTTCAGAAAATGTAGGACATATTTTAGGCGTTAAATTCTATTACCCAAGATCAGCAGTAAGGCTTTCTAAATGTCAGGAGTAAAGTTTGAGAACCTGCTGCCACAAAAAAATCTATAAGAAGGTGCGAGCTAAGTGTGAAGTTTCCTTTTAGGTAATTTTGTTTCTGAAACTTCACATTGTTGGCTGGAAATTGAGTTTATAAGAATAGGATTAAGGGGGAAGTAGAGTGTTCGGGGTTCTGTAGACAGACGTGTCACTGTGTATTTATAGGCATATATATGTTATATAAAGTGTATGCATTGTGTGTGTACAAGTGTATATGACATATCTGTACAAAATCATAATGCACATACATCTAAATATTTTATACACACACACACACACATGAATTAGTTAGTTACTCCTGGTAAACCACTAAGGTGGTGTAACAAGGCCATCTGGGTCACACTTCCAATTTATGAGCGCTGAAATTTTGTGACCTCTCCTTTCAAACCACACTATATATCTGTATGGCTTCAGAACCAACTGCATATCAGTCCATTCACTGGTTCTCAGTGAATTCTCCATTTACCAACTTTGCGAATTATTGGTAAAACAGACATGGGTCCACATAACTTAAATTTTTATAAGGCTTAAAGAGCTATAAATTTTTTCACACATATTTGAAATAAAGCCGTTTTCTGACATTATCATGCCCAATAGTTGGTTGGTTAGTTTTAAAACAAAAATGATTTTATTGAGGAAGCTTACAAATAATACATGTCTGACTTTAAGTGGTTTATAAAATTCACAATAACTTGTCAATATTCTGATATTGTGCCAAGATCTTTCCCTTTATTCTGGATTCCCTACTTTGAATTTTCATCTTCCTGCCCAATCGACATCTAAAATTCATCCAATACAATTTTGAGATTTAGTTTCCTTAAAGAGGAACAAGCATTTAAAGAGATTTGTGAAGCCAATAGAGTAGGAATTTCTTTGATTTATTTTATGATTTTCCCCTCAAATTTTTAGTTTCTGGATACACCTCAACTGATAAAGAATTTTGGTAGTTTTACATTTATAGTCTTTCCAAAACATTCAACTTAGTTTTCATAGAAATGATTCTATTTTTACACACATATTTCCATTAATATATATAATGATTGATTTAAATTTGTTGTTACCAAAACCATGAGCATCTAAGTTCATATTCCATGAGTTCTTTTCTGAAACTTTTCATTCACTGAATAAATACATTTTTTTAAATGCTTACTGGTGCCAGACACTGTGCACTCTTTATGTTTCCATAACAATATGTGCTCCTCATTTTGCATGTGGTATCTGTTATAAAAATTAATTCAATATTGGTGTTGTTCTCATGGCTGTCAGGGCCTAGGGCATGGAGAACCCCAAGAGTCTCCCACTTTGTGGTTTATGGACTTATGATCTAACAAAGCATGCAGTGGAGCAGATAAAACAATGTCAGGTAAGTAGCATTGAATATGTAGCTGCTAAATGTAAGAATGCTAATTCATACGTGTGTAAAAATGGGAGACAGAGGTCCAAATCAATGAACACCTGTGAAAATACTTTGACCTCTGACCTAACTGCCTGGACTCATTTGGTTCTCACTTCTGATTGAAGGGAGTCACCACCCATTCCACTCTTAGGCACCATCCAGCTTGACAAACACTGCTTTAAAAAATTTGAGAAGGACCATAAATGCATCTATAGCAATGAAATCTGCCAGATGACTGCTTTTTGCCCATAATTCATATTGCACTTGTCATTATTCCATAGTGCTTTATTACTAGTCAGATCAATTAAAAATTAATTCCGTTCAAATAGTAATAGATTTTTTAAGTCATCTTTGTGATGTAGTAAAGGAAAAAGCAATACAAAGTAGGGATGTGTCTTGCCTAGACTTTCAAACAAACGAACAAACAAAAGAGGGATGGTGTTGGATGTTGTTGGATTGTTCATGGCTATGCTTGTTAGATGACTATGCCTTGAGACAGAAGAAGAATCAGCAGTCAAATGCTTATATTTTTTTATATCATGACAGCTTTCCTTCTTAAGGGTAAAAGTTAGGCAGGTCCAGAGATTTTGTTTTACTCTATAGTTGCTTTGTCTTCACAATAGACTAAGATAACTGATGTTACACTTAAAAAAAAATTTAAAAAACCACACTCGGCACCTGGGTGGCTGTCAGTTAAGCATCTGCCCTCGGCTCAGATCATGATCTCAGGGTCCTGGGATCAAGTCCCTCATCGGGCTCCCTGCTCAGCAGAGAGTCTGCCTGTGGGTTCTCTCTCTTCTTCTGCCCCTCCCCTCCTCATGCTTGCTCTTGCTCTCTCAAATAAATAAATAAAATCTTAAAAAAAATCCCACACTCTATAGTGGTTGCAACAAGTTTTCTGAAATACTCCACTATTATATTTTTAAATAATGCTATACTTACAGGTGAGCTAGAAACATTGCAGAAATACATGCTTTAAATATGGGTCATTGCTCTGATTCAAGACAGAAATATCTCAGAAATTTAAATGTAAGGCAAATGTCCTAGCTACCACTAGTGATCAAGATGAAGCTATAGTTCTGGATCACGAGTCTATGAGGCCATTGCTGTCGCTGAAGACTTCTAGATTTGGTGCCACTGTGGGTTTCATTCCAGCGCCATGAATCAATGAGCTGAGGTAGTGTTGCCTCAGCTGGTAGGTGTAAGAGGTGAAAATTCCTGACAAAGCTCCAGTGAGATGAGGAGCAATCTAACCAGTTAGTGATGCCCGGTCATACTGACAGAGGACAGAGGATGTTGCTGTTGTCGAGAACTAAAACCACTTTATGATGATTAACATGTAAAACCGCTGGAAGCTTTGCAATTTATTCTAGGCATCAAGAAGACAAACATTTTATTACTAAATTCTTGCAATGCAGTTTCAAACACATAGCAGGTCTCATCTTGACAAATGATGTTTTCTGTGACAGATTGAGCTAGTCTTTTCTTGTAAGTGTGCAAGATTCAGGGGCTGCATGAAGCTCTATTAAGTATTTAAAGCCACAGATCACCACCTCATGGAAAGCACTAGCCGTCAGCAAAATTATGAAGGAGCGAAGCTCCTGTTGGGCTTTACCGCCTCTCCTTCCACTAGTCCTTTCCTTGCACCCGTCTCTCGGTGCCCATTAAATTGGTGGTGGTGTAGAACGATCACTGAGCTTGGAGTTAGAAGTCGAGTTTGCATCTTGCCACTCATACTAACAACAAAGCCTACCCTCATAGAACATAGGTAACCAAACTAGTAAACCCTTAGCTAGTCAGTCAAATACTGCTCTAAGTGATTTCATGTGCTAACTCGTTTAATCCTTAAAACCATCCATGATGTAGGGACAATTATTACCTGCATTTTACAGATGGGGAAACTGAGACACAGAGTGGGTAAATCACTTGCCTGAATTCACACAGCTAGTAGTAGCTAGAGCTGGGACATGGATTCAGGCAGCCTTCCTCTAGAGCCAGGACTCTAAGCATGATGCTCTTTGTGTTAAGTGAAAGAAAACATAAAAACTATAACCACTTGTGGCAGATGCTACAAAATGCCTACCTCATAGTCACTCAACTTTTCTTCCTTCGTGTGACAGCTAATTTTATTTGGGGATTGACAGTGCCCGGGTAAAAGACTCCATTTCCTAGCCACAAAGAAAACAATAGCAGAAATTGTTAGGTGGGAAGTGCCGGAACACCTCTTGGAGGAGAAGGTAGACAGTTGGCACGTGTCTCTTCTGCCCATCACACCTTCCTTTTCTCTTCCTTCCTGGCTATGATGGCTGGGGTGCCAGTTGATACTTTGCCCTATGAAGAAGCCTTGAGTTTGTAAGCCATCTGCGGAGGCTGGGGAACCAGAAAAGTACTGAGGTCCTTTTTTCTTCAATTTAATTAACATATAGTGTATTATTAGTTTCAGAGGTAGAATTTCGTGATTCATCTGTTGCATATAATACCCAGTGCTCATTGCGTCGAGTGACTGATGGCTTTGATAACAAATAGAGCTGCCACTCCCACCAGAGTGCTTTACCTTGACAATGTCTGTCTGAAAGCAGAAAAATAAATTTCTACCTTATTATAGCTACTTATTTCTAATCTCTTACAAGTAGTTGACATTGGGAATTGATTAAGAATTCAGTCCATTTTTAGAAATTTTAGATCAATAGAAACAGATTTTTTTCAGTGTACTCTTAATGCTAACCACTGTGAGGATGGTAGTGGAGAGAATTCAAAAGGAATGTTATGCATGAGTCTGCTACTCAAGGAGCATATGCTCTTGCTGTGGGGATAAACACACAAAGCAATATTGACACGCTTAACAGCGTTTTGTAAATTTGGTATAATCTCAAAATTAAGAGAACAGCTCATAATGGCTGAAAGAGGGAGGGATTCCTATAGATGGGGGGAGGCACTTGAGTTCAGTAGCGAGGGTGGGAAAGTGACCAAGAAGGTCAGGGAGTCAGGTCAACTGTTTCAGAAAAGGTGAGAGACACTGGTGTAATCGTAGGAATGTTTTCATGGGTCTACGAAGAGTAGTGTGTTTAGAACAGACTGCTAAACAGAATAATATATGGAAAAGCTCTTAACACTGTGCCTGGTACATATTTTCTTCTTTATAATTTTAATTTGTATTCTAAACTCTCCCACCCTTGAAGTGATTTTCTATATTGCTCCTAACATACTTTTTCTAAATTATAATTCAATTCGCATTGCTCTCATGCTTAGAATTATTCATTAAATTTCTATTGGGTACAGGAAATAGCGCAAGCTCATTGTTTTGGTTTTGTAAGCTGGCCTCTGTTTTTCTTTTCAGACCTCTCCTCTCCCTATTCTTTTCTAATATAAAATGAACTACTCGTAGATCAGCAACATGCAATTCTATTTTCACAAATTTATGCCTTTGAACATGCTGTGACTTCCCTCTGAAATGTCCTTTTCCCCATGTCTACCAAGTAAACACCTTTCTCTTTCAATTCCCACTTCAGATATAACCCTGTGGCTCCAACTCAGAAAAACATAACCTATCCTTTGTGTGTGTGCATGCGCGTGCGTCTGTATATAATATGTATATTTAATTGAAAATATATTACATTTAAAAACGTTTTGAGATTTCCTTAAGAAATATATACAACATGATACAAATAAATCAATGGGAAAATGTATTAAAAGACACCTAAGAAATTAGAATAAAAATAAAATATAGCTAAATGCAGGAATACAAGGTATTATATTTAAAAAATTTTAATACAGGAGCTAAAGTTGGCTGCGAATATGGTTCTAAGCTTCTCAATAGCCAGAGAGAGAAAGATATTTTTGAGATTTACAATATCCATGAGATACATTTTTTTAAAGACCAGGTGCTTAAGAACTATTTAACTTTCCATCATTCAGAATGAAATTTTTCCCAAGGGTCTTTATAAATAAGCTATTGGCTGATATACTAGTAAATCTTTTCAACTGTATTCATGATTGGTATTCAGCGGGCATGTATTGGTATGGCCATCCTGGTTGTTAAAATATTGAAATAATTCCTTACTGATTGGTAAACAGCCACTGCCCTGAATGTCTTTTCTCCACTCTTTCTGCTGTGAACCTTCCTTCATAAATCTCTGCTGATCCTCAACATCCATCAGCCAGGGATGAAATCTGGGACAGCAGGGGGTGCCTCCAGATCTGCTCCAACACTCTGGAAGTATTGCTCCTGATGGGTCAGTGTCCATGGCTCACTGATCATTAAGTATGTTGGCTATCATCTCTGAATTAAAACAATATACCTCTTGGGACTTAGATATTACATTCCCTACATTACATAGCCACTTGGATTTCTCACACATACCTCAAAGTTAACACATCATAAATCAAGTTTTTAAAAAGCTGAATAAATGAATAAATACTATATTGAGTTTTTATCTTCTCCTTTTCGTTTCTTTAACACATTAGCTGATCGTCTAATACCAAAGTGCAATTGATTAAAAGAAAATCTAGGAAGACTGAATAATTTATACCTCTGGATGAACAGAATAAATGCTCATACGGACAATGCTCCAAATAAAATTATTTATCACAGTCAAAATTTTAATGAGAATTAGCAACAGGGTGCTTCAGGCTTTAATTTTTGGTGAGACTTGAAGTTATTTTGTGTTTCTAACCAAGGGAAGATCCACAGGCTTTGATAATGTGCCAGGTTGTGTTCCAGAGGGATGGAAATTTTCAGTGAAACCAGAGAAGTCAATCAGAACACTTGTCTGGAGAGATGGCCACTCCATCTCAATGCAGGAGCAGCAGAAGATTTTTCTTCTGAAAATACTTCTGGGACCATGTCAAATATAACAAAATGGGTGTCAGAGTCCCTTTATACACCAGAAATCATGGCTGAGTTATGTTACCATAATAAATTAGTAAACATGTAAATTAATCTCTTGATGATCATTTTGTCTTAATTTTAAATCAACTTTAAGTGAGATATCATTTACATATAATGAAATGAACACATTTTAAGTGTACAGTTCAATAAATTTTAACAAATGATCACCCATGGAACTCATCACTGATCAAGTTATAACATTTTTGCATCATCCCAACAAGTTACTTTGTCCCTCTTGGCATCCAGTATCTCACCCCCACCACCACTACAAACCCCAGGCAACCACTGCTGTGCTTTTTATCATTATAGATTACTTTTACTTATCCTAAAATTTCATATTAATGGAATTGTTATTATTAATATTAATTTCATGTTAATGGAATTATTACTTTTTGGTATCGATCTCATTCGTCCAGCATAAAGTTTATGACAATGATCTTTGCTGTAGTTTTTTTCATTAGTAAGTAGCATTCCATTGTATACATGCCACAATGTGTTTATTCATTCAACTGTTCATGGACATTAGGGTGGGTTTCTAGTTTAAACAAATTTTATTAAGAGCAATGCTGCTTCGATATTTACTTATAAACCCTTTTAAGAATTTGTATTGAGATTTATGTACCTTTGCATGAGCATATTTTATCTTTGCCTTTAGACTTTTTTAACTTAAAAAAATAATTTTAGACTTACAGAAACATCACAATAATACAGAGTGTTCCCACTTACTCTTCACCCTCTTTCCCTTAATGCTAGCATCTTGCATAACCATGGTAAAGCTCAAAATTAAGAATGTAATATTGGGGCAACCCTGCTAGCTAGACTACAGACTTTGTCTGAAGTTCCCCCGTTTCCCACTATTGTCCTCCCTGTGTTCCAGGACTCAGTCCGGGACACCACGTTACATTTAGTTATCATTTCTTCTTGGTCTCCTCCAACCTATGGCAGTTTCTCATTCTTTCTTTGCCTTTATGACCTTGACACTTTTGAAGAGCAGTGGTCAGGTACTTTGTAGAATGTCCCTCAGTTGAGTTCATTTGATGTTTTCTAATGATTAGACTGAGAATATGAATTTTGAGGAAGAAAGTCACAGAGAAGATACGCTTTTTGTTTGTTTTTGGTTTTTTTTAGTATATAGTATACTGTAGCAGAGTTAAGTGATATCAATATGTCCTATGACTGGTGATGTGACTCTTGGTCATTTGGTTATGATGGTGCCTGCCAGATTTCTCTGCAATAAAGTCACTATTTTTTCCCTTTCTGTGCTCAATGTTATTTATGTATCTATTTATCTATCTATATATGTTAAATATGTTTATCATTAAAATATATATAAAATAAAATACATTCATACTTGTATTCCCAGCTCTGATCCACAACCACAGGATTCCTTCCAACATGTCCCTTTTGCATCTCTGTAACTTTACATTGCTGAGTAGTGTTCTCACAGTGAAAAACACTTATAATATATTTACTTATTTGTCCAATGCTAATACACATATAAAACAGTTTCAGAATTGCTAGCATGTACCTCTATAAGAAACAGACTTACTAGTATTAGAGTATAATGCTTTATACATTTCTTTTTTTGTCTTTTATCCTTAGAGTATCAAGTCAAAACACTATTTCTTCCCCCAACATGACCAGTAACCACAGCTCTGCTGCTAACCAGCTCTGTGGCATTGGAAAAAGTACCTGCCCTCTTTGCTTCAGTTTTATGATCCGTAAGATGGAGAGTATAATAGTAAGGACCTTCTGGATAGTAAACAGTAGATGCCTGGTACATAATAAACAGTAGATAAGCATTTGCTGCTACTGTCACCCATTAATCCTTTTTTTTTTTTAAGATTTTATTTATTTATCTGAGAATGAGAGAGAGAACACTAGAGGAGAGAGGGTCAGAAGCGGAAGCAGACTCCCCGCTGAGCAGGGAGCCCGATGCGGGACTCGATCCTGGGACTCCAGGATCATGACCTGAGCTAAAGGTAGTCGCTTATCCAACTGAGACACCCAGGAGCCCCTCACCCATTAATCCTTAACAAGGCAACAAATTGACTTGCAATTATTACACATATAATTTTGCATTATAATTCATTTTTGTCTTTGTCCTCTTTAGGTTGTGAACTTTTTAAGAGTAGGAATTAAGTCTTTATTTTATTTCTTTACACAGGTGTCTTGCATGATAAGTTCTTGAAAGATACTTGCTGATGTTATTGAATAGTAATTACATGCTAAATATTAATAAAACCAAACAATGTAAAACAGTAAATGTATAATAATGTACTAATAAATGATAATGGTTCAATGTTAACTTTTCCTAGTCACAAGTTTATGTTTCGATATAATTCTTCTTGAGAAAGTACATATTAACATATGCATATATCTCTCCTCTAGAAACTTATAAAATGATGTCTAAAACTCCATCTATTTGATCTCTCCCTTTGGATTAACAGTTTTTTCAAACTCCTTTGAAGGCAAAATCCAACATGATGTGTCATAAGAGCTAATCAAATCTCTTTTATCTTTCTATCTCAAAAAAAAGTGTTGGCCAAGATGGCACAAAAGGAGGAGGAAATCAGGAGATGGGAAGGTAAAAATACCGAGATTGCAATTACTCTGCATCAAGGACAACTATTTAGCAAGGATTAAAATGTAAATATTAAATCATGATTTCTCTTTAGGAAAGATAGAACATCCTTTCATAATGACAGATTTTATTCTTATTGCAGTAATCTGTTCTGGTTTTGTGTGCCCTTTAATTTCTGTGAATATTTTGCACGTTAAAGCATTAGAGAGACATGAGATATTTTTATCTGTCTTTATTTTTTGAATCTATAATTAAGAACTACTTTACACTAGAGAAATATATATGAATAAAGTAACAACTACACAAGTTTCATATTATTTTATTAAACCTCCAAGGAATGTAGAGAAATCAAGTTTTAGGGAGCCAGG
The DNA here is from genome assembly GCF_004348235.1 of Phoca vitulina. Lineage (NCBI taxonomy): Eukaryota > Metazoa > Chordata > Mammalia > Carnivora > Phocidae > Phoca > Phoca vitulina. Next base: position 27,032,594 of record NW_022589704.1, read on the forward strand.
AAGTAATCTGCATTACCCTGAATATAATAATTTGGAATTATAGAACAAAATTAGTATAAAGTAAGTAAATATTTTTAGAACTGTTAACATTTGTGCTTTAGCAATAGCATTTGACAATGTTTAAATAGCTAACGAAAAGGGAATTTAATTTGCTTAAAAAGTACTATTTAACCAAAATGATTAATGTAACTTCTGGTTTCTGAGGAATTTTCATAATGTAATGTCAGAAAAGAAGACGAGATTATTAAATAACAAGAAACTGACTTCCTAAAATTTTCAAAAAAACCTTATAGGTCAGATTCATTTGCATTAGTACAACTTAGTAGACTGTCAAATATTACAAATTTATATCAGGTACTAGGCATTATCTTTCTGAATTGAGGCAAAATTTACTGCTTTAGAGAAACAGATACATTCTTTGTATTTTCACTATCATGGCCCACTAACCATAAGCTTAGGTTTCTATGGAAGCAGGAACATTCAACTGCTATGTATTGAAAAATAAAAATTGTGTTATAGCCAAGATAATAAAATATCTGCAGTGAAGGTACACACTACTTGTCAATCTCTTATTCACAAACCATTTATTGATTAGGCAATCTGGTCAATGTGCTGGACTATACATTTGGGAAATACGAAGATTAAAAAAAACAACAGCAAACCCTATTTGTGTACACACCGAATTACAATACAAGCTTGGGATTGAAAAGGGACCTGATTAACATATTTAGAATTACACAAATGAAAGGTAATATTAAAATTATGTTAAGTTACAGTGAAATCAGCCACAAAGAAAACTTGGTGACCTGCATAGGAAAGGACTTGCCCTTGATCTACAATACCTTTGTGGCATCAAATCATAATTATTTTAACATCAGCATATTTTAGGGGGGGACACACGGCTAGAAAATATTATGGTAAACACACACAAACATTTTATTTTCTAACTAATAACATTAAAAAAAATCATATACTCTTTCCTGGGGTGCCTGAGTGCCTTAGTTGGTAACCATCCGACCTAGGTTCAGGGCATGCTCACTGGGGAGTCAGCTTGTCCCTCTGCCCCTCCCCCCTAATTCATGCTCTCTCTCTCTCTCTCAAATAAATAAAATCTTAAAAATAAATAAATAAATCATACATTGTTTCCTTGTTTAGCATCACAAAGTTTAAATTTTCTTCGCATTTAAAGTGTTCTTAGTATAAAGATTCTTTTAACTTGCTTTTGGGCCTTGACAAATAAGCATATTTGACATCACAGATATATATTGTTTTTCATAACATGATTTTAATCATTTGGCACCATTCAGATTGTTAATATAATTTCAAAGCACAGCAAAGAATACTGCAGTATTGTTTGCATTTTTCATTTAGCTGAATACATAGATTTGTTTTTCCTTTAACTGACTTTAGCATTGCTGGAAGTTAAACAACTTTTCTTGAGAGTGAGCCAGCAGCTTTTGACAGATACATTTGAATGACTTAAAATGATAGGTCAAATCAGCCTCCTTGTTTCAAAAATCCTCTGATCTGTTCTGGGATAGTTGTCAGTTTTAACGGCCTCAGATTTCCCAATGTCAGAAGAAAATTCAGTTTTGTTTACTTGCAGGTTTATTCTTCTTGGGTTGGTTCTGTAATGCAATACACCATTGCTTTACAAGAAGGTAACTAAATAATTCTTCCAGCGATGAATATTTACTTCATTTATAGTCAGTATATACCTCATAGTTCTAGCTCCATCTATCCTGCTTATACAAAATCCTTTTGTTTCAAAGATGCCAGATGTGGGTTAGTGGATATCAGAAAAATAAAACAAGAAAGAGAAAAACGTATTGCTTCCCATTGTTTGTACAAAATCCATTACACACACATGTATTTTTAAGGAATGGTGTGGCTCAGCCTAAAGAAACACAAGTAAATTTATTGCTTCAGCCAAATGGGTGTGTGAGTCCAGATGGGGACCCTAAATTATTTGAGCAGATTTGGCAATAGTGCTCTGAACAATGGCTACCTTCCTTGGACTGGTGTGGTCATTCTCCCAGAAAAAAGTCCCATAGAATCTAAATCACTTCCAGTGAATCTATAAGCTAAGAACCTCAGGAGAAAGAATTGTTCTGTTTCGCTAGAAGCAGAAAAAAATATTCATATTGCTTTGCAAGAGACTGTTTCTATTTTTCAAACTTTATTGCTTTTTGAATTATGAACGCAATAATGTTCATTGTAATAAATCCTAAATATACAGAATAAAATATAAAACTTCATCCCCTTCCCCACACTGTCTCCCTCCCCAAGGATGATCATTGTTGGGTGTCTTTTGAGATTTTAGTGTATACAAACATTCTCACTGTGTGAACATTCCCACACACGTTGAATGGAGCTACATCCTATATAAACATCAAGCTTATCACATAGAGATCTACCACATTCTTTTTTTTTTTAAGATTTTATTTATTTATTTGTCAGAGGGAGAGAGGGAGAGAGCACAAGCAGGGAGAGTGGCAGGCAGAGGGAGAGGGAGAAGTAGGCTCCCCACTGAGCAAAGAGCTCAATGCAGGACTCAATCCCAAGACCCCGGGATTATGACCCAAGTCGAAGACAGATGCTTAACCACCCAGGCATCCTTATCTACCACATTCTTCAACACTGCTGCAGAATATTTTATTATGTGGACATGCTATCCTTCTCTCAACAATTTCCTATTATAGGCTGTATAGGTTGATTCATTTCCTATTTTTCTGTAATACACATGCTGTTATAAACACTGCTGTATAAAATCTTTGCAAATATTTACCATATTCTTGTATAATTTTTGGAAGTAAAGTCATTGCTACAAAGACTTGTGTACTGAATAATTGAATAGATAAATACCAAATTGTTTACAATAACAAGATTGTGCTTTTTGACATCCACACCAGTATTCACACTATTTTCTACACTTTCACAAATGCCAGTTATTATCCTTATATTTCTTTTAATTTTATTTTGTACATTTAGGTATTTAATTACCTGGAATTTATTTCATGTATAGAGTGAAGTGGAGCTCACAGTTGTTTTTTTTTTTCCCCCAAATGAGTATAAAGGCCCAGAATCATTTATGCATTGCTTATCCTTTTTCTAGCAATTTTATTAGAAACTGTATTCTCAAATGTAATGCGTGTGTTGGTTAAGGTTCTTAGATGCAAATGGCAAAATCTACTTCGGCTAGTCTCTGCATAAAAGGAATTTGTTTCAGGATGTTATATAGCTCACAGAATCATCAAGTTGCTAGAAAAAGAGATTAGAATCAAACTTCCAGGACACTTCCTGAACCACTGTCCTTCACCAGCCTAGACAACAAGCACACACAACCATAGGACAATGCCACATCAGCAGCCACAATTCAAGTCATAAAAAATGGAAGCCTGTTGACCCACACGGGTTGGACTGACACTAAGTCTCACATAACTGCATTTTACTGCAGGAAGCTGGTCCACATGCCTGTCCCTGGCTATCGGAGAGGCTAAAAATACCAGATTTTATTGAATCTAAGATGCTGTCGATTGTAAAATACATTATTATTTTATGTACCACTAATGAAAAGAAAATGCTGACCATTAAACTCTGACATAATGTTTTCACTTAGAATTTTTAATTTATAATTATTATTTTTTAAGCAAACCGTACCCCCAATGTGGGGCTCAAACTCACAAACCCCAAGATCACGAGTCACATGCTCTACTGAGTGAGATAGCCAGGCACCCCTAATTTATAGTTATTGAAAAGGACAATTGTTAGAATTTATTCAGACAAATTTGTATTACGTGTTCTTATGGATATACAAAAAGGAAATTATAGATAAAACAATTTGGTTAAGCTATTCTAAAACTTTATTGAAGGCATCAGCCTTGTTAAGATATTCCTGATTTCAAACAAGGAAAAAGAGGCAAGCAAACTCCTTAAGGAACTTTCTCAGAATGTAGATAGTGGCCTCGAGAGAGATTAGGAGGCACATCACTCCATCCAGACTCATACTTGAAAACAGGATTCCACTCAAGTAGGGGAAGGGGCAAAAATTCCCTGTTCATTTTACCCACTTTTCCAATCATTCTATTAGAAAAGGCTTACTTTGTGGCAATACTCCATTAAATGGCATTAACAAAAATTGTTCTATTCAGAATATGGAAAGAATGTTTTCTATCCTTTGGACCCAGAAGTCCAATTTAGGAGCGCCATTTTTTTTTGAAAATTTATTTATTTATTTTAGAGAGAGAGAGAGCATGAGCGGGAGGAGGGACAGAGGGAAAGGGAGAGAAATCCTCAAGAAGACTCCCCATTGAACATGGAGCCCAACGTGGGGCTTCATCCCAGGACCCTGAGATCATGACCTGAGCCGAAATCAAGAGTTGGACACTTAATTGACTGAGCCACCCAGGAGCCCCTAGGATCACCGTTCTTAAGAGGGCTGCCCTCTTTGACTAAGACGACCTCCTAATACAAAAGTACAAAAAAAAAAAGTACAGAATTTCACATTTGTAATTTCTTAGTGAAAGGATGGTATCAGAAAAAAAGAGCTTTTCATAGATGTGAAAAAGTCTATAGCATATATGTATGCAAATGAAAAGAAAATGCTCCAGAAGGAGATCCATCAAATAAGTAGCAGTGAATACTTTTGGGGATGATACTGAGATGAGAAAAAGATGGAGAAATTTTGATGAAAGACTTGCATTTTTTTATTTATTTAATTTCTGTTAGGATTTTTTTATAACAAAGAAGGATGCATGGAATGCTTATGTAGGTAAAATGTTAATTAACATTTCTGTAAGGATATAGATTCATATTATCAAGATAGCAGTTGGGTCCTTCCTGCCTAGTGAAATCTAGTATTGCCATAAAACTCCAGTTCCTTGGCCTGCAGAATTGCTAATCTCCAGATTCCAAGAATTTACTCTTTTATGGTCCTTTGTGCTTTTTCCTCTATCTTTAGGTGCTCTGTGTTATGGTAGATGGGCTGAGACATATAGCTTGACAACCCCTAGGTCTCCCTAAAGATCCATTTGTATGAAAGCTACGGGGGCAATGCAGATCTTTATGAAGACTTCACATGGGAATGCTTATTTACAGTGCTGTTTTCCAAAGATGTGTTTACTTGTCCTCCCTCTCCAGCATTCCCTCTCCCCTCTCTCCTTGCACAGAGCTCCGAAGCTTCTTGGGTTCTTGCTCTCCCTTCCCAATTTTCCATTTCTAGTTGCCTTCCTTATTTAGCTCCTACTGCCAATTTTCACTTATTAACATTTCAAGGTGCCTCTGTAGAATACAGCAATGATTTGGGGAAGAAGTTATTGTTATAGGAGCCAATTATTATTATCTGTCATGTTTTGCCTTCTTCCCTTGAAAGAAAACAAATATTTGTAATTCTTAAAACCCTTCTGATTCAGGTCCTGCTGCCTGTCCTGGTACTTGGAATTTTCTTGTTGGTGCTTTCTGTCTAACATAGGGAGTATCTCTCAACTTCTTGAAGGTTCCCATGAAGCATACTGGCCTCTACTCTACCTCATTCAGGAAGGGGCTTTGCTTCTCATTTCTGCATCTGGGCTGAGTTGTACTTGCATGAACTTTAGTTCCCCCATTGCTTCCAGTCCTAAAGAGACGATTCTGTGTTGTTCTGTGGGGAATGCTGGAGTCATTTTCCTCTCTTCCTCATCCCAAATTATCTCCATTTACTATGATAATTTATGGAGACACTCAGGGCTCTTAAATGCTGTGTGGTTCCCTAAAATATTCGGCACCAAACTGCTTCTGCAGTGACTTACCATAACCAAACTAGATTTTTCAAACTAAGTTCAATAGCACCTGCTGTAGGGCTCATTTCAATCATCTCTGATTTGATAGTATATGCAGAGGACTATTCAGATATGCATCATCTATAATTGCAAAAAAAAAAAAAAAACCACCAAACCTTGGACTAAAACCAGATGTCAATCAATGCAGGAATGAATATATATATATTTCATTGGAATATGCAGTGGGATACAAGCTAGCAATGAAGAGTCAATGATTCAGAGCTATATGCAGCAAACTACATAAATCTCATGATCATGACATGGAAAACGAGTCATATGTGAATAGTCATAGTATCATTCCATGTATATAATGTTCAAAAGCACACAAGTTCAAACAAAATAAAAACATACAACATTACAAATATAGGCGGTAAGACTATAAAGTAGGGGCTGATATCCCACAAATTCAGGATGCTGTTATCTCTGAAAGAAGGCAAATAGGTAGGATTGGAGAGGCATACTAAGAAGACTTCAAAAACAGCCTTAATAATTTATTTTTTAAACTTAATGGTAGTCAGGAAGAGGTTTTTGTCTCATTATTCCTTATGCCGTACACAAAATCATGAGTATTTTGTATACAATCATATATCTCAATATTTATATCTAGCATGTATATCATCATTTATATCTAAAATAATAACTTAAAACTCTTGTGCTATATTAGTCTAATTCTGAGATTGGTTTTAATTTTTGAAATGTATCATTTGGAATAGGTTTAGGAACTAAGGTTCACTAGAGCTCAGATGTAACAAAGCAACAGGCTTGAGGGATGTAGCCAGTACTGGCCCAAGAAACCAAGTTTGTTGCCATTTCCCGTGTTTCTGTAATTTTTTAGGAAGAGAAACTATTTTGTTAGCGAAAAATGCTAGTTGTAGCTTATTTTACCGCGCTAATAAGGTACCTCGACCCTGAGAAATTCCTCAGAGATTAGGCACATGGCCCCTTGAAATACCCCAGAAGCTGAACTCCAAGAAGAACAGGATGAACGGCGCGAGATAACGTCAGGTAGAGTTTCATCCTGGAGACTTCTGTGAAGCAGGAAGAAGCTATTTTACAATATCTTCCTCAGTTTTCTAGGGGAATCAGCCTGATAATTAAGAACAACTGTCTGAGGAGAAACGGGCAACTAATGAAAAGCACTGAATAAGAAGCTCTGCAACATTAAAATTAGTTCTCAGATTGTATTTCTCAGGAGAAGTCTCCCACGGTTGCCCCAGGAGCATCAGCTGCTAGCAACTAAATGCTGCCACCCAGAAACGACGAATCCCTTTCACACACACTCTGTTTGTAAATGTCGGTCAACAGCTATACCGGACTTCAAGGAGGGCAGGAGACACAGTTCTCCAGTACCGAAGAGTTTGCACATGCACACACGGCAGTCATGCCTATGACCCGGACCCAGAACCCAAAAGCGGTTCATTGGAAGTTTTAATTTATCAATGTATAAATGTTTCCATAGGAAAAAAAAAAACAAAACAAAATTATATGATCCCGAACTAACCAGTTTCAGGCAAAAGTATCAACTGCTAACCCAGAAAGTATTAAGAAATCTCTTGTCCAAAATGTCTGCCCTCCTCCACTCACTAGAAGAGATGAGATTAATGCAAAACTCCCTAGAAAAGGGAAACGTTTATTATATAAGCATTCATCACCCAGCTTCCAAGGAGTTTATGACCCCACACAACATATAGCAAAACAGAACTTTTGCCCTTTCGAGAGCTTCCCCTTGGAGGAAAAGATAAACCTCACACATATCATTTCAACAGACTCTTCATAGATCACAGCCTACTTGGGTTAAAAAAAAAAAATAAGGAAAATATGTTAGGAAAGAGAAAAATGTGTGGGAAATGGAAGAATATTATTTAAAATAGAATAATAGCAAGAAATTAATTTTGAACAATTTAGCCTAAACTACTTGTCCATCTTTTCTGTAGACATGGTAATCAGTTTTGTTTTTTTGTTTTTTGAATTAAACAGTTGTCAGTCTTGTAAATGAAAACTGACTCTCCTACTGCTATGACAAAAATTAGGGGAACATCTAGCTGGAAGGGATATTAGATTCCATTTTATACTTCTCTCTGCCTTTGAGAAATCCCACCTTAGAACAGGCCAAGTCAGAAAAGTTTTAATGTCATGCTTTGTATATATTTCTCTATCTTTACTAGCCATTTTTTTTCTTCCAGCCTTGAAATGTCCTTGGCTATAAAGAAGGTGAAATTTCATTACTCTCTATCAGCATTCTCAAAGATTTGTATGCTTAAGGTCCTCCTAGGGTGCTTGTTAAAAAAAAAAAAAAATCCTATTCCTAGATGTTATCTCCGAAGATACTGACTCTGAAGATCTCAGGTAGGGTCTAGCAACCTCCATTTTAAACCAGAACCCCTAACAATAAAAAAATTAAAAAAAATAAAAATAAAAATAAACCAGAACCCCTGTTGGTTCCATTGTCAGAGATCTGCATACCATCTTTTGAGAAACATCGTTGTAAAGTGATGGGCAACATACATAAATCAATCCATCCAAGTATTCTTTCAAAACCTGCAATAAAATGGATGACCAGGAGCCTGGCTGGTTACCACTCATGGCGGCACTCCAAGAGAGTTGTGTGTTTCTATAATACTGATTCTTTACGGGATCTTTGGCATTTGCTATCCCGTGCCTCCATCAATCTAGTAGTGAATTCCACCACTAACATGACACTAATACAGCCCCCGTGGAGAGACAAGATAAACAGACTTTGGTACCGACCTCAAGGAGCTTAAGCGTGTTTTAGGGGAATAAATCCAAGCAGACCAGTCACAAAGGAGAAATAGATGCAAGGAGGTGGCATTTGGCTGGGCCTTGAAGGAGGAGTAGCATTTTAGCAGGCATCTAAGTGGATTGAATCCATTCTCATTAGTGTGGACAGTATGGACCTAGGCTCAGATAGAGAGACATTCAATTGTATGTTAGGAAATGACTAGTGATCCAGGTTGACCATAATGTGATAATGTGATAATTCTCTAAGTGATTTGTTTGCAGTCTAAAATTTTCTAAGTAAATAATGGGGGGGGGAGGATAAAGAAGAGAGGGGAAAACAATTGACATAATTTTCCCCGGTAACTATAATAAGCTCTGTGATATTTAATCTTATTTTATTCTCAGGTTAATTCTTTAGTGAAAGGACAAGAAAATAAAATCCTCCAGCAATAGGGGAGGAGGAAAAGGGAGACAAGCAGAATGGAATGAGAGAACCAGATGACACCAATATGCTTGAAAAGAACATTCCCCACTGCTGGGGTTATTGTGATCCTTCCTATTGGATTAAGCTTGGCATAAAAAAGCTACTTAGAAATTGGCAGCCACACAAAGGAAGGCAAAAAGGAGATAGACATGATTCTAAAACATAGTCAGCTCAAAAAGCTCCCAAGAAATTACTTAATGTACTCAAGCAAGTGTAATATGTGACTTGCCTAAGAATAGTATATATAAATGCCATTTCCGATTGTGATAATATGTAATGTTGTTTTCAAGGCCAGTACTTTGCTCCTAATTAAAACGACTCTTAGAGAAATGAAAATCAGTTTGCCTGAGGAATTTATTCTGTCACATACATGCTTATTCCATGAGATGCCCATCACTAAAAAGAACTTTAGTTGTGACACATCGCTCTCATTTTTAATTTATTTTTGATGCTATTTTTTAAAGGATTTCTGAAATCAGAATATGAATTACCTTTCTGTTTGCCAAGACAGGCTACATTGCAGCAGGTTCTAGAGAAATCCACTTAATATGCTTTGGCCAGAAGAAATGTTTCTCCAAATTGAGCGGATGAACTCTGAGAAATGTCAAATAAATTTGAATTGCTCTTCTTTGTGTAAGATAATATCTCTGAATAGAGATAACATAATCTCACATATTAATAATTATGGATCTATGCCATGTCATCATATTGGAGTCTGGGATAAGTTACGTTTTTTGTAAGCTCCATTTATTACCTAGTATTTCTCCAATATAAGAGAATATGGTAAACAAAATCTCAACTTTAAAGATTTTCCAAAATGTCTGCATATTTAATAGAACTTACTACACTCTACTAAAAAAAAAAGAGAGAGAGAGAAAGAAATAAAAGAAAAGAAAAGAAAAAAGAAAGAACAAGATCTTCCAGAGCATCTAAAAAGTCAATTTCCACCCAATTTTCCAGGAATCTGTGTATTGCATTAAGTAAAGCAATCGCTTAACATGGTAACAGATACTAAGGGAGAACATGGGAATCTCTATCCATGTATTAAATAACATGAGGTTGCAGGGAGATGGGAGCAGAATTTATCCTGAATAGATTATGTGGATAAACTGAAATGCCCTAGCAATGAGGATGGGTCCATTTTGAACATCTTTGTGTAGGATCACAATAACCCCAGCAGTTGGGGAATGTTCTTTTCAAGCACATTGGTGTCATCTGGTTCTCTCATTCCATTCTGTGTTGTAAACTGCAAAATTGTGTAATAAACCGTAAAGAGTACCAGATCAATCTGTGCACATTCAACAAACTGCTTGGCCTTGAGCCAATCACCTCACTTTTCTGGACCTCACTATACTCATCTGCAGATAATGGGGTTGGACCAGATGCTTGTTACTGAAAGTTTTAAAAATGCATAACACTGGGTCCCAACCAGACCTCCTGAAGCAGAATTAGTAGTTAACAAGACTTATGGATGATTCCTGTGTACCTCAAGTTTGGAAAGCATTGGTCTAGATGGTCTCTATGTTAACTTAAAGTTGTACTTCTTTTGAGGCTCTCCTTCTTCTTTACAAGTTCTCCTTTCTGCAAGAGAGGCAACAGGCTTAGGAGTAAGGTCAATGTTTTCCTGAGTTTGGGAGTCGGACAAATTTGGGTTGGAATCCTGGGTCTAGCAGTTAGTTACTTTCTTACTCTGGGTAACTGACTTCCCTTTATTTAACCACAGTTTTCTGATCTTCAGTATTGCATGTTAATGGGTTCCTTGCATGGTGTCTGTGTTAGTAAATGTATGTCAAGCCTCTGACACATAGGGGCTTAATAACTGGTAGCTGTAATTATTGCCGCTATTCCTATCGTTTTTACAACCTTGAATTTCCCTCCTTAATCCCTGTTAGTTAAGGGGTAAGTGTAGATTCTAAAAGGGTATTGTTCCTGGAAGGGCATAGTCAAAATGGCTGTCAGCTCACCTGTCTTCTCAGTGTCTCTGGACTGTGACTGGACTCTGGATAAGCATCCACATATGCCCTGCTATCTACATTACAGTTGCAGAGAAGAGTGATGATTTGCTCCAGTGATCAAATGCTTGTCACTGTGGCAGGCCCTAGACCCGCTTCCTTTAATACTCATAAGAAAGTTAAAAGTTTCCCATCTCAAAAAGATTGCTGATCTCTGATTTAAGTTTTGAAAACTATCAACCATTAGATACTGTTCTATGCTGGATGAGCTGAAAAAGGAGTCCGAACATCCTTAGTGCATGCCTGTACACAGCCATTTTGGGAAGAAATTGGCCCAAAAGTGTCTCTCCCCCTCCCCATCTTGGCAGCCATGGCTAGTATAATTGACTTTGTCAGGAGGAGGTACTCAGCCACTGCCCAGGTCATAGCAAATAGTTCCTAACATTTGGCGTCTGGCATCAAGAAACAAGGCCCACGTACCACATCTCTAAACTATTTGAAGTTATAAATTGAAACTTGAAGTCCGCATTATTCATTTATTATAAATTTATTTAGCCCTTTTTTTTAGTCATTCATTTTTTTTAATTGAAGTATAGTTGACATACAATGTTACATTAGCTTCAGGTGCACAACATAGTGATTCAGCAAGTCTGTACGTTATGCTCTGTTCACCACAAGTGTAGCTCCCATCTGTCCCTATACCACACTATTATAGTAGCGTGGCTATAGTCCCCATGCTGTGCCTTCTATCCCTAGGAAAGTCAGCATTATTTAGAGAAGTTTGGAATTTTGTTTTAAGTCTGGAATTTTTAAGTTAATTTTTAAAATTTAATTACATTATTAAATTACTTTTATAAATAATATAATTATCTACAATTCTAGTATTCAAAATCACCTTAGTTGCCCATGGAAAAAATTAGTATTACACTTCATGTCCATCTTTCTCTAAAAGTTAATGTATATACACTTACATATATTAGTTTATTTAATATCACAATAACCATTTGCAACTGTTACAAATACCCCACTAGTTCCTGAGTTTCTACAAACTGAGATATAAAGGGAAGCGATGAAATGAACTGTCTTTGTCCCTGGGAAACAATAATTATGCAAGAATCAGAAACACCGTATCTGAGAAGGTTGCAGCAAGTTACTTAATTAGTCTTTTCAGTTATTTGAAGGCTTTAACTACTGAGCTTTCTCCCACACTCTGAAGCAGTATTTTTCCAACATGGGCAGCATGGTAAAGCCCTTAGACCTTCACGACATTCGACCACAGGCACTTTTCTTTTGAGGGTGTAGAGCAAAAGATGCGGGGAAGCTATTCTCCAGAGCTTGAAGAGTGTTCTTCAAAAGAGAGCACGTGCAGGTTACAGGTCATCTGTGCTAAGTGACAAAAGAGTCTTTGTGCTCTTTCATCCACTTCTTATTTTGCACATGCCTGAGAAGAGAAGACCTCTTCATGGAGGTCATGATCTAGAAGCCCCTCTAGTGTGGGTTTAAGGGCAAAAGATTTCTTCAGCTGCTTGCACAGAGACAGTTGGCTAAAACTGCCCGAGAAAACTCTCGCACACCAAGCGGCCCCAAGCAAACTCTTCCCTTTGGGAAATGGGTGGTTCCTGTGGCCAGAATTTCTGTCTTAAAACCTGTCAAGCAAATTTTCTGTGTATTTATGAAGACTCTTCTACATTATGGAATTGGGATCATTGAACCTGAGTAGATGTGGTGCTGAGAAATTGACTTCTGCTCCAACCTCATGTACCATCATCCCTGCAGTAAATACACATCATTAGAGACAGTCTGGGATTTTTCTTTCTTGCGACTCCGGGTGACCTAAACAGTAGGTCTAATTCTTCACAAATAGAATCTTCACTTCCCAGAGCTTCAATTACCTATTAATATAAAATGAAGAAAATTGTAATTGTCATTCGGGGTCGCTTCAAGGATTAAATATGTTCAGATGCTTAGAAAGTACTCAGTCAATTAAACGCAAATGTCAAGCAAAAAAGACAAGTCTGAAATCTAGAAATATTTCTATCGGTAATACTTTCACAATTCATAGTAAGACAGTTTAGGTATTATTTTCTCTTCCACCGTGTTTTGTTTTGTAGTCAAATGTCTCTGAGAGTCGCTATGATGAAGCTAATAGCACACTCGAATTTGGAGAGTGACCGGTTCCCTACAAAGGTTTCAGAAAGAGGCAGCAGGAAGCTGTGGCTGGTTGCTGAGTCAGGCTTCTACCTGAGGACTGCCAAGTTGGGTTAAGCTTGCAGAGGTCTTCCATGGCTCAGAGGAAATGAGCTTTTAGTCGGAAGGAGCCCTAGGGCACGAGTAAAATGCCATTTGCTACGTTTCTGAGATGTATTGCATAGAAAACAGCTGAAACATTTATTTTCTCCAGCAGCTGCTTACTCCAGTCTTGTTTTCACTTTACTGAGTCCAATCACTGGTGGAGTCTATTGCTCCTACCAAAACCTTCATGCTTAGATTTCCTTAAAGCTACTCTTACATCACCACTTTTCAAATTTCCTAGAAATATTTTGTAACATATGTATGGTTCAGAGTTACTTTGCAGAGTTGCTATCCAACATCTAGTATTGGATAACAATGGGAAATGCAAGTTAAAAAGCATGAAATGCATGCATTTAAATATTGTTTTCTAAGTGTTTAGATATTTTGTATTTTATAGTTCATCTGTTTCCTAAAGGATTCAGGGTAACTAATGGTATTGATATACATCCAAAATAAACAAATTTTAAAATTCAGACCAAGATTCATGGCAGAAGAGAATAAATGCTGAATCAGAAATTTAGGATTAGTTAGCTAGTCTTACTGAATTCAGAATTTAAGTCTGAGTCCCAGAATCCAAGAGCAGAAAGTATTCACATCGAATGAAATGGTTATCACATTTGTCATGTGAAAAAAATAAAGGCTCCAAATTCACTTGAAGACACAAAACTATACCAAACATGCATCCTGTCCTCCGGGAGACCGTGTACTCCCATGGCATTTAAGCCTAACCCTCCGCACAAAGCCCAGTTCTTGGTAGACCTTCGCAAGAGTCTGTAAAATGAATCAATTCTTTGCATGGATCTCTGTATCATTCTAAATATGAAACATAATAAGAATTTAGTTAAAGTTTTGCAAGAGATTCTGAATATAAAATTGGAGCTAAGTTCTTACAGAAAGTTTTCTGTGCAAGGCTATTTCTTTGTTTAATTTTGTTTTCAACTTTGTTCCTTTCCCTAGCCCCGCCATTGTATTTGTTGATTTACCTTGGATGCATACATACCCTTATACAATATGCAGTGTTATTTTGCATTTGTGTATTTTCAGTATATAAACGGTACGTTGCTATGGACCTTATTATCCTCAATTTTGTTCACTGGACAATACTCATATGGCTGTATGTGTGTTAACTTTTAATTGTAGAGTATTTCACAATTCTTAATCATCATATTTTACTTATACATGTCTTCAGTGGACACTAAGATCGGCTCTGATCCTCCATATCCTCAAAAATAAACCTGTGTTGACCCGATTGTTTTTTTCTCTGGGGTAGATTCGCAAAGCTGGATTGGTGAGTCATAGTCTGTCTGGGTTTGGTATCATGAGTATGTCAGACAGTTCTTTAGTAAATGTCATTTTAGTAAATGATGCTTTCCATTTCTCTACATACTTTCCAACATTTGATATGTTCTGATTTTAAACTTCTGCTCTTTGGTGGGTTAAGAGTATTGTCTTGTCTTAATATGCATTTCTCTAATTACTGATGAAACTGAGTATTGCTTCACATACTTGTTAGCAAACAAATTTCCTATTTTGTCTATTCATTAAATCCTTTGATCATTTTTTTTTCTATCAATTCATTTCTTTTTGGTTTTTAGGAATTCCATGTGTATTAATCCTCAATTTTAGATGTCACAAATCTTTTCCCAGTCTGTCCATTATTAGATAATTTTTTAATATTTTGTTTATTTTTATTTATTGTTGAAGTATGGTAGGCATACAATGTTATAGTTATATTAATTTTAGGTATATAACATAGTGATTTGACAATTCTATTCTCTTCTCAATGCTTACCATGATACAGATAGTCACTATCTGTCACCATACAATGTTATTACAGTATAATTGACTATATTCCCTATGCTATACTTTTCATCTCTGTGACTTATTTATTTTATAACTGAAAATTTATACCTCTTAATCCCCTTTACCTTTCATCCATCCCTTCACTCACCTCCCCTCTGACACCACCAGTTTGTTCTCTGTATTTAAAATCTGTTTGAGTTTTTTTGTTGTTGTTGTTGGTTCATTTGTATTGTTTTTTAGATTTCACAATTAAGCGAAATCATATGTTATTTGTCTTTTTCTGTTTGATTTCCTTCACTTAGCGTAGTATTCTCTAGGTCTATCCATGTTTTCACAAATGGCAAGATTTCATCCTCTTTTTTATGGCTGAGTAATATTCCTCTGTGTGTGTGTGTGTGTGTGTGTGTGTGTGTGTGTGTGTGTGTGTGTGTATCACATCTTCTTTATCCATTCATCTAAGGATGGACCCTTGGGTTGCTTCCATATCTTGACTATTATAAATAATGCTGCAATAAACATAGGGGTGCATATATCTTTTGAATTAGTGTTTTCATTTTCTTTGGGTAAATACACAATAGTGGAATTACTGGATCATGTGCTATTTCTATTTTTTATTTTTTGAGGAAAAACTATACTGTTTTCCACAGTTGTTGCCCCAATGTACATTTCCACCAACAGTGCATGAGGGTTCCTTTTTTCTCCACATCCTTGCTAACACTTGTCATTTCTTGTCTTTTTGATACTAGACGTTCTGACTGGTGTGAGATGATATCTCACTGTGATTTTGATTTGTGATGATTAGTGATATTGAGCATCTTTTCATGTGTCTGTTGACCATCTTTGTATCTTCTTTGGAAAAATGTACATTCAGGTCCTCTACCCACTTTTAAATCAGATTTTTTTTTTGATGTTGAATTGTATAATATCTTTATATATTTTGGGTAGTAAGTCCTTATCAGATATATAATTTGCAAATATCTTCTCCCATTCAGTAGGCTGCTTTTTTGTTTTGTTGATGGTTTCCTTTGCTATGCAAAAGTTTTTTATTTTGGTGTGGTCCCAATAGTTTATTGTTGCTTTCATTTCTCTTGCCTGAGTAGACATATCCTTAAATATATTGCTAAGGTCGATGTCCAAGAGACTCCTGCCTATGTTTTCTTTTAGAGGTTTTATGGTTTCAGGTCTCACATTTAGGTCTTTAATCCATTTTTGTGTATTAGTTAATTTTGTATATTAGTTAATTTTGTCTATGATTAAATTCACTGATCATAGTGAATTCACATGATTCTTTATATTGATGTGTTAAAATCCAATTAATTTTGTCTTATGATTTGTATTTTTTGGGTCATAAGACAATATTTTTACCCCAAAGTTCCAAGGATAAGAGTCTACGTTTTCTTCTGTTAGCATTTTAGTTTTATTTTCATGTATGTTTTTAAACCCTTATAAATTTCTGTCACACTCTTTTATTTTATTTATAGGACATGTCAACATCAGAAATAATGTCACACATTCCTTTCCTTATTTTTGGTCTCTCTCCCCCCTCTGGAACATAAGCTCCATGAGAAAGGACTTTGTGGGTTTGGTTCTCCACTTTACTTTCAATGCCCAGAACATGCCTGGTGCAATATCTGTTCCATAAATTCATTGTTGAAATATTCTACTTAAACATTGAAAAATGACCCCCAGATATAGAAATTTTAACTCTATAATAGTTTATCCAAATTGGACATTTTTAGAAACATTTAATCAACAGAATTTGTTTCTTAAGGCTTCTTAATTTGTGACTACTAAACGAAGACATCACCAGACAGAAGAATGTTTATCTTTCTATTCCATGGAACTCATTAATTTAATGAATTTACCAAGTTGTTTAACTGTATGAAAAATAGAAGTGCTAAGACAGATTCTTTTATGCTATTTAGAATTGTAATTTGATCTGTCAAATTACCCCTGAATTTTGGCTATAATGTTAGGTATGGCAACAATTAGAAAAAACATAACAGCTTCAGGTCTAAACACAGATTGAACATAAATGCATTCTGAGTCTGTGGTTAAGATCTGATGTATAATTGCATCACCTCACACTGGCACTCTGCCCTTAGCCCCTAATCCCTTTGTACATTTCCATAGCTTTCTTTCCTACCCCTTTCCCCCAAATTCCTTCCACTCCTTGGCTTTCATGTGTCTTCAATGGCTAAATCTAGGGCTCTTCTTCAGCCAACTGCCCTAGGCCGACTTTAATTGGCCCTCCACTCCCCATGTGGGAACTAAATTTCAGTTCCCTCTTGTCTGCTGAGGACAACCCTGCGGTGCACCTCATGCTCCGGAGTTCCCTTGAGGGATCAAGCTGGAGCTACCCTTTTGCCAGAGACCACACCTTGGTCTCTATTATGACTCATACTCCTGGGAAACACCTCCTTAAAAAATGACTTGTACACAGATCCTCTTTGTATGCTAAACTACTGAGAAGCCCAACCTCACACAATAATTGATGGACGCCAGCAAGACTCATGAGCCTCCACTCTTAGAGCTGAAACAAGACAATGAAGTTTAGTTCTACCTTAACTCTATCTGTTTTTCAGAGTTGAGGAAGCCAGCCCCCAATGCCAAAAAGAAAGCGTGTTTAGAAGTTCTAAGGAATTTTAAGGAATAATGCAAACTCATTTGTAATTTTTTTAAAAAAATTCTGAAGATGGGATAGGTTTTTTTAAACTCATGCCAGGAGAAATATGACCAAGGAGCAAAGAGCTAATTAGGAGAAATTGATACATCAGCGATTCTGCAGTGCGGGAGACTTTCTCTTAGAACATTAAGAACTTCACATAATTAATGGAGTGTTTCAAAGCAGATGCCGATCCTAGATTACACCTAAGGAAAACAGTTAAATCTGTTAACTGCCGGCAAATACTCATAAAAATGTGATCTCTTCTGAACTGACCCAGCAGTAATGTGGTTTCTCACCAAAACTTTACCAGAGGCAAAATGATTTCCAAATATGCTTTCTTGCTGACCTCTGAAGCTGTTACTGATTTTCATTAGACCCAATTTAGTTTTCCCTGGTAAATTGTTTATTATTAAAATATTTTTGAATAGGTATAGTTATATGACTCAAAACAGTCTCACATTTCTGTTATAATTGGCCTGGTCCCCACCCCCATTCCCACAGATAACCATTATTAGTTAGAGGGGTGTGGCTGTGTGGGCTTCTTTTGAATTTTCTAAGGGATGCATACTGCATATTAGCTTCCCATTTAACTTTGATGGCAATGAATGAAGATGGGTCCTTCCCATTTAACTTTGATGGCAATGAATGAAGATGGGTCCTATGAATGAACATGTCCGATTCTCATTTCTTGAGATGTGACCCTTACCTATTCAATTCCACATGTCCGTGTTCACTGTATATTTTGTGTTATCAGTTATTAAGACCTGACTCTACCTGTTCATTGGCCAAACATTTTTTTCTAAACCAGAGGGAGAGATGCAAATAATATAATGAGGAAACGTGGAAAGTCACTCATGCATAGCCCTTTTTAGCCTTTGTCTTGAAGCCTACATAGAATAGAGAATTAAACATTAACTTTTAAAGAAGGCAAATAATCTTTATAATCTCCCTCAAAACTAATTTTTATTTTAACTAGGCATTGTTAAATTATAAAACTAATACGTAAATACATTTTCATTGTTTAAAAAAAATCAGTGATATGTAAAATTAAGTTACAACTTGGTGACTTTTCCAGCCCCCACAGATTCTATCCCCAGAGGAAACCATGGTAATCAGCTTTGTCTTTACCCTGTCAGACACTTTTCCTGTACATTTAAGTACACTTGTGCATCTATAGACATAACAGCTTTGTTTTTGTTTGTATATATGTGCTTATTTTCATGAATGGAGTCTGCAAAACTGCTTTTCCCACAAAAAGATAAAATTTGATTTTTTTACATCATAACATATACATCCTACCTAATAGTCTGATACTGGGCAAGTTACTTAATTTCTCTTTGTTTTAGATTTATTTTTTATCTGTATAATGACAATAGTAATGAAACCTGCCACATTGGGTTATTGCGATGACTGGGTGAGGTAATGCTATGAAATTAGCCCTTCCACCTCTTCAAGTGTTTATTGGACATTTGCATTCCTTTTGCTATAAATTGTCCATTTATGTCATGATTCCATTTTTCTATTTGATTATTTTTCATATTGACCTAAACATTTATATCATTAATTAGCCTTATGTCTGTCACATTTATGCAAACATGTTTTCATAGCTTATTTATTTTCCATTGACTTTGTTGATGGCATTTGAGTTTTTTGCTTATGGGCTAATGTATTATTTCATTTAAGACATGTATGTGTAGCATATTTATATAAAGCACTGTTGACCTTATAAAACTTATATTCTTATGGAGTAGATGGAAAATTTACAAATAGATATACCATATCATGTCAGCTAAGTATCTGGAAAATGCCAAGTACTTTAAGGACAAAGCAGGGTAAAGATATAGGGAGAAGAGAAGTGGAAGTTGCACTAAATTGGTGATATTTGAGGGGTGCCTGGGTGGCTCAGTCGGTTAAGCGTCTGCCTTCGGCTCAGGTCATGATCCCAGTGTCCTGGGATCAAGCCCCATGTAGGGGTCCCTGCTCAGTGAAGAGCCTGCTTCTCCCTCTCCCTCTGCCTGCCGCTCCCCCTACTTGTGCTCACTCTCTCTCTGTCAAATAAATAAATAAAATCTTTAATAAAAAATAAGACAAAATAAAATGGTAATATTTGAATGAAGATCACAACCAAGTTAGAGAATGCGCCATGGATATGTGGAAATGCCTGTGTTAATAGAGTCCTAGGCAGTAAGAGTAGCAAATTCAAAGTTCCTGAGTCAGACACAGGTTTGGCATGTTCTGGAACCAGAAAGGGCTACTGTGGCTTGAACACAGTGAGCAAAGGGGAAGAAGCAGCAAGTGAAATTGAGTAAGTAGCCATTGATTAGATCGTGTACATTCATAAAGACTGTAGAAAGATTCGTGTGTATGTGGGTGTGTGTGTTTTCTGTACATTAAGGGAAGTTACTAGAAGATTTTTAACAGGGAATTGACATGGTCTGACCTTAGTACTAGCAGGGAGACCAGATGGGAAGTTATTGCAATCATGTGGGGTGAGATTTAGTGACCTAGACTAGGGTAGTATGTAGGAAATTGGTAAAAGATAGTTATATTTGGTTATGTTGGAAGTAGAAATTTGTTAGAATTTACCAAGAAAATGGGGTAGAAAGAAAGGAAAACTCAGAGATGATGTCAAAAGTTTTGCCTTGAGCAATTGGGTAATGGCATTATTATTTAGTAGGGCATAGTAAAAAAAGTGAAGAATAGATTTATGAGTGAGGGGGAGTGGAAGGTAGAGGCTTCCAGTTATGTAATGAATAAGTCGTGGGGATGAAAGGCACAGCATAGGGAATGTAGTCAATGGCATTGTAATAGCGTTGTATGGTGACAGATGGGAGCTACACCTGTGATGAGAAGGGCAGAACATAAATCACTATGTTGTACACCTGAAACTAATTGAACATTGTGGGTCAACTATACTTAAATAATAGTAATAAAAAGGAATAAATTTATGGGTAGAGATCAAGCTGTGTTTGATGTATTATATTTGAAATGAGTTATGAGGTGGCCAAGTAGAGATGTTAAATAGGCAATTGAATATGGAAATTAAGGGGAGAGGACAGAGCGGGCGGGTGTGGGGGGAATATAAATGTGAGAATCATTAGTGTATGGATGGCATTTAAAGTAATGTGACTGGAGGAGACCACTTAAGGTTTAATGATAATAAGGAGATGAAGAACACCTGGGGAACTCCCAACTTTTAGAAATCAGGAAGAGGAGGTAAGTTCAACAAAGGAAGACGAGCAAATGCGGCTGAAAGGTAAGAGAAAAACCAGGACCGTATTGTGTCCTGGAAGCCAAGTGTGGAAAATGTTTCTACTGTGTACAATGCTCCTGAGAGGTTGAGTACTATGAGGCCTGAAAGCAGACCGGTGGATTTAGCAATACGGAGGTTACTGGGACCTTGAAAACAGCAGCACTAGGGACAATAGCCAGATTAAAGTGGGAAGAAGAAATAACATGTCATTTTTTCTCTTTAAAGCATCTGCATTTCAAATCAAACTGCAAAAGGGCTTTCCTATGCAAAGATTCTATAAATAGATGATACCAGACATTATAATGGAATTACCTGAGACTTGATTTTGTCAAAGGCACTGATAGATACACAATCCACAACAAGACGTGAGACTGAAATAAAGGTTGTAGGAGAATATTGATTTCCATCCTTGGCTGACCACTTACCTTTAATGAATCTTAAAGAGGTTAAGAAAAAAGATGATTGGAAATTCAGAGAATTTTTGGATAGAATATTGGCGTTCTGTGATTCTTCCTAACCACAGAAGGGAAGGTGCTTTGCCTTTCAGACAAGAACAAGGGTTGTAAAACAACTTGGAGAGCTTACTAAATGCCCTTCACTGCCACCATGTCTGACTCATGCCTGAGCCACCCAAAAGGCAAGTCTTGGGCTGGCTTTCTGGTGGTGCTAGGAAAGAGGTTACTGTTGCTTCAGAATCATCCTAGACTCTCAAGTTCAAGGCAGTGCTGTATGGTTCTCCCACGTCTGATAGGGGGCCATGTCAGAAGAAAGGCAATATGAGCCTGTTTTGGTTCTTACCTAGGAGGTGTGTATCAGTTAGACTTTGTGGTGTAACAAACCAACCAACAATTCAGCAAATGTTTATTATTTTCATGGGCCAACTGTGTGATTGTTCTGTGGATGGCTGGCAGCATGGCTGGGCTGGATTGCCAAGGAGAGCTTCATTCATTCGTGTGGCTGTTGGCTAGACATGAGCTAAGATGATGGTGATGACATGTCTGTCACCAGCAGGTCAGCCTGCCCTGTTCACATGGTGGTGGTCACAGGGAGAACTAAAAATGTCCAAGAATAAGTTTTCCTTCTGCCCCTCTTTTAAACATTTTCTTTACATAAGTATTGTAGGTTCATGGTTATTTATATTTTTGTTAATATTATTACCAACAACGACATAATAGTGAAGTTAACTTTACTTTTCAACATTTATTAGCAATTAATTTTGGAATAAATAATCAATATTTTGAGATGTCGTGGATGATTATGAAAAATAAAACATTTCAACCAATTTTCACTGATAAGACCTGCTTAGTTATTTTTTAATTAGATTTTCTACTTTGGATATACTTCTGTGCTGAGCTCACAGAGATGAGGTTGTCACTATTGTATTTCTATCTACTCCACTTATATTCTTTGCAGTTTTCTTTTAATATTTTAATGTTCTGTAATTTGAGGTCTAAATATTATCAACAGGTAGTTAATATAATTTTCTCTCATTTATGATTGTAAAATATCTTTATTTTTCTCACTTCAGGATTATTACTTTGAATTCAAGGTTATAGGTCTCTTTTTCTACATTCTTATTTTAATAACAGATTTCTCCAAACTTGGTGGAAATTTGGCAATACATTTTTATAATTCAGAAAAAAGCTAAGCTAAATTCATATTTAATGAGTTATTTTTTATAGACTACTTAAATATTATAAAATTATAAGGATTAATCTTCCAAAATTTCAAGGATAAATTTCTTTCTAGTATCTTGAAGCTTCTATTTGCAAATAGATGTTTAAACAGCTACACTCTTCCCTTGCTCCAAGAATGTTCTTCCTTCCACTGAAAGTGAATCTTAAAGACAGAAATAAATGTGGCCAAAGACTTTGCTTGAAACCTTATAAAATAATTCAAATATTAGAATTGTGACACATACCAGAGATTTTGTCCTCCCTGCAACAAGCACCACACAAAGACTATTATTATGCTAGTTACAAATCAGTAATATCTGTTCAGTACTATAACCACGGTTTGCTGAGCCCTTATTCCATGCATTTACATTGTACTAAGCATTGCTATACAATTATCTAATTTAATTCTCATAATGATATGTGAAGCAAATGTTTACTTTTTATTTACAGATGAGAGAATTGAGGCCCAGAGGAGTAAAGTGACTTACTTCTTAAGGTCACCCAGCTAATAAGTGGCAGAAGAAGGATCTGGACTCTAGTGAGTTTGAAGCCAGAGGCCATGCGCTTTATCAGCTTTGCTCCTACATTTAATACACCCTTTCTAGGAAACAGCTTGAGTGAAACAACTTGAGTGAATAAAGAGATGTTAGCTTAGTAAGGAGGAAGTATATTTACAGAAGACAATGACTGTATTTAAGTGTAAGATTTGAGTTTTTTGCTAGGTCAGGTAGAGAGGTCTTTTAGCTAGGGTGAATTAACGAGGTTTCACTATTAGTATTTTTTTTTTTAACATTTTTTTTTAAGATTTTATTTATTCATTTGAGACACAGAGATAGAGAGAGAGAGAGAAAGCATGAGCAGGGAGAGAGGCAGAGGGAGAGGGAGAAGCAGGCTCCTCCCTGAGCCAGGAGCCCGATGCGGGGCTCGATTCCAGGACCCTGGGATCATGACCTGAGCCGAAGGCAGACGCTTAACCATCTGAGCCACCCAGGCGCCCCTCACTATTAGTATTTTTGTATTATGACATTATCAAGGATTGAATGGTTTTAGAACCTGAACTGTATCCGGGTCTTCTAAAAACATTTACTATAAGGATAAAAAATAATGATCTGAACAATGTGCAAAGTTTTCACCGTAACGACATTATGCTAACATATATTTTGAAGCTCAGTCTGAAGGTCAGCCACGAAAGCCTCAGACGGCAGAGCACATCACCAGGGGAAGAAGCGGTAAGGCCGGCTCTCAGGGGCTCCCACAATGCACAGCGGAGGCGCAGGGCAAGGAGTTTTTCCTGCCAGCGCTCAGCCTGAGGCACTAAATCCCACAGTCCGGCCCACTGGTGCCCTCTGCAGGTCAGATGAATGCTTTACAGCCCTGGGTTTCTACTGTGAAAAAGGTCTCGGTAATGGAAACTTCGAGTTAAATTGCCTCCTATAGTGTCATTCCTATGCTTGGCACTTAACTAGGTATTAGCTGGGGTGATGGTGATGACATGTCTCTCATCCTTCAGCAGGCTAGTCTGGGCTGTTCACATGCTAGTGGTCACAGGGAGAATTGAAAATTTCGAAGTGTGCTTTCCCTATACTCCTCAATTGCATTTTAGAAATTTTTGTACATAGGTGTTATGTAACTATAATGCAACACTCATATTTCAACTTTTTAAGGTGTTTAACTAACTCAATTTTTTTTTTTTTTTTTTTTTTTTTTAGAAAAAGGAGAGTGAGACACAGAGCTGGAGATGACAGAAGTAGATTTTCCTTTAAAATGGAAATTAAAGTCTTTGAGAGGCTGTGTGGCATATTGCAAAGAATATTCTCTGAAATGACAACACAGTGATCACATCCTAACTTTCTCATTCACTGGCTGAGGACTTTGAATATGTGGTTGAACTTCTGTGAACCTCAGTGTTCTTATCTGTGAAACGGAGTTAGTATCTTTATTAGTTTATTATAAAAGTTAGATAAAATGAGCCATGTAGAGCACATGGTAACAGGACCTCTGAAAGCAGGTATTATTTCTTGATCAATTAAGTTTTAAAATTTTACGTGAGAACAAAGCAAGCTAGAGTAAGGATGGAAGGGTTGGGGGTCACAGAAGAAAGTAGGCCACACAGAAGAAGTCTGTGTGGAGTCCTCATGTAAAACCTACCTCCGTAAATACATCATGTATAAAAAAGTAGAAAAAAGAACACAAAATGTAAACACATGTTTCAAGCATAATAAAAGAAAAGCCATTTCAGGTCAATGTACATTTTTTTCTAAACTAGAAACCTAAACCTGTGGTCTTTGTTCAGAGTCATACTTTAACTTTTGGTTAAGCTTAAGATTTTCTAACAAAGAGAAGTTTGGTAAAGAGACAGTCTCTAGCTTTGTTTTTTCATCTATTATGTAACTTCACTAGGGTTTTGGGGTTTGGTTTTTAGGCTAAATAAAAAATTCATATAAAATGCTTAACACTTATTAGCCTGGGCCTGGTTCTACATTCTTCACATATATTAACTTATTTGACTCTCATACCAATCCTTCAACCGAGGGGCTAGAGGGGCTATTATTTTTCAAAAGAGCGAAACTGATGTAGAAAGAATTTTAAATTGTCAAAAATGACACGGTTTATAAGTGTTGGATCCAAATCCGTCTTGGGCAATCTGGTTTCAGTGTCTATGTTTGTTTGTTTGTTTGTTTTAAGATTTTATTATTTATTTATTTGAGAGAGGGAGAGAGAGAGAGTGAACACAAGAGCAGGGGGAGGAAGGAGCAGGCTCCAGCTGAGCAGGGAGCCTGATTTGGGGCTTGATCCCAGGACCCTGAGATCATGACCTGAGCCGAGGGTAGACAATTGACTGAGCCACCGAGGCATCCCTCAGTGTCTACATGTTTAACTGTATATTCAACTTTGAAGAATTTTTAAAATATGCTATTTAAGACATTGCTATTAGGATTAATATTAATCAGGCCATTGCTTTTCACACTCAGGTAATGAAGTTAATATGAACAGCATGGGACCATTTAGGGTGATCAAAATCAAGCATTATTCTTAGAGTTCTGGATACTGTGAAACTAGAACAGGATGTGATGTTTCTCTGCACTTAAATAGATTTGATTTTCTTTGGTTGCTTAGGTTTTTCTGCAGTGTTAGGTCACTAATGCACCTCCTAATAGCAGTGGTAACTTGAAGTATGAGGTTTAGGTCAGGAGACAAGATTCAACTAAAGTGATTTTTTGAAGTTAAACTATGATTAAACTATCTACAATACAGTACTTCAAAAACAAACAAAACGTGATCTGTGTACATATTTGAAAGAGTTAAGAATAATTTAATCATCTTCGTCTGTTTAGGCTGCTATCACAAAATAGTACAGACTGAGTAGCTTATAAACAACAGAAGCTTGCTGTTCACTGTTCTAGACACTGGGAAGTCTAAGATCAAGGTGCAGCAATTGGGTGTCTGGTGCTGGCCCACTTCCCGGTTCATAGGTGGCCCCATGGTCCCATTCCCCCTTCCCCCCCCCCCAGCCCTACTGTGTCCTTACATGGAGGAAGAGGACAGAGAGCTCTCTGGAGTCTCTTTCATAATGGCACTAATCTCTTGGTGAAGGCTCCACTCTCATGACCTAATCACCTCCCAAAGGCCCCACCTCCTAATACCATCACACTGGGGATTAGATTTCAGCATATGGTTTAGGGGGGAGAGGAAGGGGATAGGGGAGAGGGTGGACACAAACATTCAGTGTATAGCATTAACTATATATATGAAAGCAACTATATCCTGCCTAACCCTTTCCCACACTAGACTCATAACTTAAAAAGTAAAATAAAATATAACCAACAAAACAAAAACTACTTTTATTCTTCTGATAGCACTAAAGACTGTGCCTGTAACAATATATTAACTTTATTTTTTTAATTTTTTTTAAGATTTATTTATTTATTAGAGAGAGACAGCATGAGCAGGGGGCAGGGGCAGGGGCAGAGGGAGAGAGAGAATCTCCAGCAGACTCCTTGCTGAGCATGGAGCCAAGGCAGGGCTCAATCTCATGACCCTGAGATCATGACCTGAGCTGAAACCAAGAGTTGGATGCTTAACCGACTGAGCCACCCAGGTGCCCCCAATGTATCAACTTTAAATTTATCTTAGTTTCAGCCTCCTTGTCTTTGCGGTTCAGCTTATCACCATTCTCAGTTCCTTGACTCATCAGCTCTGCAAGGTTTAACCACACATGAAACCTCCAATTCTTCCATTTCCATTTGATGTAAGAGCATTTTAATGCCCCCTTTTCCCCCTTTATCCCTTCTTACCCTCACCCTACCCTCGATGTTTGTCAGTTTTGTGGAAGTTAAGAACATTTATATTCTGTTTTATGACAATAGTGAAGTACCATGTGATGTGCCTATAGGTTTTTCCCTAAGCAACAGAGTCTGCATTTACACTACTATGACCACAGAAATATTGTTCACTTCAAAGCCAAGTAGTGTACCATGGTTTACATTACCTTTTCTAAAGCCAGATTTGTCCCAAATCTGTGCCACTAGGTGGAAACTGTCCCTAGCATTAGGTACACATGGTCCTGTTTTATGCTGAAATAATTCTTTGATCCTATCTTCATGATTTTTTAAGGGCTTGATGAGTGTTCTGCTGATATCCTGGGTGTGTTGTCATTTTTACGTTAATTTAGTCCTTTAAAAATGGACCCTCTTGGGGCGCCTGGGTGGCTAAGTTGGTTAAGCAACTGCCTTCGGCTCAGGTCATGATCCTGGAGTCCCGGGATTGAGTCCCCCATCAGGCTCCCTGCTCAGTGGGGAGTCTGCTTCTCCCTCTGACCCTTCCCCTTCTTGTGCTTTCTCTCTCATCTCTCTCTCTCAAATAAATAAAAAATCTTTTAAAAAAATGGACCCTCTTTTTAATGGAATCTCAGATGGGAGGATGGATAAACAAATAAAAATATTATTATTAAATAGTAGTATAAGCCACATAATGCTTAAGCAAGAGATGATGTTAGGAGAAACTTTTAAAAGAAAGAGTATTGCCTATCACTACAGGACCAGCAAACTTAGGGCTAGAAGTCTCTCCTTTCTTTTACAAATCAGGAAAACAAGGCGGAGTAAGTTAATTTGCTAAAATTACACAACTAGTTAGTATCAGTCTAGAATGAATGGCAATTCTATCTGAGGGGATTCTTTACTTCTTACCTGATGACGTCTTAGCTGCTCTTAAGGGTACCTGATGACTATTTGGGCTTAAAGAATTAGAACTTGGTGCACCAGGCACCTTTAGATAACTCAAATCAATAAAGGCTTAATAAGGTACTTTAGTTTTAGTTGCCCTGACTCTTGGCCTATCCTTTGTGCACTCCTCATAGAGCAAGGAGAAGCTAGAGGCTTTTTACTAAGCAAATCTCAAAATACTAGAACAAACCTACAGCTAATATAGTTTCTCTTCCGAGTTCCCTTCAGGGAAGAAAAACGTATTTTTTAAACTCCCTTTCAATAAATGATTTATTTTGCAATATTTTATGTAATCATACTGCAGTTAAATTTTAACCAGAGATAATGATCACTCTAGGTTGTCATTTTTATTTTCCAAAACTTAAAATACAATTTGAGTCGATTTACCCAGGTGAATATAAAATAATTTTGGCATTTTAAATTATAATTGCTTATCAATGACAATAAGTGACAAGGAGCACAGTAAAATATTTTTGTGTGTTCGGACACATTTTTCCAGCTGTAGAATTGCAAAGGACATTGTATAATAAAATTGCTTCACTAATGCCCCTGAGGTTATAGGACACCGAGTATTTTGTTATTTCTGCCAACACTATGGAGTTTAGATTTTGAAGAGTAAAGTAAAAACTATAAATCTAGACTAACACTTCTCTTCAACGGATACTTCATAAGAAAATTAAAATTCCATTTCCATCATAATTTTTCTCCAAAAGTGTTACCTACCTGTAAAGTCTTGTTGAGATTGTGTTTTCAGAGTTAATGCTCCTCCATTATAAATTCATAAACACTAAGAGCTGGAAGAGAGCCAGATTCAACCAACTAACTGTATAATCAGGTAAATGGACGCACTGAGAATTTAAATGACTTCCTCAAATGGGTCCACAGCTAACTACTGGGAGCCTCAGTGATAGCTGACCAATTTTTGATACTTTGTAATTCCATTTTTATTCAGTTCAACATATGTTTAAATTTTTTTCTTATGACTTCTTTGATACCTGGTTACTTAGAAATGTTATTTAATTTCTAAACATTTGGGGGATTTTGTAGATATCTTTCCCTTGTTGATTTGTGATTTAATTCCATTGTGGTTGGCGAATACTCTTTGCACAATTTCTTTTCTTTCCAGTACATCGGGACTTCATTTATGACACAGAAAATAATCTCTTTTAATAAGAGCTCTTTGTAAACTTCAAGAGAACACTTTTTTTTTCTTTTTTATTTGTTGGAAGTCACCCACCGAGGGTGTTTCTGAATTTCCTGGGAAGCTGCTATGCTGCCTGAAGAACTCTCTGGAAAGCTGTCCGTGGGTGTCTCATGGAAACTTCGCTGGAAGCAAGCTCACCTGGGTGCCCCACTTGCTGGTTGAACACTGTAGGAGCAAGAAAGGAAAAAAAGCACCTTTGATAAAGAGTAGCCCCTTCCTCCTCCTGCTGTATCCTTCAGCTCCCTCTACTGGCAAAGCTTACCATCTTACCAGCTAGAAAGGGAGAAATGTTCGTAACTCAGCGCCACGATCACAAATAAGACAATGAAGAGTGGATCTGGAGCTGAGAGGCAATAAATTGATGTAACTGGCACACCTTAAATAGTATTATTTACATAATTCTTGCTAAGCTTTATGAAAATATATCTTATTTTCTCTATTGTCTTTTATCAATAACAATCATCATCAACAATAAGGAGACTAGAAATTAAAATCCTTGGAACATCCACAAAACAAGTAGAATCATGACATTTCCTATACTTTTCATCTTTTAATTATTAATGCAATAAAAATAAGCTGTCAGAAATAAATGGATTTATCAGTAGATGGTGCTATATGCCTTATATTTTAATTTTTTCCAGAGAGCTTAACAGGGTTTTGATTTCCCTTTATATAACTGCTACTTACCTTTAAAAAGGTATAGTATGCAACTTATATTTAAATAATTTACAAAAGTACTTAAAATTTAAATCATATTTGGCAAACTGGGCACACTCACCAAATATTAAAAAATGCAAATAGAAAAAAATGCAACCAGTGAAGATTTCAGAGCAGTACACATTCTGCCAGCTGTCTGGTAAGTTAGTTCTTAATTGTAAGTACCTCAGTTTGTGTAAAAAATAAAGTAATATTGATAGAAAATACTAAAGTCACTCACTATACCTTTGTTGGATTGATTTTTTAGTGATTTGAGATATAAGCATTCATTCTTCCAAATTGGAAATGGATGGCATGGTGGCATAAATTATCGAAGACAGCTTTCCCCAATTTATTTACCTAATCAAAAAAATGTCAGTTTTAGCATCATAGATGCAATCAGATTGTAGAAATCAAAGACAGTGTTACCTAGAGCTTTAACAAGAGGTAAGTAGTTAACTGTGCTAGGAATGAGAGCTGGACATGTTCCAGAGATGGGAATGTTTTGTGATTGCAAGGAAATAAGAAAGGATAGAAGAGTAAGTTATATTCAAACTTGTACCAGCTTAAAAACTTCAGCCATATGATTTCACTTATATGCGGAGCCTAAAAAAACAAAACAAGTGAACAAAGCAAAACTCATAGATGCAGAGTGTAGAGTGGTGGTTATCAGAGGGGAAGGGTGTTGGGGGTAAGTGAAAAGGGGCAGAGGCCCATTGTATGGTGTGACAGGTGACGACTAGATTTATTTGTGATCACTTTGTACTGTATGCAAATATCAATTATGTTGAACACCTGAAACTAATATAATGTTATATTCTAATCTTAACTCCATGAAAATGTCAATGATAAATATTGAATACGATTTTTCCATTTCACACAAAAAATACAGATTTTCATATTAGAAAAAGGAATATCACTTTGGTTTGGAGAGTATATACCATCCCATTTATATCCTAAAAATAGAGTTCAAAATTTGACTTATAAGGTTTTGCAGAAACCTAGTGACTTCAGAACACTGCTGTGCATTACTCTTTCTGACAACACTGTCCCAGTTATTTTGGGAGGATCGTCAGTGGAATATATTTTGTTGTTTGTCCTCCAGGTTACAAATGCCCAGTTTGTATGTAAATTGCCTTTACATATAAACATGTACTTCTACAACACTTCACCTCCACTCAAGTCTCTGTGATTGTTGCTTTGAGCATCATGAAAGCAAACCAAACTTTTAGATCTGTTTTTCTTGGTGTGACCTGTATCAACATAATTATGTGGGACACTTAAAACAAATGACTCCTAAGAGTAGAAAGTGAGAATTTGCCCCAAAGTCAGGCTTTGAACTGTCACTGTATTCTATAACATGTTTCCCCCCATTCCTGAATCCATAGAACCATGTATTTTTCTGTATGGCCCATTCTCTACCGAAAAGTAAGGGAAAAAAACCTAAAAAATAATATAATAACATAATCACATTCAATCTTAATCACATTTGCTCAATTTACATATAGGTATACATAAATCCCCCACCCTTTTTTTTTTTTTTTTTTGGTCTTCATGTATTTAACAAAAAATAGTCTGCAATGGATGGAAATCAATAACCATTTACAACAGGATTAGTATAAGGAAATTTTCTGAATTCTAAACAGGTGACTTACAAATAAATGTTTCTGAGCGATAACTAATTTAAATATTGAGAGTCATAGGCATATATGGGTATATGTTCTACATCCCAAGTATCAAGCCATCATTATTTAAAGAAAATGACTTACTAAATGACTTCCTTATAACACAATGTTGATTTTTAAAACCTTAATTATTTTTATAAGTTCTCTTTTAAGTTATGAAGACTTTTTTTAGTGAAATTCATTTGTTCTTCCCAAAGAGGATCACTTCATCTGCTTATATCTCTGGACTATTTTGTGTCTTTATTTTCTGCTGTATGCTCTCAATCCATTGTTGCTTTGTTATAGCAATGTTGAAGGATGCTAAATTCATTTCAAGTTTCTGTAATTTCTTTAATGTCAATTAATATAAAATTAGCAAAATGATAGAATAGTAGAGGAAGAAATGCACTCTTTGGAAAGGCTGAAATGTACTTCTGAAATAGACCTAAAAATTATTGTACTATCATGTACTTTAAAAAATAAATTTTTTTAAGTAAACTCTACCCCCAACATGGGGTTCAAACTCACAACCCTGAGATCAAAAGTTGCATGCTCTACTGAGTAAGCCAGCCAGGCACCCCTGTACTATCATGTGCTTTAATAATTACTGAAGTATGGGGGCCCCTGGCTGGCTCCGTCAGTAGAACGTGCAACTCTTGATCTCGGGGTTGTGAGTTCGAGCCCCATGTTGGCTGTAGAGATTACTTAAATAAAATAAAATAAAATATTTAAAAATTAATTGTGTAGTGTGGTGATCATGAAGTGTGCTCTTTTTTGACAGATTTGTCAAGGTCAACTTCAAAATCTGAGCTTTCAGATTTTTTAAATAAGAGAAACAGAATAAAACTAGAGGTCGGATGTTTAAGGTTATGCAATATATTTATATTTATAAATATATCCTAAGAATAACAGCTAATTTTATCATTTTAACATTAACATTCATCAATGAGAGAGCAAAGGATGTTTGTTTTCAAGAACAATAACCAAAACTTTTTCAATTTTGTGCTTTCTCTTTCTCTTCCATTCTCTTCCCTTTCCTTCTCTTCCCTTTCATTCCTAACTATCTCTCCAGAACAATTTTGTCCTAAAGTCCTAGGTAGAAAGATAGAGAAATATAGGGAGGAGGAAAGGGAAGAAGCAGAAAGAGAGAGAGAGAGGATGAGAGAGAGAAAGAGTGGAGGGTCAGAGACCTAGGAAGGACAGCTGCCTTGAAGTATTACCTGGTGCAGAGCCTGAGCGAGGAGAGAAGGAAGCTCATGTGACAGGCACTTGGTGAGGGGTGTCCGAGCAGGGGAGAGGAAGGCATTCTTGCAGGCGGCAGATCTGAGGACGGAAGTCAGAGACCATGCAAGGGAAGGAGGGGATACATGTGGTAGGGAGTAGGCACAAGCATGGAAATCCGAGTAGGCTGAGGGGGTCCATACAATTTGGAGTGCTTAGCTAGAGTACTGTGGTGAATGGCATCCCTGCAGTGGGGAACCACGACCTTGAGCACCAGAGCCTGAGCAGGGTAAGGACAGCATGCACAGGGTGCTGAGAGATGGCAGGCTGTGCGGATTCATAGCCTGAGGAGCACATTTCTGAGCATCTGAGGCAGCTCTGTGAGGGGTAGTGGACATCCAAGTGGGTCTCAGCACAATTTGATTTAAAACTATAGACTGAATATACTACAAAACAAATTTGCATCCTAGGAGGAAATACTTGCTCTTTATGGTTATGACACAAAGTCATCCTAGTTGTGATATTAATAACTGTTTTCAGTCATTGGATTTTATGAAGCTTCACATTTTATAGTTTTCTTAAATCAAGAGGTGTCAGTGAGAAAGCAAGGGATTGGGGCACCTGGGTGGCTCAGTCAGTTAAGCGTCTGCCTTCAGCTCGGGTCATGATCTCGGGGTCCTGGGATCAAGCCCTGCATAGGGCTCTCTGCTCAACAGGGAGTCTGCTTCTCTCTCTCCCTCTCACCTTCTCTCTCAAATAAATACATAAAATCTTTTAAAAAAAATAAAAAATAAAAGAAAGGAAGGGATGTTCTTGGAATAGCTCTCCTGGTTTCCTTGGTTTCTTAGAGAAACACTGGCCAGCATTTTCCACCAGTAGAGTCTAAGACTTCCTCATCATGTCTGAGCATGTTTAAAGATTCTGGAACATCCCTCAGGCTTCCCCCTGTCTTCCCTTCTTGGTGACTAAGGCACAATTGACATTTGTCTATCTAATGCTATACACTGGAATGCACTTAACCTAACCTTTCAATGAGCACCTTTAGCTGTTCATGGTTTGGGAATAACCTACATTCCACGCACATTTCTATACCTCATATATAAAAATTCAAATATACGATAGGGGTTTTAGGACCAATTTTCATCTCTCATCCAACTATTGAGCAGCATTCCCTGCCCTACCAGACTCACAAGGAGAGTTTAAGCTTCTGATTGGATATCTCTTATGACAGAAAACTCATTACCCACCAGATTGCCCATTCTATTTTCACTTAGAATGATAGTTTTTGCCTTGAAACAAAACTATCTCCCTGTATCTTTGGGTTCATGAGAACTCATTCTATACCTTAAAATCACAAGAAATGGAATGTACACCATTTTCCCATGACAATCATTCAGATACTTAGCACATCATTCTCTGCTCACTCGTGTCTTCTCCACAATAAATAGCCCTAGTCCCTTCCATAACTCATTAGATGAGATGGTTTTCTGAGTCATGTTATCTCATCTACCTGATTGTGATTTGTTTGTCTTAACATGTTCCCATTTCTTGATCTACATATGCAGAACTGAACATGATATTCCAAATAATTTTATCTCCACGATTTTGGTATTAATATAAGCAATTTAACATTTTTTGTATGAAAATAAGCTCTGCTTACTATCTTTGCAATTTTTCAGTAATCTAAGACTGTTCTAAATAAGAAGTTTAATTAAAAATTGCTGAATTGATTTTAAAGAACAGAGAGAGAGTTTATGTTTCCTGTCCCTTTTTAAAAAAAATTATTTATTTGAGAGAGAGAGGGAAAGAGCTAGAGAGAGTAAGAGGGAGGAGCAGAGGGGGAGAGAGAAGCAGACTCCCCACTGAACAGGGAGCCTGACATGGGGCTCAATCCCAGGACCCTGAGATCATGACCTGAGCCCAAGGCAGACACTTAACCAACTAAGCCACCCAGGTGCCCCCAAAATTGCTGAATTGATTTTAAATAAAAATACAACTATTGAAATATTTAATTCAACATATTAAACATTCACACACTCATATACATGAACACTTTCATTTTTTATAGAAAAAATCTTGAAATCCCACTATTAAACTTAATACGTAAGTTTAATAAGTCACTTAATTTCAGTAGACCAGTTTTCATATCCAGGAAATGATATATTTGGATTAGATATTCTCTAAATTTTATAAAATTTTTAAATTAAAAAAGCAGCACTTTTTTAATACATTATTTTCAGTAGAATTTAATACATTATTTTCAGTAGAATTTAGAAGCTATGCCAGAGCATTCCAAATGCTCAGTAACTTAGTAGTACAACAAACTTTTCTGACAGTTTCTGTAATACTCCATGAGATGGTGCTATGTTACTACAAGAAAATATTCAGATCTCCACGATTTCATAAAGTTGGCATTAATTATCCTTATCTGTTAGTTTGCATCTATTTTTTTAAAAAACTGTTTGAGAAAAAATATAGTTAATCAATGTAACTAACAAAGGAATTAACTTATGATAAAATCCATTACTTAAATCAGAGGGTGGCAAATTTCCTTAAAGGACCAGACAGTAAATACTTTAGGATTCATGGGCTGTATTGTGGTCTCTGTCACTACTACTTAAAATGCCACTGTATTAGAAAAACAGCCAAAGACAATTTATGAATAAACGTATGTGGCTGTGTGCCAGTAAGACTTTATTTACCAAAACAGATGGCAGGCTCATGGGCTGTGGTTTGATGATCCTGGATATACATCACAGATGAAATTGAGCCACGATTTATGTCAGTTTGCAAACTGGCCTCCATACACAGAGGGCAAGGAGGGACAGAAGGAAGAGGAAGACCACTCCAGACTGGCAGGTGGCAAGCTTTTATGAGCACTGGAACTTACATATGAGGCTTGCTTAGGTAGCCACAAGATGAGTAGATCTCTGCACATGTCTGTCAGAATCTTAAAAGTTTATATAGATATAGAGGCCTTAACTGAATTGAGTCACATATTCAGTCCAGATTGTCTCAAGAACACCTTATTCTCCCAAGGTTATGTCCTCGACAGTTCCCACTGTGAGAATGGTAGGTGGAATGTACATTCCAAAGACAGGAGAGAGAGTGAAGAGCCTTTGGTGACCTGGACCTAGCTGTCAGTCCATCAATGGTCATGTACTCTTGATGAGCTCCCCCCAAAATTTATTAGTGAACATGTTTACTGCACCAAAATTGATACTTCTATAAGAGGAGCAGACTACAGGGTGGCTCCTCCATGATCCTTGCCTCCTGGTATTCATGCCTTTCTGTGATTCGTTCCCCTTGAGTGTGGGCAGGACCTGAGACTTCCTTTAAACCCACAGAATATTACAAAGGTGTTGGGATGTCATGCCTGTAATTATGTCTTGTTATATAAGATTCCATCATGCTAGCAGACTTGCTCTTGGAGACTGTCCTTGATGATGTGCTAAATGAGTGGCCATGTTGGAGAAGTCCACATAGAAAGAAGCTGAGGGTCACCTCCTGCAGTCAGCCAGTAAGAAACTGGAGCCCTCAGTCCTATAGCCACAAGGGAATGTATTCTGCCAACAACCTGAGTGAGCTTGAAATCGGACCCTTCCCCAGTTGAACCTCTAGATGAGAACCTGGCTTTGGCTGACACTTTTTTTTTTTTTTTAAGATTTTTATTTATTTATTTGACAGAGAGAGACAGCAAGAGAGGGAATACAAGCAGGGGGAGTGGGAGAGGGAGAAGCAGGCTTCCCGCGGAGCAGGGAGCCCGATGCGGGACTCGATCCCAGGACTCTGGGATCATGACCTGAGCTGAAGGCAGACGCTTAACGACTGAGCCACCCAGGCACCCCTTTGGCTGACACTTTAATTGCAGTCTTGCAGAGGACTCATTTAGGCTGTGCCTGGACTCCTGACCTACAAAACTGTGAAATACATAATGTGTGTTGTTTTAAACTTCTATTTGTTATGCAGCAATAGAAAACTAATATACCATACTTTCATATATGTGCCTATATCTAGCTGTATTTATTTGTATGTATTAAATTTATATTTAAATATTTCTTTACATCTCTGCCCCACCTCTGAAATTCATTTGGTTTGACTGTGGCTTTTGCATTGCTTTAAAGATGTTGCAAGACAAAAGAACAAAACCAGAGAAGATAGGAATTTCTAAAACTGGATTATAGTTTTAGAATTCTATATTCCTATGAGAACAGGAAAGACTCATGGAAAAAAAACAAAGGTAAAAAATCGGTAGTTCATAACCCAAATCTGGCTTCTATTGTTTTGCTTTGGTGATATGTTCTAAAAGAATTTGAATGCTGTCCACCTGACTCTTTACATTGATGTTATGTGTCTGAAAGCCTTTGAGTTTGCATCCCATGAGGAGAAAAAAGGAAAACAAAAACAACAAGTACAAAACAAAGGAAAAAGGGAAGGAAGGAAGGAAGGGAGGGAGGAAGGAAGGAAGGAAGGAAGGAAGGAAGGAAGGAAGGAAGGAAGG